>NW_026623100.1:10765660-11076320 GCF_023065955.2 Ursus arctos
GTTTGAGTGAAATGTAGAAACTTACTGCCTTTAAAGCCCCTTTACCCTCCACAGTTTATAATTGTTTTAAAATATGTTCTCTACATCGAGAACGTACATAGACAATGTTATACTTTTTGCTTTAACCACCAAACGTGATTTGGCAACCTTGAAAAGAGCAGCTATGTCTGTTGTGTTTACCCTGTTTTTGCTCTTCTGGTTCTTTCTTCCTTCCTGATGTTCCAAGATTACTTCTTTTATCCTTTCCATTTCAAGAACTTCCTTTAGCCATTTTTTTAGGGTGCGTTTGCTGATGAACATTTCCACTGGTTTTCCTTTGTCTGAGAATGTCTTGATTTGAGGGTTTTGCCAGATGCGGAATTTTTTTTTTCTTTTTTCTGTACTTGAAAAATGTCATGCCACTTCTTTCTGGCTGCCATGATTTCTGAGGAGAAATCTGCAGTTATTCAAATTATTATTTTTTTTTTCCAGTAGATAATGTGTCATGTCTCTGGCTGCTGTCAAGATTTTTTCTTTGTCTCTAGTTTTCTGAAGTTCATTCATGGTATTTCTTGATATAGGTTTCTTTGAGCTTATCTTTTTTGTTATTTTCTCAGCTTCTGACATCTTTATGTGTGTTGACATCTTTTGCCAAATTTGGGAAATTCTAGCAGTTATTTTTTCTAATATTTTTCCCATCCCATTCTCTTTGATTTTTTCCTTCTGGGACGCTGTTGACAGGAATGTTAGATCTTAGATCTTTTGTTATAGTTTCAAACGTCCCTGAGACTGTTAAAAATTTTTTTTCTGGCCTGTTTTCTCTTTGTTGTTCAGATTGGGCAATTTTGGTTGTCTTTCTCAAGATTCACTGACACTTTCTTCTTTCTTCTTCATTCTGCTCTTCAGTCCATACATTAAATTTTTTAAATTTCAGTTACGGTATTTTCTGTTTTAAAATTTTCATTTGTTTCTATAACTCTGTCTTCTATTTCTTTGCATAGGGTTTCTTTCTTTTTCTTCATTTTTTTAAAATTTGCCTGTTGAAACATTTTTACAATGATCGCTTTAAAATCTTTATCAGATAATTCCAGCATCTGTGTCATCTTGGTATTGGCATGTACTGATTGTCTTTTCTCTTTCAGGTTGAGATTTTCCTGATTCTTAGTATGATGGGTGATTTTTCAGCTATCCAGGCCAGGGCATTTTGGCTATTATGTTATGAGACTCTGGGTCTTGTTTAACTTGTCTGTCTTAGCTGGCCTTTTCTCTTTCTTTCTTTCTTTCTTTCTTTCTTTCTTTCTTTCTTTCTTTCTTTCTTTCTCTTTCGATTTTATTTGAGAGAGAGACAGAACATGATCAGGGAGAGGGGCAGAGGGAGAAGGAGAGAGACAAGCAGACTCCCCACTGAATGGGGAGCCTGATGTGGGGCTCGATCCTAGGACTCCGAGATCATGACCTGAACTAAAGTCAGATACTTAACCGACTGAGCCACCCAGGTGCTCTTTAACTGATCATTTCTGACACCATTTTTAGATTTGGAGGGAAGGTGGAGATACCCAGTGGGAAGGGGCTCCTCATTACTGTTGTGCACGGGTAGGAGATTGATTCCCTATTAGTCCTCTGATGGCACCAGCTTTGGCTGGCAGAGGGGGAAGTACCGTGTTACTGCTTTCCATGTGGCCTCTACTGATAATGCATTGCAGGGGGCACATTACTGCTGAAAGGTAATGTAAGTCCTCACTCTTCACACAGTCTTTTCCTTTTCCTTTTTTTTTTTTTTTTTAAGATCTATTTATTTATTTTAGAGAAAAAGAGAGCATGAGGGGCAGAGGGAGAGAGAATCTGAAATAGACTCTATGCTGAGCATGGAGCCTGCTGGGCTTGATTTCATGAGCCCAAGATCATGACCTGAGCTGAAACCAAGAGTTGGACGCTCAGCTGACTGTACCACCCAGATACCCTGCACACAGTCTTTTCTGATATCACCCTGGTGTGTGTGTGTGTGTGTGTGTGTGTGTGTGTGTGTGTGTACACACAGGGGTAGAGGTCTAGACTCCATGATTGGCTTTTGCCAGTGGGGTGGAGATGGGACCATGGTTATTTTCATGGTTTTTGGTCAGAAATATAGTAGTTATTGTCTAAAAGTTTTCTCTGTTGCTAGGTTGCTCCATCCTTAGTCCTTTGTCTGGAGAGAGCAAGTTTTTCTTGGGGTGTTTTTGTGTGCTCCTGTGGTGTTTCCAGGATGCTGATTTCTCCAGTAATATATGGAATATATGAAGTAAAAAGAAGAGACTCGGAGAACTCGCTGCTGTGTTGTTCCTTGGGTTTCACTGTCCCCTCTATCTGGCTTCTTCTACCTTTGAGTCTTCTTTGTATTTGTGATATGTAATGTCCAGGGTTTTTACTATACTTAGTGGGAAGTCTAGGGGGATCTCTGTTTTGATCTGTAACTGGCAGTCTTGCTCTTGAACTTGATAAAATTCATCCATGATATTGTCATCCGAAGAGTCTTAGTCTGAGATTTCACTTCTATAATCAATTTCACCAATATTATTGGAGTTTAGAGTGATATTCCCTGTCTCTCCACATTCATTTTCTGATTTATCGAGTAATTATGAAATGTTTTCCTTATTTATTTATTTAGCCATTGCGGTTCCAAGAAGGAAGAACCCTAAATTCTCAAGTGAGACAAAAGACAACAAAATTAGTGTCTCCAGGCAAGTGGACCACTTATGTCCATCGGAGAAAAAAGTCCTCAGTAATTTAAAACAAACACAGTAGAGAAGGTGGGGATATTGCAGGGTGGATGGGGGGAATGAGGGTAATATGAAAAAAGAAAGAGGTGAGAGATGTGAAGTTTGTGGATGAAAATGAGAAGTCCAGAAAGAAACACAAGAATTTGGGAAGGGTTTTGCAGAAGAGTATTAGGAGAGAAAGGTGGAAAATAAGAAACAAGAGGAAAGTAAAGAGCGAGGGAAGAAGAAAGCATGAAATAGATCATAATAGGAATAACCAGATCTAGCCAGGGAGATACGGAAAGAGGGCATGGTGTTTGTTGGTAGGGTAGCGTCCATAGCGTAGGACTGGCTAATGGTCAGTATTCTGCTTTTTAAATAAAGATGATTCTGATGTAGAATGTAATGCTCTGTCTGGAGTGATTCTTCGAGGGAAAATACATACCATTGTATCTTTTAGAATACAATTTTTCCTTTGGGAACAAAGCACTTCTTTGGAAAACGTCTGCTAGTAAGTTTAAGTACTCAAGGAAAAGAGTTCGTAACTGTCTGATAATTTTTACTCCAAGCTCCTTATAGCTTGTTGAGTTTTTAAAAATCAGGTTTAATAAAATTATTGTTGATATATTTTGAAAGTAAAGAATGGTTATAAACATACGGCTAAGTATACTGTAGTAAGCATTATCCTAAGTTATGCAATTTACTGTTTTTTCGTCTCATTTCACTATGATAATGGAATTTGGGACGTAAGGATAATTGCTGAAAAGAGATTGCCCTGTCCTCCAAGAAATTGAGGAAAATGATTTGCAGCTATTTAGATTAAGAAAATATTTCTAGGAGTTTGTTGCAAGTATATGCAGCACTATTTGATTATCTTAAGGGATTGTGCTTCAGTGGATAGATTTTAACTCTTAATAAACCTCTACCTGGAAGTCTGTTTTGAATGACATTGTTAATGATTATATTACTTAGGGGACAATTCACAAAAAGTGATTTTATTCCAGAAAACTTCTCAACCATAGCTTATCTGGTATTCATTCACTAGTTAGGATTCTGTTTTGTAAGCATAGTGAAAACATTATGTAGGGGAACAAAGGAATTTTACTCATTGTTTTAATTTAAATAAAGTATATGATTCTGTATATCTATGAGCTCCATTTTCCCTTTTGAGTTTAGAATCCATGCTTATATGGTGGATCCTGAGTGGAATACTCCAGAAACAGGGGATGATTTGGTAATTCTACATAATTCTTAAGAGGACCTTGGAAGTAGGTGTCGACTGGCTATTTTGAAACCCCTCTGTGCCCCAAGTGTAATCTTGAGGATTATGTCCTGAACATTTTAATGACCCCCTTCTGTCCACCGATCCCTTAACATGTAAGCCAGAGAGAGGAGAAGCAGCTAGTAGATAGTAGAGCAGAACTACACAAATTTCCAGGCTGCTTGAGTCTAGACCTACTTTGGGGACAGTATTGTTACCTCAGTGCTGCTCATGGGTGTCTCAGCATCACCTTGGAGCTTGTTTGAAGTCTTTTTTTTTTTTTTTTTTAAAGAGAGGTGGGGCAGAGGGAGAAAGAGAGTCTTATGCAGGCTCCTTGCCCAGCATGGCGCCCGACGTAGGGCTCCTATCACAACCCTGAGATCATTACCTGAGCCGAAGTCAAGAGTCGGATACTTAACCAACCGAGCCACCCAGATGCCCCGCTTGTTTAAAATTCTTAAGCACCGTGTCAGACCTGAATCAAAATCTCTGGAGGTGGGGTCCAGAATTTTGTGTTTTAACAATTTCTTCCAGGTGGTTCTTATGCATGGGAATGTTAGAGAATGAGATACCTTGTCTTGTTTGTAACTTTTAGCTATATCCATTCTAATTAGAATTGTCTGTTCAAATTCTGTTCGACCTATGTCATTTGGACTCCTGCTCCGTTGTCTTTTGGCTTTTCTACACTAGTTCTTCTAAACCCTTTCTGAATTCAGTTCTTTTATTTTTTAAGAGATTTTTAAATGGTATCTTAGTGTGGTTTTGATTTGAATTTCCCTGATGGCTAATAAAATTGAGCTACCCTATGACCCAGCCATTGCACTACTGGGTATTTACCCCAAAGATACAGATGTAGTGAAGAGAAGGGCCATATGCACCCCAATGTTCATAGCAACATTGTCCACAATAGCTAAATCGTGGAAGGAACTGAGATGCCCTTCAACAGATGACTGGATTAAGAAGTTGTGGTCCATATATACAATAGAATATTACTCAGCTATCAAAAAGAACGAGTTCTCAACATTTGCTGCAACATGGATGGCACTGGAGGAGATAATGCCAAGCAAAATAAGTCAAGCAGAGAAAGACATTATCATAGGGTTTCTCTCATCTATGGAACGTAAGAACTAGGAAGATCGGTAGGGGAAGAAAGGGATAAAGAAAGGGGGGTAATCAGAAGGGGGAATGAAGCATGAGAGACTATGGACTATGAGAAACAAACTGAGGGCTTCAGAGGGGAGGGGGTGGGAGAATGGGATAGGCTGGTGATGGGTAGTAAGGAGGGCACGTATTGCATGGTGCACTGGGTGTTATACGCAACTAATGAATCCTCGAACTTTACATCAGAAACCAGGGATGTACTGTATGGTGACTAACATAATATAATAAAAAAACATTAAAATAAAAAAAAAGATTTTTAAATGGGAAACTGCCCATAATTTCATCTGGGCTTTCTTTTTTAAAAAAATGTTTGTCTAAGAATGATGAATGTGAGGGGAAGTGTTTTTCAAAGGCAATGACTTCTGAAAAGTAAAGCTTGTCAAATTGTGGAATATATTTCTAAGGGAGTTCCTCATAAATAAATATTTATCTGTTTGAAATAATTCATTGTAGTACTAAAGGATAGAGGGATGGACCACAGTACTTATCAACATTCTTCCCAGTGCTAGAATTTTATTGTTTAATGTATTTTAAAATTAAGAAATTTAAAAATGGTTTAACTTTTGGTAATTTTAATTTTAATATAAAAAGCCAGTTTTTAATGTTAGCTCATAGAATTCAGTAGTATCCCCTACATCTTGATAATAAAGAGGTACTATTGTTTGAAAAATGAAGTTTTTTGTTCTGTTTTTATATATTATGTATTGGGTATTTGTTTTTAGTACCTTTTGTTTGTGTTAATTTTTCATCTATATTGTTCACACATTTTTAAATTGTTGAGTCCAAAGCTGTGATTTTTAAATTATTTAACCATGTGAAATTGACATTTTTGTCAAAAATGATCAAATATCAGCAGTTTCATATGGTTCAACCTAATAAGTGTTTGAGACCCTAAAGGTATACTTTTCCCAGGAAAACTGGCTTGATTATTTGCTTTGAAGGAATTAAAGTGGTCTCTTTGGAAATTTTGTTTCAGAGTCTTAGATTCACGCAACATGATTTGTACTTTCATTGTTTCATCTGGATATATGATTTTCTGCAATTAACAAAAGTTATATTAACTTTTACAATAAAAACAAAACAAATAAAACTAGGCACTTCCCAGTAAGATGATAGTATAAGCGTTCCCACAAGGTTTCCTGCCAATCCCCCAATAGAAACTGAAGGGAATGATTAAAGAAAAGCAAAAATAAGAATTGTGTTACTAATGTTGAGAACAGAGAATTGTCAAACATGTGATCATTAATTTGAAGGGATTTTTTTTGGTCTATTCTGAAGTTTGAACTGAACTCCTGGGATGATACATCACTCTCCTCAAGGGAGCAGTGTAATACTATGGGAAATAGAGGTAGAGAAAATTCTAGAAGTCACTAGTGAGCCTGTGTTTGGGTAGATGACGGAGGATGTACTGCACTCGTAGGAGAGCTGTGGGGAGATTATATGTCACTCCTTTCTGTTGAGAGGAGCCAACAGCGTTCTGTGGTATTCCTAGCAGATCTTGCCGAGGGCTTTACCACACATACTCTGTCATTGACATGGTGTGAAGTATGGACTTGCTCTGATATCATGGAGAGAATCCTTTTAATATAGAAACCAAGGATGGATGTGAGAGATGGGAAATGACCCATTTGGGGCCGTTTCATAGCTGTGGGCTTTGGGCTAACAACAGCACTAGCATCTGGGCTGAAAGAAAATACTTAGGACTTGATCCAGCACTTCATGGGCCCAAGGGATCTTTCCAGAAGCGTGGCCAGGTCACCTCAAAGCAGGGCAGTGTTTTGGAATTAGGGATGGGGGCATTTCTCTGCTGGTACTGGTTACTCTCCCTGCTTGGTGAAGCTGGCCTCTGGGAAGGTGGTTTCATAAAGTACCAAGAAAATGTGTAAAGGGACAGAGACTGCGCTCAGGTCCATATCCTGTGTTCCCAGTCAAGCGCTGTGAAAAGCCCTAACCTGTATGCCGTCCAGTCCTCCAGCTTACTTTTTAAAAACTTGTTTGTTTTTTTTTTAAAGTTTCAAACAAGAACTGTTACCAGGGCAGTGCAAAATGACTTTTCTATACATTTCCTCTATTGTGACTATTTTGCCTCTATCATCTTTCTATATGTAGATAATTCATTTGTTTTTAGGAATATTTGGGTATAAATTACAGAAATCACGCCTTTTTACCCCTAACTAATTTAATGTCGATTTCCTAGGAACAAGGAACTCTGCTATGA
Source organism: Ursus arctos (assembly GCF_023065955.2). NCBI lineage: Eukaryota > Metazoa > Chordata > Mammalia > Carnivora > Ursidae > Ursus > Ursus arctos. The sequence continues at coordinate 10,773,015 of NW_026623100.1, forward strand.
GTATCCAATTTAGGGAATTTAACATTGGTATAATATCTAGTCTATAGCCCGTATTCTGCTATTCTTTTCCAGTAATGTTCTTTGTAGCGTGTAGTTTTTCTGGTCCAGGATTCAGCCAGGACTGCACTTGCCTTGAGTTGTCTCATCTCCTTTAGTCCCTTCATCTGCAGCAGTTCCTCACAAGCCTTTGTCTTCGATGACCTTGACATTTTTTTATAGTACCAGCTTTTTGTTTTGTACCTTGTCTCTCAGTTTGGATGCGTCTGATGTTTCCTCGAGATTAGACTCAGATTATGCATTTTTGGCAGGAATACCGCGCGAACGAGGCGTGTCCTCCGCGCCTGGCGTCAGGAGGCACCTCACGTCCGTTTTCTGGCTGCTGAGGTAAACTTTGATCGCTTAAGGAAGATGTCTGCCACGTTTCTCCTGGTAAAACCAGCATGTTTTGCCCTGTGTAAATGCACGAGCACTTTGTAGGGAGACGCTCTGAGGTGGCACATCTATCCCGTTGCTCAGCACGCTTCCCCCCGCCAGTCTTAGCGTCCATTTTCAGTTCTTGCCTGAATCAGTCATTGCTGTGATGGTTGCAGAATGGTGATTTTTCCAACATTCATCATTCCTTCTACATTTAGTGGTTGGCATTCTGCTCTAAGAAACCCATCTCCCTCATCTGTTACTATCGAGATTTGTTTCGTACTTAAATTGCCCCCAATCTGGTGACGAGCCCCTCAGGTCCCTTGCTGTGCCCTTTTGACAAGTCCTGTGGTGTTTTTTGTTTTTAAATAGTGTTTTCTTACTGTACACCAGATTGTTTTAGGTTCGTCTTAAACTTATTCTCCAGAGAGTTTTAATTCTCTTTTGGGTGGGTGATGTCAAGAAACCACACCCTCAGCACTGCGTGAGTGTTCAGGAGAGGATTTTAACTTGCTCACGTGAGGAGGGAGGAACTGAAGGGACCGTTGACCTGTGCTGATTTTGGACACAGCCTGCTTGGTGTCACCGGCTCTTGTCTGCACTCTCTGGACCTGGCAGTCCACAATGCTTTAATTTCTATAACCTTCTAGTGTGTTCTGATCTCAGAGCAAATTCCCCCTTATTGTTTGTTTTTTTTTTTTCTCCCTCTTTAAACACATTCTCTCCTCTAGGTGAATTTTAGAATCACATATAAAAGGTCATATTCCAAAAGAGTTTCATTATTCTTTTGAAAGGTATTGAATTGAATTTATTATTTAACTTAGGGTAGAATTTATCCTTTTTACAAGTTTGAGCCTTCTCACTAAGGATTGAGATGACTTCATTTACTCTTTTGGTAGAGGTGTCCGTAAGGGGTTTGTAGTTTTCATTGCATGAATCTTGGGTATCTCTTGTTATCAATGTTACAGTTTTTGTTAGAGTATAATTGTTTATACTTTTGTGTTTGTGAATAGTATCTTTTTGACATTTCTTTTATTTAACGCATTTATGCATATGGATAAGTGCCTAAACTATGAATGTATAATAACGAATTTTATTGGACCCCTACCCAGGTCAGTCGTTAGGACCTTGATGGTGCCTCGAAGCTCCCTATCTGCCCGACCTAATCACAGCCTGCTTTTTCCTTCCTTCCCTCCTAAAGCCAGCAGGTTAAGGGGGAATACAGCTGCTTACGTGGCTGTCATTGTTCAATATAAGGAAGAATGATGGTTGAGCAGGACAGACTTTTTTTTTCCCCTGCCACAAAATTTTGAAGAGGTGTTTACTCTGTGGGCTTTTGTGTAAGGGACAAGGAACAACATCATTGCCTGTTTTTAAGACTAACTTTATGAAACATGCCGATTTATTTTTTGTAAGTCTGTTTCTTATTGTGTCTATCCTTGAATAAAGCAGAGATAATGATATTAAATAAAAAGTGGTCTTTCTAAAGTGTGTTTTGTTGAGATGTCAAAATAGTAGCCCTGGATTATCTAGCTTGATACAGAAGTTGAAAACCATTGTTCGGGTTTCTCTTAGTTTAATGAGGTTGTGGAAATTGCTCATATTACTCCCAGAGCCTCAGCTATCTTTCAGCATTGCTGATCGAGATTAATGAATGCTTTTTCTTTCACCATCTCTTAGATTTTGATGTCAGGTTCTGTCCTTAGGCCTCTTCTCACTGTGCACTTTGTCTTTCTGAGCTGTCTGATACTGTTGTTTCAAATGCCTACATTTATCCTCATAAAATCCTCTTTTATTTCCCAGACTGAGGTTTTCCTGACCTGTGATTCTCTCAAATTAAAATGGATGACTTTTAACTGGGGTCATCCCAGTTTATTTTACATCTGTCTGATAGAGTGTTTAGGAATCAGGAATTTGGCCAAAGTCTGGCCTAGGGAAATGTTTGCAGAATAGGAAGTACAGTGGAAACACCCTATGGAAATAAATGATTATGCTATAAAAGAGGCAATAATCATTTTATTATTCGATATATTATCATCAGTTTCAATACTTCATCTCTCCATCTTCTTAATACAAACAAGTTGTTTGAACCTTTTGAGAAATGATGTTAGTATTATGCTTGAAGTGTTAATTTTAAAAACTTTTGTCCTTTTCTCCCTATCTTTACATTTTGTAAGTGCTAAGTAGAAAGTGCTTGCATTCTTACAGATGTTAGGAGCAACAGATGAACACAGGGGAAGGGAAGGAAAAATAAGACAAAAACAGAGAGGGAGACAAACCATGAGAGACTCTGAACTATAGGGAACAAACTGAGGGTTGCTGGAGGGGCAGTGGGTGGGGGATGGGAGCACTTGATGGAATGAGTACTGGGTGTTATATGCACCTAATGAATCACTAAATTCTACCCCTGAAACTAATAATACACTATATGTTTACTAAGTCGAATTTAAATTTTAAAAAATTTAAAGAAAGTCTCAGGAAAAAAAACCTGCTTTCTAACGCTAAAACAAACAAACATTACATTATGGAGGCTTTGTTATATATAACTGGTTAGGGCTCTTTTTTATTTTCAGTTCTCTATCAATACATAAATGAATATCTCTTTCTGGGAAATTTGACTTTAAAATTTCTGATCTTACAGTTATATGTTTTTTTTTAAGATACTAAAAACTTTTGGTTTTGCTTCTAGAAAAACTGATTGCTTATCAACGAGAGTTTCTTGCCTTGAAAGAACGTCTTCGAATAGCTGAACATAGAATCTCACAACGCTCTTCTGAACTAAATGCCATTGTACAACAGTTCAAGCGTGTAGGAGCAGAAACAAATGGAAGTAAGGATGCATTAAATAAATTTTCAGGTACAAATGATATTTTTAGTTATACTATAAAAATATATTTTCAAAGGGTTATGTGAAATAATTTATTTGAGAGTTGTATGAGGTAGCTTATCAACCAGCATTTACTACTGTTATCAGAGAGAAACATCACACAAAACTTTCCTATAATGGTAAATTATAAAACAATTTTTATTAATTGCCAAATTTGATTTTAAGAGAGTAATGTAATATTGATTTAGATTTCAGTTGTATAAATTTCACTGACAATAGCAAAAAGCCAGATCTTTAAAAAACATATTCCAAATGAGATTAAAATTTAATTTTGTGTTTTTATGTTGTGACTTGTATGGACCTCAGACTCTGGAGAACCTTTGAGCTATTTGAAGCAATTAGTACTCTTATCTCTGACTTATAAAAAAAAATTGGTTTTATTACAGTGTGTACTTTCGGGGGTATCTGATCTGTTCCTTCTCTAAGAACTTGTGGTTAGAGTAAGACGAATGCCAGTTATTCTCTCTCTGTTTTGTGCTTTTCTTAGTCTAATAATTAAATTGACATATGTATGTAATCGCCTCAAAATTTATGTAATCTTTCAAGATTAATACACTTTTTCATTTAGCAGCATCTTTTCCCATCCTTTGTCATTCATTCCTCTTGTCTTAGATTCACTACCTGACCTTGTTTTTAAATTTTCATGCTCTGTGCTTGCCCTCCTGATTGTGAAATGTATGTCATGGCACGGTAACATTTAAAATTATGGAATGGTGTAGGTAATAAAAAATCACTCATAAGCCTGCTGCCAAATGATTTAACATTTTGTGTTTCCTTCTAGTCTTTTTTCCATTTATGTGTTTCTTCCAAATTGTGATTGTGTGTTAGAGCCTCATTTTTACTTTTGGAATAAGGCTATTAGCATTTTACCGCGTCATGGAATATTCTTCGGAAATGCCATTTTCAATGGCTGTATGTTAGTTAACCATATACCATAATGTGTTAAATGTTTTTCTACTACTAGGCAAATAGGATTTTCCTGTGTCGTTTTTTCTCCCCAATTTATAACACTGCGATGAATGTCTTTGTGTATAAATTGGTCACATTTCTGGTAGCCCTTCGTTATTTCATTAAGTTATGACTTCCCTTAAAAACAAGGATCTATGTTTTGATGACTGTTCATTTCTAAACCCATGACACAGTGGCTGGGACAAAATAGATCATCACTGAATATTTACTGAGTGCATAAAAGTGAAATTCCTAAAAGGGAAATTACTGATTAATAATGCAGACATGTTTTAGGTTTTTTCGATGCCCTTCTGAATAGCTGAAACATATATCACATTATCACCAATATTTAATATTATTATTTAATCTTATGCTAAGTTGATAGGTTGAAATTGGTGTCTTGTAATTTACAATTGTTTCTTATGAGATTAAATGTTAATTTTATTAAATGTTAATATAACAGTTATTTGCATTTCTTTTGTGAATTTTTGTTTCTTGTCACATTTTTAATGGAGTTTTCATAGAGTTTTGCATGAAATCTTCAAGGCTTTAGGTCCTTACTGCTAACTTCTGTATTTAAAAGATTAAATTATAATATAGTTGGAACTTTAAAACAATATTGCCTACTAGATTTTTTATTTCATATTATATTAAAGGATTCATTAACTCTTCCAAGAAAAATGGAAAAATTATTTGGAAGTTAGGATCTCTACGGAGCATTCTCAAATTGTGCTGTTTAAATTATTGTACTTGTATTTTTTTTTGGAAAAAAAAATCTTCCATGTGAAAATTCAGTAAAATAGAATAGCATAAGGAAAGTGAAAGTTATTGGTGGTGAACATGCTTATTGCATTTTCATAAACAGGTGGCATGTTGAGAGTGTCCTGCAGGGCCTGAGTTCTGAACTCAGGCAAGTGATGAAAGCATTCTGCCTTTTCACGGTACTGTGGCTTCTTTGGAGTGCTGTCAACATCGGGACTCTGAGACTTTGGTTGAGCAAGTGTCCTTTTTCATTTTAAATGGAGATCTTATTCACCAAAGTATGAAATTAGGAAAGAAAATTCCTTAGTTCTAGTTCTCATAATATATGAGAATGCTCCCTAAAAGGCACAAATTTTTACTGCTGTATTTGTAAAATCAGCAACTTGTGTTAAGTAAGGCAGTCCTATGCATTAATTATGCTTTTCTGTTTTAGATAATACCCTGAAGCTATTAAAGGAGTTAACAAGCAAAAAATCTCTTCAAGTGCCAAGTATTTATTATCATTTGCCTCATTTATTGCAAAATGAAAGAAGCCTTCAGCCTGCTCTGCAGATCGGTAATGGAAGAACAGGAGGTAAGTTTATTTTGTTTCTTACTGTGGTTGTACTGCTGCTGTTAATTGGATCTTGGAGTATAACATTGACCATCAGAAGCCTGGCAGGTCAAAGAAGAAAAACTCCCTCTCTCTGCATAATAACTTAGAACTCATTTACGTTCAAAGGGGTTAGATATTTTTCTCCATGATCAGAGTTTAGAGCTGGAAAGCGTCATGAGAAATCTGGTGTAAGCCCCATCTCCGGGCAGAAAAATGTTTAAACCTTTTTAATTTTTCTGTTTTAAAAAATTTGAAATGACTTTTTTTTCTTGTGTCTTCTTTCAACAGTAGTAGCTCTCACAGTCTCATCAAGAGAGGTTTTCTGATGTTTGCCCCTGCTTTTTCTTAGAGAGCTGGAAGACATATAATCACTTTCGTTTAACCTTTCAGGCAATAATAGAAATACTTCGGGTTGCTTTTTTTTTTTTCTCTAATATAGCGAAAAGATGGTTTATTGCATATTTTTTCCCTCTTGTTAGAACTGCCAGAGCTTGAATTTTCCTTGTGGGCTCTACTTACTGTTCTTTCATGATTTTTATTCCTCGATGTTGACTTTGTTAATCTTTTCTTTGGAGATTTTAAAATGTAGATAGCAAAATATCATTTTGCTCTCCTAGTAAGTCTTTTGTCTTTTGTTAAAGCCATTGCTTGATAGATAATGAAATTCATCTTTGTGATAATGTTTTTGAAGAGCCGATTTAATCTGCTTTTGATTCAGCACGATTCTTAGGTATTTTACTTTTGTGTGTGTGTGTTGCATTTTCTCATTTGATCTATTAGCATAAGCTTTTATATTTGTCTTTTTTTAGTTCTGCCATCTTTCTACTTTATGAATCATTTAAAATTGCACACTGCCTTCCTAAGGAAGTGATAATTCTTAAAATATCATATTCAGACTAACTCATTCTTCCATTTCCGTATTGATTCAATAAATATTTATCCAGCAGGTGCTGGATGTACAAAGACTAGATGTGTGGTGTACTCTAAATTATTTTCTTCAGAACATTGATCATAAATTATTTCTGAAGTTGATATCATATCTCTTCCTTTAATAATCACTATTTGGGTCAGATGTCTCAGTCATTTAGTACAGTTGTTGGTTTAGACGATGTCTTCATTAGTAAGAATAGCAAATGAAAAGAAATACAGGTATTTTTAAAGTCATGTAAAACTTCAGAACATCTAAAAGGTTCTCCTATAGTAGCTCATTGTTTTGTGACTGTGACATTCTCTTACTTTTTGAAGATACTTATTCCATCCCATTTGTTTATGACTTAATCACAAGTATAATGAAATCTTGGTCAACCAGATTTACACTAGTTAATATTGTTACTAATCTGGCACTAATTTTGAGAGATAGAAAAAGCAGACAACTTGGAAAAAACAAGAAAACCCTCAGATTTACATTAAAATCATCTTCCTAAATCCTTAAGCAGTGGATCTTAACATTTTTAGAGTCACAGAACCCTTTGGCTATCCTAGGAAAGCTGTACACTTTCTACTTAGAAAAAGGCACATAGAGAAAGTAATTCCATATGTAATTTCTGGGATTTTGTGGAACTGCAAATCTTTTTAGGGACTTCATATTAAGAACTTTTGGAGTTTTGTTGTTGTTATTATTTTAAGATTTTATTTACTTATTGAGAGAGAGAGCACGAGCAGGGGGAGGGGCAGAGGGAAAAGCATACTCTCTGCTGAACAGCATGCTCCATGCAGGGCTCGCTTGATCCTAGGACCCTGGGATTCTGACCTGAGCCGAAGGCAGATGCTTAACCAACTGAGCACCCAGGTGCCCCTTTTGTTTTTTATATCAAAGAAAAACTGCTTCTTGCTAAAAATTCTGTTCTTCAGTAGTCAGGCTGATTAAATAAGGAGCAGCACTCAGACCATTAAGTCTTCCTAAGACTCAAGAGGGAGAATGTGTTCCAGGCAGCTCCTGACTGTCTAAAGAGGAGCTTGAATTCCTTTGTGAAGAACTAAAAATTGCCAGCCCACCCTACCCACACCATATCTAGATCTTTCCATGAAATTTGCAGGCTGCAACAAATAGATCCAGCAACTACAGATGGGTAAAAGGGCATACTGTACAACTAGGGTTACAAAATATTTAAGGAAATCCACATTGTGAATACTTACTACTCAAGGCAATTGAATTGGCAGAGCAAGAGAATATGATTTAGAAATTACACATGATCAATAGATTTTAGAGGGGTGAGAGGCTAGTTCATAAAGGATCAATTGGATCTCTCTGTGTTCTGATTTCATTGACTATATTTAAACTTTCCATACAGATGGAGTAATAAGCGGAGGAGGCACAGCTGAAGATCAGATCAGCAATCTGAAAGATTGAGCTTTGTAGTTTTTCTAGAATGCTGCCTAAAAGGCACAAAGAACTGGGGTAGACCAAAATTCTAATACCGATCTACTAGAAATTTCAGAAGGAGAGAAGGGAGTGGAGAGAGGAAATAACCGAATATATAACAGAAGAAAATTTCTTGAAAGAAACTCAGAGCTCTTCAGATTCAGGGCCCATGTAGTGCTGAGCAAGATGGCTGAAGAAAGACCCTCCACAGGTTACCTACCAAAATGGCGTTACTGATTGGTAGAGGACAGCAGGTTGTTCTTGTGCTGAAGTGAAAAAAAATCCATGGGTGCCTACTATGTGGCAGGTACTTTGCCGGGTACTTTGGTGCACAAAACTAGATGTGGTTCCTAGTGTTGTAGAACTTCGATCTAGTAAAGGAGAATGCATGAGTCAAATAATCAATTTTGTAAATAATTGTATGTTACAACCTTAACTGGTGATGTAGAGGATGCCTTGAGAATACATAAAAGGGGCATTTGCCTCAATTAAGAATTTCAGGGAAGCCTTAAAAATGCATTTGACCCGAGATCAGTGCACTATGCAGTTACTGGTGAAGGTGGGTGTATTCATTGCTTAATTTTGCTGTAAAAATTACCACAAACCCAGTGACCTAAAACAGCATAAGTTTATTCTCTTCTAGTTTTGGTGGCCAGAAGTCCTAAAATCGATGTGTTGACTAGGCTGTGTTCCTTCTGAAGCTCTGGGGCATAGTCCACTTCTTACCTTTTCTGGCTTCTTGAGGCTGGCTGCATTCATTAGTACCCCTTCCTTCATCTGCAGATCTCTCTGTGACTCTGACCTCTTGCTTACATCGTTGCATCTCCTCCTCTCACAGACTCTCCTACCTTCCTCTCATAAGGACCCTTGTGAGTTCATTAGGCTCACCTGGGTAATCCAGGATAACCTTCCAGTCTCAAGATCCTTAATCACATCCACAAAATCCCTTTGGCCATGTTAGGTAATATATTCACAAATTCCAGGAATCAGGACATGGACATGGTAGGTACATAATCACGGCTACCATATGGGAGAAAAAAAGTATTCTAGAAAATGAGAACAGCATCATGAAAGCCCTGTAATGGAGGGGAGTGTGGAATGTTCTAGAAAATGAAAGAAGGTCACTGTAGATGAAGTGTAGAGTGAGGGGAAACGTGGAATAAGTAAGATGAGACTAAAGATGTATTGGAGCCAGACAACGCAGGACCTTGCAGACCATCTTTGAATTTGGGCTTTTACCTAAGAGCAGAAAGAAGCCACTGAAGGGTTTTAAGCAGGACTTATTTAGGATGACTTTATAAGATGTAAATTTTGCAAAGACCGCATTTGCTGCAATGGGAAGAATAGTTGAATTTGTGTGCAGGAGAGTAGATGTGAAAGGCCCCAGTAATAGACTATTGTAGTGATCCCCTTGAGAAAGGACAAGTGTGGACTAGGTAACAGTGATAATAGCAGAGATGGGAAGAAGAGGATGGACAGAGGAGTTTGGAATGTATGGGGACATATATGGGAGGACATAGTGATGAATGAACTGTTTTTGTAGACTGAAACAGAGGATGTGGTCAAGGATTAAGTCTTAGGTTTCTGGGTCATGTATCTGAGTGGATGGTGGGTGCTCTCCACTGAGGTAGGGAACAGCAGTAAATATTTTGCAGCATTGGTTTGTGGGAAGATCATAACTTAAATCTAGATATGTTAAATGAAGAGGTAATTGTGAGTTATAGTGGAGGATAGTATGTTGAATATTCAGATCGTGGACTCAGATCTGAGTTAGATGTAATTTTATGGCTCATCATTTGTGAATAACCGATTGAATATATGGGGATAGTTAGGGCCTAGGACTGAGGCTTGAAGGTTTTCCAGAGTTAATTTTCAGGAAAGAGAAAGATAAAGCCAAGGAAGATGGAGAAGGTAAAGCTAGTCGGTAGAGGTAACAAATACATTCTCATGGAATACGAGGAAAGAAATGAGAAATAAATGACTAAAATCAAACCCTAAGGAAACATGATAGGCTAAAAATATTTGACTGACAATGAATGTTTTAAAAGAAAAGTAATTTAGTTCTAACTGAAGGTACATTAGTGATTGAAGATGGAAAATGCCAAATTTAGATTGTTCCTAAATTTTTCTTGATTTTAAAGGAAGTACTAGATTTTGAAAACTTCTCAGAAAAATTGAAGAAAACTGAAATAACAATAGTTGCTAGCTCTGTCCTATCTTATGACTGTATTTTAGATTGTACATAATAGATATATTACAGATGCTGCACAGTTAGTACTTGAATAGAAAATACCGGACAGTTAATAAAAATACTTAGTCCAATCTTTCGGCTCTATTCCTTGGCCCACCTTGGTCCTCCCTAAAAGGATGACAGGGCCATGTTGTTCATGTTGCTGATGTATTTATTCTGAATTCTGCCTCCTTAGAATAAATACATTTTCTAGCTCGTAAGCCATAGAAGTACATTCTGGACCAGAAGAACAAATGGACCAGGAAGGGCAGTCTTACCTTGGGTCCAGAATGCAGGGAAAATTGTCTTATTCTGTGGTAATTTTGTGAATTACCACAAGCCTGGATACTCTTAAGTCTGCAGGTTTAGCCGAAATTAGTATTTTTATTTTTCATGCTTCTGGAGACCTTGAGTGCCTTGGTGTAGGCTAAAGAATTTAAATTTCAGGTCTTAAACAGTATATTTTGGGGGAAAAATGGCTTCTTTTCTACACATGCCATCTAAAGTTAAGACAAAAACAAAACAACTCAAGACCTTGGTGGGGAATAGAGTTCGCATTGTTATTTTATGCCATTTTTGTTTGCATACTCTGGGTCAGTATGTATTTCACTTTTTCCATAAACAAAGTCTTTGAGCTCCATGTGAGCTGACATTTCTTTGGAATGCCTCACATCACATTTGTTACATTTTTAGTCTATACTCTAAACATTCAAAGTATTTTTAATTTAAATTCTGAGGTAGAGTTGACCCTAGAACCATGTGAGGTGAGAGGCACTGACCACCCTCGACACCCCACACAATCAAAAATCCATGTATAACTTTGTCTCCCCCAAAACTTAACTACCAATGGCCAGTGTTGAGCATTAAGTGTTACCAATAACATAAACTGTCACTTAACACGTATTTTGTATGTTTTGTGTATTATACTATATTCTTCCCATAAAGTAAGCAAGAGAAAAGAAAACGTTATTAAGAAAATCGTAAGGAAGGGGCACCTGGCTGGCTCACTCGGTAGAGCATGCCGCTCTTGATCTTGGGGTCGTGAGTTCAAGCCCCACATTGAGTGTAGAGCCTATTAAAAAAAAAAAGAGAAAATCATAAGAGAAAATACATTTATAGTACTTTATTTATTGAGAGAAGTCCATGTATAAGTGCACCTGCACAGTCCAAATCCACGTTGTTCAGGGGTCAGCTGTATATGGGAATCTGCTTCCAGGCTAACTCATCCTGCCTCTGGGCATCTCAGAGTAACATCATCAAAACAGAAATCTTGGTTTGGAGCCCTTTGCTCCTCAGGCGGGGTGTTCTCATCTGCTTAATCAAGTAGCCCTTAGCTCCTCCCCTCCCTTGTTTCCCCTGGTGTTAAACCCCATTGGTGAGGGTCTCAAATCCATCCACTCAACCCCATTTCCAGCACCCTAATTCAGACCACCTAACTTCTAACTGATCTCCCCAAAATGCTTTTACTCTGAATACTTTTGTATCTGTTTGCCACAAAATGTGGTCATGTTCTAAATTTAAAAATTGGATAATGTCACTCTCCTACTTATAACTTCACAGTGGCTTTCCCTTGCACTCAGGTAAAACTAAATTTAAGTTTATATTTGATCTGACTCCTAATTAATTCTCTGAATCTAGGCTCATTCTGCTTTAGATACATTCTGTTCTATTTCTTGACTGTGTTAAGATCATTGTTTCTCTGGGGCCTTGTTTTCTCTTTTCTGGAATGTTCTTGCTCTGCTCTTTCTTATCATTAGTTATCAGTTAAGGCGATGTAAGAGAGGCCTTTCATAACATCGCTATCTATAGAGGTATCTGTCCCTTTCCCTGCTCCCCACCCACTCGTTTTAATATTGCCCACATTTTAATTTGTATAGAACATATCACCCACTGAGATTATATTATTTATCTTTTTTCCTCTTCTAGAATGTTAATTCCATGAGGGCAGGGACCTTACCTACGTTGTTCACTATTATCCTTATCACCTAGAATAATACCTTAGGTTCGATAGGTGTTTAATAAATATTTGTTTGGAACAAATATGACAAACTTCTTTTTTTTTAATAGTTTTATTTAATTTAATTTTAAAATTGAAGTATAACTACAACATGCAGTGTTGTATTACTTTCAGGTATACACTATGATTCAACAATTCTGTATATTACTCAGTGCTCATTATAAATATACTCTTAATCGCTTTATCTATTTACCCATCCCCCCACCCACCTCCCATTTGGCAACCACCAGCTAATTTGCTCTATTTAAGAGTCTATTTTTTTTGTCTCTTGTTTTGGTCATTTGTTTCTTAAATTCCACATATGAGTGAAATCATACGGTATTTGTCTTTGACTTATTTCACTTACTGTTATAGCCTCTAGGTACATCCATATTGTGGCAAATGGCAAGATCCCGTTCTTTTCTATGGCTGAGTAATATTCCATTGTATGTATATACCACATCTTCTTGATCCATTCATTTGTGGATGCAAACTTAGGTTGCTTCTCTATCTTGGATATCGTAAAAATGCTGCAGGGAACATAGGGGTGCATATTATCTGTTTGAGTTTGTGTTTTCCTTTTCTTTGAGTAAATACCCAGTGGTGGAATTACTGGATCATATGGTAGTTCTTTCTTTTAATTTTTTGAGGAACCTCCATACTGTTTTCCACAGTGGCTGCATCACCTTGCATTTCCACCAACAGCGCATGAAGGTTCCTTTTTCTCTACATCCTCACCAACACTTGTTATTTTTTCTTTTTGATTTTAGCCATTCTGACAAGTATGAGGTCATACCTCGTTGTGGTTTTGACTTGCATTCCCCTGATGATGAGTGATGTTGCACATCTTTTCATGTCTGTTGGCCGTCTGTATGCTTTCTTTGGAAAAATACCTGCTCAGGTTTTCTGCCCATTTTTAAATTAGATAATTTGTGTTTTTTTTTTTTTTAGCGTTGAGTTGATATGAACCACTTATTGGATATATCATTTGCAAAAATATCTTCTCGCATTCACTGGATTATCTTTTTATTTTGTTGATTGCTTCCTTTGCTGTGCAAAAGCTTTTTATTTTTGGTATAGTCCCAGTAGTGTTTTGTTTTTTGTTTTTTGTTTTTTTGTTTTTGTTTTTTGCTTTTGTTTCCCTTGCCTGAGAAGACAGACCCAAAAAATGTAGCTAAAGCTTGGACATAGGTTCAAGAGATTAGTGCCTATCTTTTCTTTTAGGGGTTTTTATGGTTCCATGTCTCACATTTAGGTCTTTAATCCATTTTGAGTTTATTTTTGTGTATGGTGTAAAAAAGTGGTCCAATTTCATTCTTTTGCATGTAGCTGCCCAGTTTTCCCAGCATCATTTATTGAAGAGACTTTTTCCCATTGTATATTCTCGCCTCCTTTGTCATAGGTAATTTGACCATATAAACATAGGTTTATTTCTGGGTTCGCTGTTCTGTTCCATTGATCTGTGTCTGTTTTTGTGCCAGTATGATCCTGTTTTGATTAGTATGGCTTTGTAATGTATCTTGAAATCTGGGATTGTGATACCTCCACCTTAGCTCTTTCTCAAAATTGTTTTGCGTATTTGGGGTCTCTTATGGTTCCACAAAAATTTTAAATTCGTTGTCTTAGTTCTGTGAAAAATGCTGTTGTTGTTTTGATACAGATTGCATTGAATCTGTAGATTGCTTTGGGTAGCACAGACATTTTAACAATATGGATTCTTCCAAGCCATGGGCATAGAGTATCTTTCCATTTGTTTGTGTCCTCTTCAGTTTGTTTCATCAGTGTTTTTTAGTTTTTGGCGTATGTGTCTTTCATCTCCTTGGTTAAATTTATTCCTGGGTATTTTATTCTTTTTGGTGCAGTTGTAGGTGGGATTAATGTTTAGTTTCTCTTTCTGCTATCTCATTATTAGTGTATAGAAATGCAACTGATTTCTGTATGTTTTGTATCCTGTGACTTTACTGAATTAATTTATCAGTTGTAGTAGTTTTTTGGTGGAGTCTTCAGAGTTTTCTATGTACAGTATCATGTCATCTGCAAATAGTGAAACTTTTACTTCTTCCTTACCATTCTGGATTCCTATTTTATCTTATTCTTGTCTGATTGCTGTGGCTAGGGCTTTGATTCCTGGGTTGAGTAACAGTGGTGAGAGTGGACATCCTTGTCTTGCTCCTGATCTTAGAGGAATAGCTCTCAGTTTTTCACCATGGGTTGTGATGCTAGCTGTGAATTTTTCATATATGGTCTTTATTATGTTGTGGTATGTTCTAAACCCACTTTGTTGAGAGTTTTTATTATGACAGATACTTGATTTTGTCAAATGCTTTTTCTGCATTTATTGAGATGATCATACAGTTTTTGTCTTTTCTCTTGTCAATGTGATGTATCATGTTGATTGATTTGTGAATATTAAGCTACCCTTTCATCCCTGGAATAAATCTCACTTGATTATGTGACTTACTTTTATCATATTCTTGGATTCAGTTTGCTAATATTCTGTTGAGGATTTTTTGCATCAATGCTCATGAAAGATACTAGCCTGTAGTTTTCTTTTTATGTAGTGCCTTCCTCTGGTTTTGGTAACAAGGTAATGCTGGACTCATAGAATGTATTTGGAAGCTTCCTTACTCTTCTTTTTTTAAAAAATAATTTGAGAAGAATAGGTATTAACTCTTATTTAAATGTTTGGTAGAATTTACCTATAAAGCCGTCTGGTCCTGGACTTTTATTTTTCGGGAGTTGTGGTTTTTCTGTTTTTTGATTTTTGTTTTTTATTACTGATTCAATTTTGTTGCTAGTAATTGGTCTGTTCAAATTTACCATTTTTTCCTGATTCAGTTTTGGAAGGTTATATGTTTCTAGGAATTTATCCATTTCTTTTATGTTGTCCAATTTGTTGGCATATAATTTTTCATAATCTGTTATGAAAGTTTATAAGCTTTTGTGTTTCTGTGGTGTTGATGTTATTTCTCCTTCATTTCTGATTTTATTTATTTGAGTCTTTTTCTCTTGATGACTCTTACTGAAGGTACATTAATTTTCTTGGTCTCTTCAAAGACCCAGCTCCTGGTTTCATTGATCTGTTTTATTGTTTTTTAAGTCCCTGTTTCATTTATTTCTGCTCTAATCTTTATTATTTCCTTCCTTCTACTGGCATTGGGCTTTGTTTTTCTTCTTTTTCTAGCTCCTTTAAATGTTAGGTTAGGCTGTTTACTTGAGATTTTTCTTGTTTCTTGAGATAAGCCTGTGTTGCTATAAAATTTTCTGTTAGAACAACTTTTGCATGGGGCGCCTGGGTGGCTCAGTAGTTAATCGTCTGCCTTCGGCTCAGGGCGTGATCCCGGCGTTCTGGGATCGAGCCCCACATCAGGTTCCTCAGCTGGGAACCTGCTTCTTCCTCTCCCACTCCCCCTGCTTGTGTTCCCTCTCTTGATGGCCGTCTCTCTCTCTGTCAAATAAATAAATAAAATCTTTAAAAAACAAAACAAAACAGCTTTTGCTGCCTCCCAAAGATTTTGGACTGTTGTGTTTTCATTTTCGTGTTCTACGTGTATTTTTTTATTTCTTCTTTGATTTCTTGGTTGACCCATTCGTTGTTTAGTAGCTTCTTATTTATTCTCATGTATCTGTGTTCTTTCCAGACCTTTTTTTTTTTTTTTGTGATTGATTTCTAGTTTCCTACTATTGTGGTTGGAAAAGATGGCTGGCTGGCATGATTTCAGTCTTTTCCAATTTATTGAGACTCGTTTTGCGGTCTAACATTTGATCTATTCTGGAGAATGGCCCATATCCCCTCGGAAGGAATGTGTAATCTGCTGTTTCGGGATTGGATGTCCTGAATATATCTTAGCATTCAGAGCCACTCTTCCCTTCTTGATTTTCTGTCTCGATGATCTGTCCATTACTGTAAGTGGGTACCTCCTAATATTATTGTAGTACTGTTAATTTAATTACTTCCTTTATGTCTGTTAATAGTTGTTTTATGTACTTAGGTGCTCCCATGTTGAGTGAATAAATATATACAATTGTTATATCCTTTTGTCGGATAGTTCCCTTTATCATTACGTAGTGTCCTTTGTCTCTTTTTACAGTCTTTGCTTTATAGTCTGTTTTGTCTGATAGAAATAATGCTTTTCCAGTTTTGTTTTTACTTCCATTTGCATGGTAAACGTTTTTCCATCCCTTCGTTGTCAGTCTGCGTGTGTCTTTAAGTCTGAAATTAGTCTCTTATAGGCAGCATATATATGGGTCTTGTTTTTTTTATCCATTCAGTCACCTTATGTCTTTTGATTTAGTATTTAGTCCATTTACATTTAAAATGATTATTGAGAAGTATGTATGTAATGCCATTTTGTTACTCGTTTTATGGTTGTTTTTGCAGTTCTTTTCTTCTCTTGCTCTTTCCTCTGGTTTGATGGATTTCGTTAGTGTTACGCTTGGATACCTTTCTCTTTGTTTTCTTATGTATCTATTACAGGTTTTTTATTTGTTACCATTAGGTTCATATAGAACATCCTATGTGTATAGCAGTCTATATTAAATTGATGGTCACTTAGGTTTTTGAACCCATTCTAAATGCACCGAATTTTTCCTATGTGCCTCACCCCCCCGGCTGGCTTATGTATATAATGTCATATTTACATACTTTTTATGAATCTCTTGACTGATTTTTATAGTTACAATTGATTTTACTGCTTTTGTGCTTTAACCTCCATACTGGTTTTGTAAGTGATTAATCTACTACTTTTATTATATGTTTGCATTTACCTGTGAAATTTTTTCCTTCCATAATTTTCTTATGCTTAATTATGGCCTTTTCTTTCTACTCAAAGAATTCCCTTTAATGTTTTTTTGTTTGTTTGTCTTTTGCTTTGTTTTGTTTTGTTTTTGTAAGCCCAGTTTAGTGGTGATGAACTTTTTAACTTTTGTCTGCGAAAGTCATTATCTCTCCTTCTAGTCTGAATGATTGCCTTGCTGAATAGAGTTTTCTTGGTTGCATGTTTTATCTTTTCAGGACTTTGAATATATCTTGCCACTCCACTCTGGCCTGCAAAGTTTCTGTTTGAAAATCAACTGATAGCCTTATGTGGTTCCCCTTGTATATAACTGTTTTCTCTTATGTTTTTAAAATTTTCTCTTTATAGCTTGTTTTTGTTGTTTTAATTATTATGTGTCTTGGTGTGGACCTCCTTGGCTAAATTTTGTTGCGGGCTCTGTGTGCTTCCTGGATCTGGATATCTGTTCCTTCCCGAGAGTAGGGAAATTTTCACCAGTAATTTCTTCAGATAAGTTTTCTGTTGCCTTCTGTCTTTTTCTGGGATCCATATAATGTTTATATTACTATGCTTGATGATATTGTTGCATTCCCTGAACCTATTCTCATTTTTTATTATTCTTTTTGCTGTTCAGCTTGGTTGCTTTCCATTACTCTTTCTTCCACATCACTGCTTAGTTGTTCTGCCTCCTCTATTCTGCTATCGATTTGCTCTAGTGTATTTTGAATTTCAGTTACTGAAATTTTCATCTCTGACTGGTTCTTTTTTATATTTTCTATCTCTTTGTTGAAGGTCTTACTGAGATCCTCCACTTTTTTCTCAAGTCCAGTGAGTATCTTTATGACCATTACTTTGAATTCTTTATCAGGCATATTGCTCCATTTCATTAAGCTCTCTTGCTGTGATTTTGTCCTGTTCTTTCATTTGGATCTTATTACTTTGTCTCCTCATTTTGTCTAACTCTGTGCTTGTTTCTTTGTATTAGGGAAATAGGCTACATCTCCTGATCTTGAAAGTAGTGGCCTTATGAAGAGGTCTTTTGGTGTCTTGTAGGACAATGTCCTCTGTTCACTGGAAACAGGCACTTCAGGGGTGTCTCCAGTGTGGCTGCATGGGTCCTCCTGTGTGACTGAGCTGCGTTTACCTTCAGTCCAGTTGGCTTCAAAGGCCCATTTTACCTATTTGGGGTACACTGGTCAGGGTTTGGTCCCTGTGCTTTTAGGGGGCTTGTAGTAGGTCAGCCATCAGATTGGATGCCTGCCCTTAGTCTGTGTGCTCCAGGACTGCAGGTATACTGAGCTGCAGGACACTATCTCTGCACTGCCAGTTATAAGGTTTGACTGATGGGACTGTGGGTACACTGGTTTGTGTGGTTATATTCCCTTCTCCCTAAGGCAGGAGTCACTTTGGAGTGGCACTTGTCCCTTCTGGGGTTGCTTGCATGGTGTGTTGGGGCAGGAGCGGCTTTGGAGGCATGCCTGCTGAGTGGGTCAGGTTGAATGTGGTGCCTCAGAAGGGGAATTCAGAGGCGGGGCACTTGGTGCTAGCAAGATATGTAGAGAGTATTTGTGGTGGTTCCCACAAGTATCTGGCTATATGGGGCGGGGATGGGGGGGTGGGGTGGGGAGTGAAGGGAGTCTAGGTTCAGAGAATGGTGCTTGCTAGGACTTTTGTTCTTGAAGTCTCCTAAAGACTCCCACCCCTTCAGTGAAAAATCTGAGATACCCCAGGCACTTTGCAAATCGCTGCTTCCTTGTGGTGTCTCTGCAGGGTTATTTGTTATGCTGGCTCTTTGAGGGTGGGGACTCAGTTTCCTGTTATCCTCCAGCTCTCCTGGAGCTAAGCCAGCTGATTTATTTATTTGTTTAATTATTTATGTTATGTTATGTTATTTACCATACAGTACTTCATTAGTTTTTTTTTTTTTTTTAAGATTTTATTTATTTATGTGACAGCCAGCGAGAGAGAGAACACAGCAGGGGAGTGGGAGGGGAAGAAGCAGGCTCCCAGTGGAGGAGCCTGATGTGGGGCTCGATCCCAGAACACTGGGATCACACCCTGAGCCGAAGGCAGACGCTTAAGGACTGTGCTACTCAGGCGCCCCCAGTACTTCATTAGTTTTTGATGTAGTGTTCCATGCTTCATTGTTTGCGCATAACACCCAGCGCTCATTGCAATACGCCAGCTGATTTTAAAGTACCTGGAGTTAGTCTGCTGGTTTTAAAACTCTGGAAGTTAAGCCCCCCACTGGTTTTCAAAGCCAGATGTTATGGGGACTCCTCTTTCCAGTGTGGGTTCTCCGTGCCTGTGGTGCTTGGTGTGGATTCTGCTCCTGCCCCTCTCCCTTCTTGGTGCTCACGGTATCCCTCCTGTGTGTGCTTAGCTCACAGAGGTTTGGTTTCTAAGTGCATTTCCACCCCTCATGCACTTCTCAATGTGGCCTTCTCTACGTGTGCCAGTCTTTGAGTCTTCTTCAGAGTTAGTTGCACTGTGTGTTCATGAGCTCAGGATCTTACCGCTCTGTTATCTGCCCAGAAGTCCAAATACGACAGATCTCTTTTTGAGCCCCAGGAAGCTCTTCATCTCAAAATGGAACAGAGGAGTGTGGCATCTACCTTTGGGGATATCTTTTAAACCCTTTGGATCTTAGTACTCTTTGGGGGGGATGGTTGTTATTGCTTTTTAAATTTTTAATTCCAATATAGTAAATATATGGTGCTCATTTCAGGTGTACAATATAGTGATTCGACAATTTTATGTATTCCTCAGCGCTCATGATGATAAGTGTGCTCTTTAATCCCCATCACCTATTTCATTTGTCCTCCCACTCACCTCCCCTCTGGTAACCATCTCTTTGTTCTCTATAGTTAAGAGTCTGTTTTTTTGGTTTGTGTCTTTTTTCCCCTTTCTTTATTTTGTTTCCTAAATTCCACCTATGGGTGAAATGATATGGTATTTGTCTTTCTCTGACTTAATGATTTCTCTTAACGTTATACTCTCTAGCTCCATCTGTGTTGTTGCAAATGGCAAGATTGCATTCTTTCTATGGCTGAGTAATATTCCATTGTGCACATATATATCACATCTTCTTTATCCTTTCATCAATCCATGGACACTTGGCTGCTTCTATTATTTGGCTATTGTAAATAATGCTGCAGTAAACATAGGGGTGCTTTTATCTTTTTGGATTAGTGCTTTCATATTCTTTGGTTAAATACCCAGTAGTGCAGTTACTGGATCATAGGGAAGTTCTTTTTTAATTTTTGAGGAACCTCCATACTGTTTTCTACAGTGGCTGCACCAGTTTGCATTTCTGCCGATAGTGCATGAGGATTTCTTTTTTCTCCACATCCTCATCAACACCTGTTTTCTTGTGTTGTTGATTTTAACCGTTCTGACATCTGTCGGTGTTATATCAGTGACATCTGAGGTGTTATCTCATTGTGGTTTTGATTTGCCTTTCTCTGATGATGAGTGATGTCAAGCATCTTTTCATGTTTCATGTTTCATGTTCATCTTTTCATTTCATCTTATTGACCTTCTGTATGTCCTCTTTGGAGAAATATCTGTTCATATCTTCTGCCTACTTTTTAATTGGATTATTTTGTTTTTTCTTGTTAAGTTCTATTGGTTCTTTACATATTTTGAACACTAACCCTTTATCGGATATGTCATTTGTAAAAACCTTCTCCCATTTGGTATAGGTCATCTTTTAGTTTTGTTGATATTTTCCTTTGCTGTGCAGAAGCTTTTTGTTTTGGTGTAGTCCCAATAGTTTATTTTTGCTTGTGTTTCCCTTGCCTCAGGAGACATATCTAGAAAAATGTTGCTATGGCCAATGTCAGAGAAATTATTGCCAATGCTCTCTTCTAGGATTTTTATGGTTTCATGTCTCACATTTAGGTTTTTAATCTGTTTTGAGTTTATTTTTGTGTATGGTGTAACAGACTGGTCCAGTTTCATTCTTTTGCATATAGCCAAATTAGGGATCTTAGTATTCTTATCTGCAGAATCATGGTGGTAGACTTATTGAGCCATGATCTTCAAGCTCCCTTCTAACTTCAGAATTTCATGAATTCTAAGTATTTCATAGCATTTCTAATACATTTTTACATTATTAAGACCTAAATATTTTTAAACATTTGCAAAGTATTTCTCTACTGCTATATAACAGGATATTAAGACTTTTTATTTTTATTATTTTTTTATTTTTTTAATTTTTTTTTAAAGATTTTATTTATTTATTCGAGCAGAGATAGAGACAGCCAGCGAGAGAGGGAACACAAGCAGGGGGAATGGGAGAGGAAGAAGCAGGCTCATAACGGAAGAGCCTGATGTGGGGCTCAATCCCATAACGCTGGGATCACGCCCTGAGCCAAAGGCAGACGCTTAACCGCTGTGCCACCCAGGCGCCCCAAGACTTTTTAAAAGGTGTTATTAAAAAAAAACTTCCTGTTGATTACAGTCCTGTTATAACACAATATATGCATTCTTAAAATTTATCATGCTATGCGGAATTGTGTAATAAAAGGAGAAAAGTCGGTTAGTATCACAATGGTCAGAAACTGTAGTTACACATGCAAAAAGACAAGCAGAAACAGCACAGTTTTACACATGCTAAATGATTAAGAAATACTAAGTACTACGATAAAAATGGTACTGAATAATACTTGAGGCTTGCCTATTAAAATGGGCTTCAGAAGGATTGCTGCTTGGAAGATTTTGAGAAGTGTGATGCAAGGCAGGTTATCTGCAATCTGGTGGAAATTTCAACACTGGATGTAGATACGTGGTTCTTCACGTGCAGCAAACTGAGACAGCTGGCAGAAGTTAGAAGTGTATACTGTTCGTATATTTCTACATTGCTTGGTTCAGTTTTTTGAACTCCTTTCAAATGGATGCCATTTTCTGTGTTTACCTAGCGAATGCTTGTCGCAGAGGACAAATTGAACATAAGCAAATGTGTAATCCACATTATGCTCGGATCGTTCCCTAATGCATTAGTCACTCAGGAAAAAGTTTGTGTTGTAAAACAAGCATTATGGTAGAACTGGCTGTAATTTTAGGCTAAAAAAATGTTGTATGGATAGTACACACAGTGTTTTCATATACCTCACCTAGCTCCCCTAAATGTTCAAATTGTATGTAACCATAATATAATGATCAAAACCAGGAACTTGACATTGGTGCTATAGTGTTAACTAACGTTAGATCCTATTCAGATTTTGTCATTTTCTCATTCTTCTTCTTTTTCTGTTCCAGGATCCAACTCAGGATCCCATATTCCATTTACTTGTCATGTCTCCTTCGTCTTTGGCCATCTTGCACAGTTCCTTATTCTTTCTTTCTCTTTCCTGATCTTGACACTTCAGAGAATACCTGGACAATTATTTTGGGGATTATCCCCCTAATTTGGATTTGTCTAATATTCATGGTTAGATTGAGGTTATGTGTTTTTGGCAAGAAAACCACAGAAGGGATGTTGTGTCCTCCGGATTGCATTATATACATGATATCTGAGACATTGATTTTTTTTTTTGAGACACTAATTTTTAAGATGTGTTCAGTGTTTCTGACTTTTAGTTGTATAATTTATATTTGTTTATACTTTACAGTCACTTGTTTTTAATGTGAGGTTTAATGTCTTCATTTGTAGACATTTACTTTGACATTTTTTATGGATAAGCCTTGTGGAAAAGAATTACCCTGTTATGGGTATGCCTTTATAGGCTTTGATTATTTTCCTTTGTATAGTAGTACATTTTATAGTTATATTTTGATCCCTCAATTATTAGTGAGTAATGTATTTCGATTTCTTAGTTATTTCTATCAATTTGAGAGGGTATAATCACTTTTGAAATACTAGTGTTATTCTATACTGTCTCTGTGAAATCTTTTTATGTAATCACTATCATTATTTTGTTTCAGTGTCAATAGTAATGGGAATTCCCACAGTGAAGAGAGAAGTTAAATCTTACCTCATAGAAACCCTTCATTCCCTTATTGATAATCTGTATCCTGAAGAGAAGTTGGACTGTGTTATAGTCGTCTTCATAGGAGAGGTAATTATTTGTCATTATTTTTTACTACATGTAATGTATAGGAGTTGAAACCATAAATGAATGTTTTAATATGCTTTTATAACCATGTTTTTAAAAATGTGACGAGTAAAGGTTAGATAATATATTCTTTCTGACAGTTAAATGTAAGTCTGACTTGTGTTTGCCGTAACTTGTCTCCTGCAGTAACAGTCCAGAAATAGTGATCTGTTTTGAGTAGGATAATATTATATACATAAATATTTAAGAGCAGTGAGTCCCCATTTTTGGTTCTAGGACCTAAATTTGGAGATTTGCACTGATTTTCTTTGGGAGTTTTGAAACCTGAGAAAGGCTTTGCCTGGGTTGGGGTTTTATCATTTCCTTATTTTCTCTACCCCTTCTCTGTATTCTCAAGATGCAGCCGTCATTATTATTTTAAAAGTCAAAATACGATAAGAACAAGGAATATTTCTTATATTTTAGTCTCCTCACAAGATCTGGGGAAAGCATATTGAATATACTTTTTGGGAATAATGAAGGAAAAAAGCCCCTGGAGTAAATATTTTCTTAATTACCATGTAGAATTGCAGAATATGAGAGGATTTAGGACATTATCTGGTTCTGGTGTACTGAGTCCCAGCTTTTCAGTTTCCCAAGTCTTTTAAAAGGAAAATGTTCTTAATGTTTTCTTTAATATAAAAATAAACCCATGCATACCATTTAAAAACAATTATGGAAATGTATAATGAAAATTTACTTGTTACTCCTCCATGTAGATATAACTACTATTGATATTCTGAAATATATTTTAAGAAGTTTTTCCTATAGGTTGTATACATTTATATATAAATGGGATTGTTCTATATATTTGTCCATATCATGGACATTTTTATATGCTAAAAAGAATATCATAGCATCATTTTTTTATGACTGCAAAATATTCCATTATATGGTTTTAATGTAATTGACTTAATTTCTGATCAATAGACATTTAGACTGTTTCCAAATTTTTGGAAGACTGCACTGTGCATTACTATAAGTAAATTGTTGGGCACTTGTATACTTACTGAGGTGGGAGCCATTCCTAAATGTGGAATTGCCAGGTCATAGTCCATACACATTGAAATGTTCATACATGGCCGAAAGACCTCCAGAAGTTGAGCCAGGTTATTCCTCTCCCAGCAGTCTGTGAGAGAGCTTGTGTTCCTATCCCCATGCTCTTTAATTTTGTTTGCCAAGTTGATGGATACAAATAATATACTGCTTATGTTTAATTTGGACTTCTTTACCAAGTGGGATTAAATAATGGTTTATATGTCTTTTGACCATTTGTATTTATACAGATTTTATTTGTCAATCGCATATTGTATGTCAGCAGAAATTGGTGTAGTCACCTTGGTTTATATGTCTTTTGACAAAATTTGTATGGAGACAAATGGCCAACTAGGAGAAATTGGTACCATCTCCTTGGAAAGCAGTTTGGCTATTTAAAATTTCAGGTACTATATACTCAGTGACCTAATATTCTGCTTCTAAAAATTGATCCAGTAGAAGCATTTGCAAGTGTGTAAATATATTCAAGCTCATACACACATTTATGCAGCTCCTACATGTGCATTAATTAGCTGAACAGAGAAAATGGTCTTGTGGAATACACTCTGAACTATTAATAGCACATACTGTGAAAGTTGGGATTATGGGGATATGCCACTTTCTCTTGTATACAGTTTTGTAAAATTAGAATTTTGAGCATGTACTGATATTTAATGAGAAAAAAAAAGCCTTAACACTATAAAAGAAAAAAATATACACTTGGGTAAAGGAAAGACTCAGTTTTTTTCTTCTATGTAGGGAAAAACTCACTTCTTCCCTACTGTGTCTTTCTTCCCCGTGTGTCTCTACTTTTTAAAAAAATAAGATTTATTTATTTGAGAGAGAGAGAGAGAGTGAGCATGAATGGGGAGGAGAGGGAGAACCAGGCTCCCGGCCAAGCATGGAGCCCGACGTGGGCCTTGATCCCGGGACCCTGGGATCATGACCTGAACCGAAGACAGACGTCCAGTCGACTGAGCCACCCAGGCACCCCTGTCTGTACTTTTACCTAGACACTTCATTGGCATTTTTGGTCAGCAAATGTATGGAACTTTTCCCCACACCAAGGAATTCTCTGTGACAGCTGCTGGGTGTCCTCCAGTTGAACTGAATTCTGATGCTGTCTACCTGAACTTAACGTCAGAGCTACAGGTTAAGGGCTCATTTGCACAAAACCGGCCCCCACCCCACGTACACGCATACTTCAGATGCCAGTTGCAAGCCCTGTGTTTCTGACAACCAGCTGTGGGTTGGAGGTTCCAAAGACGCCCTGCTTGGGTTTCATTAATTTATTAGAGTGCCTAACAGAACTCTGCACAACACTTATGTTTATTAGTTTACTAAAGGGTGTAAGAAAGGATACAGATGAACGTCCAGATGGAAGAGGTCATAGCGCAAAGTATGTAGGAAGGGGTGCGGAGCTTCCGTGCTCACCGAGGGCACCATTCTCCCAGCACCTTCATGTATTCACCAGCATGGAACCTCTCCAACCCTGTCCTTTTGGATTTTTATGGTGGCTTCATTACACAGTCATGACTTATTAAGTCATTGGCCATTGGTGATTGATTCAACCTCCCAGTCCTCTCCCTGCTCTGGAGGTTGGAGGGGTAGGACCGAAAGTTCCAACACTCTGATCACATGGTTGGCCCTCCTGGCAGCCAGCCCCCATCCTTCATTAGGGTGGGGCGTGGGTCCAAAAACCACCTCGTTAACATAACAAAAGACACATCTGTCGCTCTCATCACTTAGGAAATGCCAAGGGTTTGGGGGGCTCTGTGCCAGAAATGGGACAAAGACCAAATATATATTTATTATAAATCACAATATCATAACTTAAAAATAGTTTTCAGTCTATAGGTGCAGATTTGTGTACAGAAGCATTCAAGACCCTCTTGCCATAGCCCTTCACCCGATCACTAAGATGTAATAACACTGAGTTTGGAGTCAGGTGACCCATATTCAGGGCCTGGATTCTGCCACTTACTGCCACTTGAGCAGGTTGTTTTTTCTCTCTTCATCCTCAGTTTCAGCATCTCTACGATGAGAATTATGCTTTTGAGCCTTTTAAGCTCAACAGTGTTGCAGGCAGGTGCAGTGAGATCACACACGTGGGGAGGTATTGCACACTGACACCGGATTGTAAGTGCCTGCAGTGTTCTGATCTCTGAAGCTTCCTGAAGTGCAGTATTTGTATATGTATCTGTGTAGATTTCAGTATTGGGAAGAAAGTCTATTTTGAGTTATAGGGTTGATTTATAGCATTCATTGATTTATAGAGTTCATTGAATTGTCTTTAGGCAATTTAAAATTATTAATCACTGTATTTGATTCTACCTTGATTGGTAGTTACTAATCTAAGTGTTTGGTAGCCCGAGGCACATTAACTCTAGTAGCAAGTGCACGTTCTGTGGCTGTGACCGTGATCTACATGGTGCATCGTTTCTGGCTCTAGATCTCTGGTGTCTTCCTAAGCCCGTATTTCCAACTGCCTACTTGATAGCATTAGTTGAATGCTTTGTGAGCAATTTTTAATCTGTCCATAACTAAGTGAATCTGGTTTTCTCAAACTGCTTCTCTTCCAGGTTTCCTATGTGTTTATTAAAGGTTTTTTACATCACAGGATTAATAGGTCTGTGTTCCCATCCTTTTACTCTCAATTTGTTATGTAGCCCTAGCATGTTCTCAGTTCTGTTTGTGTTACTCCTTCACCTGAAATGTTGCCTCTTCCTTTCTCTTTCTTAGTCATCCTTCAGGTCCCTGCTCATCCCTTTTATGAAACGGTCCTCAGTTTCCCATCTGAAATTTATTTAGAGTAAATAGGTAGAAGTAAATTGATCTTTTGCAAACATTTTTAATTTTTGTAAAGGTGTGAATTACCTCTGGTCCACTTTCATGTGTGAGCAAAAAATTAAGTATGAAAAAGAACTGTAGAAGAATGCATATAGATGTTAAAGTGTATCATAATCTCTTCATGCCTGTTTGACTTTCCATCCTTCATGTTCTTTTTACCTTGAGGGTCCATAAGAATGCCTGTCTGGGAGGGGAGGAGACACAGAAAAGTAGTTACTGGCTCTATTTTTGTTCTTTGTTCCTCTCTGGTGATTTCTCTCTTGGGGTCAATTGGGCATAAATGATGAGGCATTTATAGAACATGCAGGGTTTTGAAATTTGACTGTTAATGTACTATTTGAAAGTTTACTGACTCTATTCTAGAATTGCAGGAGTAAAGAGGAATAAATTCCACTTGCTCTGAAGTGCGCCATTCAGATTTTAAGATTGTATCATTCTTATGTTTACTTTTACTTATTACTTTTACTTTAAATTATAACCTTAGTATTTTAATGATCCTTTGTTGTCTCTATGCCTCATTATTTTTTATGTATTTTATTCCAATTTATAGTATTTCTTACACTGTATTATCATTTATATTATTTCTGTCTCTCATGACCATTTCTGACAAAATGTTTTCCTACATGTATTCTGGATTTTAGCAAAATTTATTTTTCCTGTTCTATTTTTATATTTGAAGAATACTCCATTTTATGAATCTTGGTGGGAGGAAGCTTCTCTCCCCTTGTACAAACTAAAAATGCCAGATAATCGCTTTACCAGTTCAGGCATGTGACCTGGGCTCAGCCACCTGGATATTCCTATTCTGAACTTTGAGTGGAGCTTAATTATTTTTTGATAACACAGAAAACCCAAAACAATAAACAGACAAATTATTAGAAATAATAGGGGAATTTATCAGGGTGGCTGGATGAGATCAGTTTATTTTTCTATATACCAGTAACAAAAAAACATTTCTTCTAAATATATTTTTCTCTTAAAGAAGCAGGGATTCTGAAATAGGTCTTATTTTGGGATTGTGTCATGTATCCTTATGATTAAATTCAGGTTTTACATTTTTTAGCAGGAACACCATAGAAGTGACCTGGTATTCTTTTTCAGAGGCTCATATTAAGATGATATTGACATATCTCATTACCAGCATTGTGAACTTGCATCACTTGATTAAGGCGGTGTCTGACAGGTTTCTCTACTATAAATAGGCTCTTTTTCCATATGTACTGAGAAGCTATCTTCTGGAGTGATGCTTTGAGATCATGCAAATATCCTGTTTTTCTTCATAACTTTTTCTCGACCAGTCATTCTTGATGATTCTTGCCTGTGAGAATTATTATGTTTGCTGAATGGTGATTTCCTTGTTTCTTCTGCATTAATTGGAATTCTGTAAGGAAGAAGTATCCTTTTCTTCAGTTTCGTTTATTTTGTTGGTTATTGATATCAGTGTGAAGTTGTGGATATCTTTATAAATTTTTTACTTTGTTACTAAAATTGTTCCAAATTTGGCCATTGATTGCTCTTTGGAGTTGGCTACTCCGTCCTTTCAGTATGCCCCATCATTTTTCCTTGTATTCTAGCAGTGTAAGATGTTCTAGGCTTATCTTGTATTTTCCCTGCCCCAAACCTGGGATCAGCCATGTCCCCAGGGAACCTGGTATCTCTTAATTGGAGAATAGTATGAGAAACCAAGACCTGGGTTCCAGGTATGCTCATTGCTTCTCAGGGATCACTGCTGCTTGTCCTCTCAGTGGGCAGAGCTAGGAAATACAAGTTTGCATACGTACACACACCTGTACAGGTCCTGTGTCCATTTATCTGTATATGTTAAAAATCATGAGTTTATAATGATACCTTTGATTCCAATCCAATACTGCAGGGTTCATTCTAGCCTCCCCCAGTTTCTTGTTCTTGACTGTTTTCCCCATCAGTGGGAAACTTGGGCCTAATGATTCACAACATATCTACCTACTTGCTGAATCCTAAATAAACATAAAGTAGTTTCTGAATTGTTGATCTATTCAAACCTGTTGATTAAAGTTCATTTTCTAATTTCCTCAAGAAAGGTCCACATAAGCAATTTTCCCTGAGGTTCTGTGTGGTCAAAAATGTTACCTTCTGCCTTTATTCTCTGCTTGGGTATAGAAGCCCCCAGTCACATTTGCTTTTTTGGGAGGTTGGAGAGTGCTACTGCCGCTGAGGCTAGCCAGATGACCTTCCACGTTTCTCACTGCTTGCTTTCAGAAACCCATATTGCCCAGTTGCCCAAATCATTCTTTTTCTATCTTGAGAGCCTAGTGATCTTGCTATAACATGTCTTGATTTCAACCATTGTGGATCATTTTTCCCTGGCACATGATAGGGTCTTTGCGTATATAGAGCCATACCTTACTTAATTTCAGGAAAGAACTTTTGAATGTTCTTTTTATTGCAAACTTTCAAAGACATACAACAAAGATGAAAGAATTTTAGATTTATACCTGTATATGTGACCCCTATATTTTACTACTAAAATTTTAGTATTTTCATTTATCATATCTCTACTTATCCATCCTTTATCTATCATTAATCCATTGTATTTATGTATCTTCTTTTGGGAAGTTTCTTCAACACATTTGCACATTTAAAAATATTGGTTGGTTGTTTTTTGTGGGTTTTGTTTTTGACTTATCAGAGTTCTTTATATATGCTGGATACTTTTACTTTGTCAAATGTGGGTGTTTTGTGAGTATTTTCTCCCAATCTGTGGAAATCTATTCATGTTTTTCACATTTTCTTGGTGAGAAGTTTTTAATCTTGATGAAGTCTAATTAATGTTTTCTTTTATAACTTTTGTTCTCCATGACCTGAGAAATCCTTGCTTAGCTCCAAATTGTGAAGATGATCTCTTTTGAAACCTTCGTTTTAACTCTTATATTAGGTCTGCAACCATCTTGGGTTCATTTTTGTTGTGATGTAATATAGTGTTCACGGTCATTGTTTTTCATGTGGGTGTTCATTTACTCCAGTACCAGTTGTTGAAAACACTCTCCTTGGGGCGCCCGGGTAGTGCAGCGTCTGCCTCCGGCTCAGGGCGTGATCCCGGCGTTCTGGGATCGAGCCCCGCATCAGGCTCCTCTGCTGGGAGCCTGCTTCTTCCTCTCCCACTCCCACTGCTTGTGTTCCCTCTCTCGCTGGCTGTCTCTCTCTGTCAAGTAAATAAATAAAATCTTTTAAAAAAAGAAAAGAAAAGAAAAAACTCTCCTTTCCCCACTGGGTCGCTTTGATGCCTTCATTGAAAATCCAGAGACCATATATGTGTGGGTCTTCTTCTGTTCTGTTTCATTGACCTGTAGGTTGATCCTTTTTAATTTAATTTAATTTAATTTAATTTTATTTTATTTTATTTTATTTTATTTTTATTTTATAATAATATTTTTTATTATATTGTTTGTCACCATACAGTACATCCCTAGTTTTTGATGTAGTGTTCCATGATTCATTACTTGCGTATAACACCCAGTGCACCATGCAATACGTGCCCTCCTTACTACCCATCACCGGTCTATCCCATTCCCCCACCCCCCTCCCCTCTGAAGCCCTCAGTTTGTTTCCCAGACTCCATAGTCTCTCATGGTTCATTACCCCTTCTGTTTACCCCCCCCTTCTTCTTCCCTTTCTTCTACCGATCTTCCTACTTCTTATGTTCCATAGATGAGTGAACCCATATGATAATTGTCTTTCTCTGCTTGACTTATTTCACTTAGCATTATCTCCTCCAGTCCCGTCCATGTTGCAGCAAATGTTGAGAAATCGTTCTTTCCGATGGCTGAGTAATATTCCATTGTATATATGACCACATCTTCTGAATCCAGTCATCTGTTGAAGGGCATCTCGGCTCCTTCCACGATTTAGCTATTGTGGACAATGCTGCTATGAACATTGGGGTGCATATGGCCCTTCTCTTCACTACGTCTCTATCTTTGGGGTAAATACCCAGTAGTGCAATTGCTGGATCATACCTCACTATCCTCATAACTATAACTTTGAATTAAGTATTGAAATCAGGTAGGACTAAGTCCTCCAATTTTGTTGTTTTCAGGATTGATTTAGATTTTGTAGGTCCTTTGCATTTCTACGTACATTTGAGAGTCCTCCTAATCACTTCTCCTATCTGGTGTTGCTTCATAGGAGCAAGTGCTTCAACTGGGTGTTTTTTCTTTTAAATTAGTGGGGAAATATTTGGTCACAAGTTTTCATCTGTTTTGTGGCTATCGATATAGTTTTTTTGTTGTTCATCGGTTTTGCTGAATTTCTACCTTTTTTCTTATATTTTTGTATAGTAGCTGTGCTGGTTGCTTTTTTCATGAATCATCATAGAAGGAAATAGCTCCCCCCCCCCAGGCCCCTGGGTTACAGAAGGAGGAGGAGGGGCAAAGTAGTGTTCCAGACTAGTTGTTTTTTAATCAAAGACTGTCTTTGTAGCTGCTGTAGAGTCAGGCTTCTTCCTGCAAATATCGTTAGTCTGTGCAATTCTTCAGGCTACCTCTGATTATTGGAACCACATTGGATTCCTTTTGAGCTTGAGAAGTTTGGTTATTAATATTGGTCTCACTGAAAATGGAGTTTGCAGTTTTGTATCTGTTGCTCATTGATAATTCTGTATAATGTCAGTGCTTCCTAGGCAAATTCTGTAGAAGTGGCTTAATCTTTTCTAGTTAGACAGTTCAGTGTGCTTTCAGCCAGGGTTTAGTTCCCTGAATGCTTTGAAACTTTTTCCCACCCAAAGCATGTGAAGAGTACAGTAGCCTCAGAAACAAGAGGCCTCTGTCTAGTTATGTTTTCTCAAGCTCTCATAATTACCTGTGAGTCCTCTTTTTTAAATGCAGAAGTATAGATATCATCCTAATTATTCTTTCATTCAATGAACACGCATTTATTGAAGTACTAAAATGAAGAAGGTACTAAAAGAGATTTAAAAAACCCACTGGACAATAGATTGTGTCCTTAGCTTGGAATCTAGCATTACACAGGAATATTTTTTTCTCTACTTTTTTTTTTTGTTTTCCTGCACTTGAAATAAAATACTTATTAATTATATACACACATGGCTAAAGATTCCCAGTAGTCTACGAAGTTTGTTATTCCAAACAGTAGTCTCCTGTCTTCACTCTTCCTAACGCCCCTGCAATTTCCTTCTTTTCCCTTCTCCATCTCCTTCCCTCTGAGACCTTTTCCATCTTCTCACCTAGCTGGCTGGCAGTCGGGCAGAGCAGACAGACCTTCCTATAATGCTACTTAGTTGACATTATTCTTTGATCTTTTCAAAGAACTAACTTTTAGTTTTATTGACTTCATCATTTCTTTATCTTCCCTTTACATTAATTTCCATTCTTTATTACTTCTTCCCTTCTACTTGCTTTTAGTTTGGTTTACTCTTTTTCTAGATTTTTAGATTTTTCTGAACTCTTAGATTTTTTTTCCCCTAGATTTTTCTGAAATCTTAGGCTATTGGCTGGAGATCTTTTCTAATAGAGGCCATTTTAAACTATAAATTTCTCTCTGCCACATTAGATACATCTCATAAATTTTGATTTGTCAAGTTTTACTTTCATGCAGACCAAAATACTCTGTAAATCCCCTTATAATTACTGCTTTGACCATGGATTATTTGGAAATGTATTGTTTAATTTTTACCTATTTGTAGATTTCCCAAATTTCCTTCTGTTGTTTTATTTCTAATTCAGGCCTTTTAAATTTATCAGTATTTGTTTATGACCTGGCAAATGGCCTATTCTGGACAAGAGTCCATGTTGCTTAAAAAGAATGGATTCTGCTATTGTCCAAGAGAAGTGTTTTATAAATGTCTGTTAGATCAAGTTGATAGTGTTGTTCAGGTCTTCTGTGGACTTGCTGATTATCTGTCTGGTGTTTCTGTTTTTTATTTTAAATTACAGATTACCGTGTTAGTGCCTCAATAGTGTTTTTGGCCTGTAATTTTTTTTAGCAGTTGAGTTTTAAGATGTTTACTTAAGCATTTGTTACAAATCATACAAATGCCAATTAGGAAGAAATTGTACATACATAATATCCTATTAAATTTGCTTGTAATTCAACAAATATTTATCCAAACAGTGGTAAGTACTAGGCATATCATTGAATAAAACAAAGCCTCTGCCCAATGAAACTTATGGAAAAAGACAGATTAAAAGCAAATATATAATACATTAAATGGTGGGGAGGGCCAGGTCACATAGGACGCTACAGGCCATATTAAGAACTTTGCTTTTACTCTAAGTCAGGGGACTAACCGGGCCACGTGGCAAATATTTGAGGCTTTGCGCACCGTACAGTTTCTTTTGAATCTATTTAGCTCTGCTGTTGCAGCCTGAAAATAGCCAGAAACAATATGTAAATGAAAGGGTGGGGTTGTGTTCCCAGTAAGGTTTTACTTTGTGAAAACAGGCAGTGGGTCTGTCATGATCTACTTAAAACAAAATTATTTGAGGGTTTCAAGTAGACACTTGACTGACTTTTCATTCCTTTAAGTTACTTTAAAATACTCTATTTGGAAATCATTTTGGATTTATAGAAAATTTACACAAAAAATAGCATATTCCCTTGATTCAGCTTGTGTAATGGTAACTTATGTAGCCATGATAAAACTATCAAAACCAGGAAATTCACATTGGTATAATACAATTTGCTACACTGTAGACTTTATATTCAAATTAGACATTTTTCCACGTCAGGTCGTTTTTCTGTTTTGGCATCCAGTCCTAAGTATCACTTTGTTTTTGCCTCCTATCCATGATGGATCGTTGCACTTCTCTTGTCTTTCATGAACTCGGAGACCTTTATTGAGTACACTCGTCAGTTACATTGTAGAATATCTCAGTTTGGATTTGTTTGATATTTTCTCATGATTAGACTGTAGTGACGCGTTTTTGGCGAGAATAACATGATTTACCTTTTAAAAGGATCACACTGACTTCTTTGGAAAGAGAAGCAAAGAAACTACTTAGGAAACTATTATAATAATCCAGGTGAGGCCTAGACTAGGATGATTAAAGAATTTGAACGGAATGGGTTCTGATTAGAAAAGTTTGAGAACTACTGCGGTAGCACCAACTATTTTGGAGAAGGAAAAAAAAACTATGATAGACATATTGGAAACGAAGGGTACGTTCATCTATTCTTTTAACAGCTTGACCATTTTAGAAACTAGTAACGCCAACTGGTATTTGTTAGCTTTTCTGATACGTCTGCATTGAATTTAAAGTATCATAAAGCCAAGCATTAAATGGATAGGAAAAGCTTTTCCTTGGACTGTAGGGAAATAAAATTTATTATGAGCTGCCAGCCCCATTCTAGCACATACTCTTCCTTTTAATTCTTTTGATTTGTCACTTGTACACATTAGCTTTCTGGAATTTTCATAGGATCCTTATTATGTAAAGTAACATCTGTTTCAGGCCCTGAAAGAGTTAATAAGGACTGGACTTACCTGTTATAAGCAACTAGAAGGCTAAACAAAATACGATTCATTTGTTCTCCTACATTGGACAGCAGACTATGCACAATGGGATTCCTTGAGACAGAAAAATAAATGCTGTGAATACCACAATTCCTCTAACCTTCTGCCTGGAGATGCATTCCAGATCACATTGCACAAGGGCAGTCACAAAGAGGGCAAGTGGGAACTGCAGAACAGAGTTGCAGAAAGGAGACTGCTACACAGAAAATGATGGTGCCTTTGGGTCCTTGATGTATTGGGCCACACGTGCACAAGGTGAAATTCACAAGTCTGGGGGAGAAAATGATCAGGGATCTGCAACCTGAACATTCCCGTTGCTCACACAGGATGAGTTCTAACCAGCCAGAATGGCAAGTCCTTGGTAATGACCCAGGGTATTTAGTGGAGAATCCAGAGCAGTTGAATTGTCTTTGAAGTGGTTATTCTAGGCCCACCCCAGCAAAGCTTAAAAAGAAGCCCATGAGGGGTCAACTAATCCACAAATAATTTGCCTGCTAAAATAAAGCCCAATGCTCTAAAAAAAAAAATAAAATTAAGACACTCAACAATGTAGCATTTATAATGTCTGTTACCAAATAAAGAATGGTTAGCATGCCAAGGAGGAAAAAAAAGGGAATCATAACTAAAAGAAAATTTAGCTAATAAAAACAAATCTAGAAATGATGGAGGTGGTACAAGTGGCAGGAAAGGACAACAAAACAACTATTACAAACATTTTCAAGTACTTAACACCATGAGGAATGGATTGGAAAATGTATGAAAGAATCAAATGGTGGAACATATAGCAACGAAAAGTACAATATCTGAAATTTAAAATTTACCGTATAATCTTAACAGATTAGCCATTGCAGAAGGAAAGGTCAGTGAATTGAAGAATGACAATAGAATGTGCCCCAAATTAAGTATATAGAGGAAAAGACTGACAACAGTGTTATTCACTGCATTTATCTATGGGATAATATTAACTGATCTACCACATGAAATTCCAGAATGGAGAGGAGAAAGAAGGAATAATGACTGAAATTGTTCCATATTTGAAGAAAAATATAAATCCTTA
This sequence comes from Ursus arctos, assembly GCF_023065955.2. NCBI lineage: Eukaryota > Metazoa > Chordata > Mammalia > Carnivora > Ursidae > Ursus > Ursus arctos. The sequence continues at coordinate 10,808,534 of NW_026623100.1, forward strand.
GATTCAAGAAGTCCAAAAAATCCTACACAGAATAAACACAAAACCACTGTCAGGTATGTCATAATCAAATTGCTGAAAACAGATAAAGAGAAGGTCTTGAAAGAAGCCAAAGCAAAGACACATTTTGCACAGGAAAAGAAAATTAAGAGTACTGTAGATTCTTATTAGAAACTATGCAAGTCCAAGACAATGGAACAATGTTTTTAAAGTGCTAGAGGAGGAGCCTGTTTTTTTTTTTTTTTAATTTTTAGATGAATTGTCTTCGATTTCATAGTCGACATTACAAAGTATTCATGCTATATACATCGTCATGACACCCCGTATGTGGGCATCTATGAAAACAATATACAGATACAATGCAATGTCTATCCAAATAACAATGGCATTTTTCTTAGAATTAGCACAAAGAATCAAAGGGCACCTTGATCCCTTCTATTGGTTGGCAGCCTGAGGGCTGGTCTACACTGCTTGCGTGCCTGGCCTTCAGCTATGTCACGGGCTCTAGACTGTTGATCAGTGGGCTTCTGAGTTCTAAGCAAATTCTTCCACCATCTTTGAGATTTTAAGTGTAATTTCTTTCATTACTCAATAGAATGAATAAAGAAATATGAGTAAGGATAGAGAAGACGTGTACAATGCTATCAACCTAATGATACAAAAATCTTAAGAGGTTATTTAGGAGGTAACTATCCAAGGTGGTGGATATTGTTTTTGTTTTTATGACCTCTTTCTAGAGACTATCTTACGGCCTGTTGACTAATTCAACCTTTTTAAAAAATTGAATTATAACTGACATACAATATTATGTTAGTTTCAGATGTACAAGATAGCGATTCAGTATTTTTATTTTATTTTTTATTATGTTCAGTTAGCCACCATATAGTACAGCATTAGTTTTTGATGTAGTGTTCAATGATTCATTATTTGCGTATAACACCCAGTGCTCATCACAACACATGCCCTCCTTAATACCTATCACCTGGCGACCCCATCTCCCTCCCCCCCGCCCAGTATTTTTATGTATTTAAAATGCTTGCCACGATAGGTCTAGTAACCATCTATCACCATACAAAGTTGTTACAATATTATTGACCATATCCCTATACTGTACATTACATCTCCACAAATTATTTTATAACTGGAAGTTTGTACCTCTTAATCTCCTTCACCTGTTTCGCCCATTCCCCACCCCCCAACCAACAGTTCTCCATATCTAGGAGTCTGTTTTTATTCTGTTTGTAAATTTGTTTTGTTTTTTAGAGTCCACATTTAAGCAAAATTATATTGTGTTTGTCTGACTTACTTATATAGGTCCACCCACGTTGTCACAAATGGCAAGATTTCATTTTTTTTTTTTTTTGTAGCTGATATTCCACTTTGTAGGTCACATTTTCTTTGTCCATTTATCTATCAGTGGACACTTGAGTTGCTTCTGTATCTTGCCTATTGTAAATAATGCTGCTTTGAACATGGGGATCCATAAATCTTTTCAAATTAGTGCTTTTGTTTTCTTTGGGTAAATACCCAGAAGTGGAATTGCTGGACCATATGGTGGCTGTATTTTACGTTTTTGTGGACCCTCTGTACGGTTTTCCAGTGGAGGCTGCGCCGATTTATTTGCCCACCGACAGTGGTATTTTGTTGCTGTTTTGATTTGCATTTCCCTGATAATTGTAATAGGGAGCATCTTTTCATGTGCCTGTGTGTGTGTCGTCTTTGGAAAAAATGTCTATTCAGGTCTTCTGCCCATTTTTAAATCTGGTTGTTGAGGTTTTTGTTACTGAGTTGTATCAGTTCTTCATACATTTTGGAGAGCAACCATTCCAAATATCTCCTCGTTCAGTAGGTTGCCTTTTCACTGTGTTGATGGTTTCCGTTGCTGTGCAGAAGCTCTTTGTTTGGTGGAGTTCCGTTTGTTTATTTTTGCTTTTGTTTCCCTTGCCTGAGGAGACCTATCCAAAAAACATTTCTGAGAACGATGTCCAAGGGTTTACTGCCCATTTTTTTCCTAGGAGTTTTATGGTTTCAACTCTTACTTAAGTCTTCAGTGCAATTGTGAGTTAATTTTTTGGTATGGTGTAAGAGAATGGTCCAGTTTTATTCTTTTGCATGTGACTACAGTTTTCCCAACACAACTGATCAAAGAAACTGTCTTTATTCCTTTGTATGTTCTTGTCGCTTTGTTGTAGATTAATTGACCCTTGAAGGATGGGTTTATTTCTGGGCTCTCTTCTATGCTATTGATCTATTTGTCTTTTTCTATCAGTACCGTACTGTTTTGATTACTATAGCTCTAGAGTATAGTTTGAAATTGGGAGCATGTTACCTCCAACTTTGCTGTTCTTTCGTCTGTCTCAAAATTGCTCTGGCTGTTTGGAGGTCTTTTGTGGTTACCTAACAAATTTTAGGATTATTTGTTCTAGGTCTGAGAAAAATGCTGTTGGTATTTTGATAGGGATTGCATTGAAATATGTAGACTGCTTTGAAAATGGTATGGACATTTTAACAGTTCTTCCAATCCATCCTCATGGTTTATCTTTCCATTTGTGTCATCTCCAATTTCTTCCATCAGTATCTTAGAGTTTTCAGAGATCTTTTTCCACCTTGGTTAAATTTATTCCTAGGTATTTTATTCTTTTTGATGCAATTATAAACAGGATGACTGTCTTAATTTTTTTCTGATAGTTCATTATTAGTATATAGAAACACAACAGATTTCTGTATGTTAACTCCATGTTCTGCAGCTTTACTGAATTTATGTTCTGTGAAAAGAATGGGTGTTCTGCTGGTTGGGGATGGAGCATTCTGTACTCTGTCTCACCACAACTGGTCCAGTGCAGCAAAATGATCTAAGCTTTTCTTTCTTTTTAAAGATTTTATTTATTTATTTGACAGAGATAGAGACAGCCAGCGAGAGAGGGAACACAAGCAGGGGGAGTGGGAGAGGAAGAAGGAGGCTCATAGCGGAGGAGCCTGATGTGGGGCTCGATCCCATAACGCCGGGATCACGCCCTGAGCCGAAGGCAGATGCTTAACGACTGTGCCACCCAGGCGTTTTATTCTTTTGCATGTGACTGCAGTTTTCCCAACACAACTGATCAAAGAAACTGTCTTTATTCCTTTGTATGTTCTTGTCGCTTTGTTGTAGATTAATTGACCCTTGAAGGATGGGTTTATTTCTGGGCTCTCTTCAGAAAAGCCCCCTAAGCTTTTCTGTTCAGCATTCCATTGATCATGTATTCCCAATTTGTACTTATATAAAATATTCACAAATTACACATATATGCTATTAATAGCATATTACACTCCCTAAAATATATAAAAAATAGAAAATTGTTTTTTTACATTTAACTTTTTTAATCCTTTTTTAGTAATTGACCTATTTAAAGTCATAGTTATGCAGCCATCATCTTAGTTTTAGAACATTTTCATCACCCCAAAAAACAACTCTTTACCCCTTAGCCATCACCCATTGATAACATTCACCCATTAATACCTTTCTCCCTCCATCCCTAGGCGACCACAAATTTATTTTCTGTTTGTATAGATTGTTCAGTTCTGGACATTTTATACAAACACAGTCATATAATATGTGGACACACATTTGTAATGTGCTTTTTTCACTTAGCATTATGTGTTCAGGGTTCATCCCTGTTGCAGTAAGTACTAATAATATCTTAGTTTTAATATAAAAATATTTAATTTTTACCATGAGGAACACTTGATTCTCCAGGAAAAAAATGTTCTTCCTTTTCTATGTATTCCCGCTCTCCTTCCTACCTATCCCAAACACACCATTCACATACCCCCTAGAATACACACATCTCAGTTTTATATTCACAGATATATTCCCAGAACTGGATGATAATATTGCCTCTTACAAAGTCTCCACATGCCATTAAAAAGGGTTTCAGGAAAAAGTGCTCTCTTAATTCAAAGCAAGCCAGACCCAAGATCTCCGATACTGCCTGGCTTACTGTCTACATGTCCGGTGGGGGAGAGGCAAGGAGGGGCCCTGTGGAGATAAAGACTGGCCTGGCTGTTTGTTTCTAGGCCAGGTATGCATGTAGCTTTCTTCAGAGGCTTCCCAGAACAGTTCCCTTCGCTGATACCAGAAAGGATGGATTCTCTTATAGAAAAGTGACACCAGTTATAGTCATTTAAGCAAATCTTTTGCTAGTTATGTCAATTAACATGAAAAATAAGGATTACATATAATATTAGATAATATTAGATGTGGTTCACTTGAGTTCCATACTTTTTATTACACATTACACAATCAATTACGTTTGCATCCACTTATTCGTCTTGGCCCACTTCTTGGACAGCCTGTGGGGGAGACAGAGCTGGTCTTGTTCATCTCGGTATTCCTTTTTCCTTGGCTAGGCAAATCACTGGCCCTTAATAAATGCTTATCAAATTGAATTTCAGGTTGTTGCTTTAACATTAAAATTTATATAAACCAATTCTGATCATATTCTCCAAAATTATAGCTGATGAGTGATAAGATACTCTTTGGTTAAACATGTCAGTGAATAATTTGTTAAAAGAGAGATCACTGACTAATGTTTGAGGTTATACAGGGAAAGTACAGAGGTTTTTGAGTTGCATGCCAGTTGTATCTCCATAGTTGTTAAGAGTTTGAGGAAGGTGGTCTTACTGTCTCACTCCTCAGTCTTTAAATTTAATAATAAAAAAAGGAATCACTTTCAATCAGCAGAAGTTAAAGTTAAAATACTTTTCCAGAAAATCTTCTATACAACAACTTTTTATAGCTTAATAGTTCTGTAATTTCCAGGGTTAAGCTTTATCTTTTTGTTTCGGTTTGTTTTCTTCAAGTATTAAGTGTTTTGGCAATTTTTATATCCAAGATCATATTTTACGTATCATTGATTCCTTTTGACAATTGAGCATTTTAATATAAGCTGTGAATATATTTAAAATGGGTAGGGAATATTTGATCTCTATTTGTATGTAATTTATTGATTGGGTGATTGATTGATAGAGACTGCACAAGTGGTGGGGAGGGGCAGAAGGAGAGGGAGGCAGAGAATCCCAAGCTGGCTCCACACCCAGTGCAGAGCCCAAAGCAGGGCTTGATCCCAGGACCCTGAGATCTTGACCTGAGCCGAAATCAAGACTTGGATGTTTAACCGACTGAGCCACCCATGTGCCCCTATTTGTATATAAGTTTCAAGTACACAGGTCTGACAAGCGTTTATTTCTAACTCTGGCTTAAGTGCTTTTGACTTGGGTTCTCATCAGCCTAATAATAATGATGATGGTAGTAATGCAGACAATAACAGCTTTTTATTGCATGGTTTTATCATTAAGTGTCATAGTCTTTAAGGTATTTTTTCCTCCTGCCTTTTTTTTTTTTTTTAATAAGATAGCAAAGGAAGGCTCACAGAAGTGACTTACTTTCACTTACACAGGCCAAGTAGCTACAGAGACAAATCTTGAACCGAGGTTGTATGATTGCAAGTGGAGAATTCTTTCCCCATAGCATGGCGCATCTGTTATTTATTCACTGCTTACAGTTCGGATGTTTCAAAAGAGTAGAAATATTTTCTGCACTCAGTTTTCTCTACTGAATCAAACAGAGACCGTTGAAAGTAATAAAAACCGACATCTGCTTATTGTACAATGATATATTGTAGTGCAATAAAGTAGAATACAGAAGTGCAAATCCATAAGTTGTCTGAAAATTGAATGTAATGCTTTCATTGAATGCTGTAATTATTTATTTGAGTTCAGTATTAAGATTTAAATAAAAGTGTAAAAACATTGATGCATGTATACTTTTTTTTTCTTTCCCAGACAGATAGTGATTATGTACACAGTGTTGTAGCCAACCTGGAGAAAGAGTAAGTTCTTAACTATGAAAATGGTAACATTTTCATTACTGTTACTTACTGGCTTTTTGCTAAAAGAAAATGCCTTTTTTATAGCTCATTTCTCTGGAGTTCAGTGTTCACTGGGCCACTATCATTGGTCTTTTACATTGTCGTAAAGTAGGTGCATATATATATATCCGGGTTTCTGATCATGGATAGATTGGTGTATTTCAATATAGAAAAGCTTTGAATGTCATACATGTGTAACTCTGTCAAATACATTATTAAGCTTGAAGACGATAGAGAGGGTCATATGAGTTTACTAATGTCTTTCACCCCCGGTTGACCAAGAAAAAAATCTTTCTACTACCAGGGTAGATAGTCTTGTAGTACTTTCAAAGCTCAGTGCCGAACTATGGCTACATCTGTTCTCTTCTGCAAAGATTGAGTAACAATGTACTGTGATCAAGACACTGAGTAGCTAACAGTTGGAAAGCTTTGTAAGCTTCAGATACGATTAGTTTTTATAATACCGCCTTCATAGTTTTAATAGTGATGTTGTAAAAACTAGTCATGATAAGGGTTTCTTCATTGACTTTCACCTGTTTTTGCCCCAGAGATGTATCTTTTACATAAAAAGACAAAAAGAAGCGACAATTATTTGTCAATTCAAGATTTAAAGTAATGTTGTTCTTTCTTTGTCTATCAGAATGCTCAAACCGGACATTTTAAAAGATACATGCAGAGTTCAAAACTAAATTATGCATTTGTTAGATTTTTTTTCCTTAGGTGCTCAATTTCTTGGCAGCCCTTTGTATAAAAACAGTTTAGTATAGGTCCCTCAGATACAGGAGCAGGGCAATAATTATTGGCCCCTCCTCCCGTAGACCACCTGGGCAGGTCTGTGGGGCTTATGCTGTCACTTTGTCGATTCTCTTCTTCCTCCATGTGTAGGAACACCAAGCCCAGGAAAAAGTACAACTAAGCATGAACAACATCTGTGTGAAGGCAGGTAGTTGCACAAGGATTTTGTGGAGATTTGCAAAAACTAAATGAGGGAGAATGCAAATGTGGAAGGAAGTACATGTGAATTAGTCAAGCTGCTTACAGAAACTTTAGAACGGGTTTTCTCAACCTTGACACTACTGACATTTGAGGCTGGATAATTCTTTGTGTGAGGACCATCATATGCATTGTAGGATATTTAACAACTTCCCTGGTGTCTACCCACTAAGGCAGTAGTACCTCCCACAGTTAGGACAACCAGATTCCTCCAGACATTGCTCCGTGTACGCTTGGGGGACAGGGTGGCCCGCAGTTGAGAAGTGACTAGGTTAGAATGACATATAGTCTGTCACTCACAACTAAACCTTCCTGAACATGGAGGAACTTTGGTTTTTGCATAAATATATAGAGACAGACACACATTCATTAGTCTTTCTTCAATTCTCTGTTTTCTGTGATATCTTCGTTTGATTTTTTTAAAAAAATTCTGATACTTTTTAGGAATATAATACATGCAGTTGGCTTAGGATTTCTATGCTTTTCTAAGGATAGTAGCATTTTATACTGTTTTTAGAGCATTATTAAAAAAATCACCTTTGTGTTATTTGAAAAATTTGTATTTTCTGGCAGATTAAATCAACAGTGAGTTCCTTCCATGAGCACACGGTGACCCAAACAGTATACCGTATTGGTTTTTGTTTATGTTTACTTTATGTTAAGCACAGTAAGTTGAGCATTAAGATAAACAAAATCCCACAGAACTTAACTAACTCAGCTAACCTTTCTTATGGTAGATTTTCTAAAGAAATCGGTTCTGGCTTGGTGGAAATAATATCCCCTCCTGAAAGCTATTATCCTGACCTGACAAACTTAAAGGAGACTTTTGGAGACTCCAAAGAAAGAGTAAGGTGAGCCTGTGTTATTTAAGACCCCCCACCCTTGTGAGTATGATATGTAATAAATGTTTACCATATAATAAGTATTTACTGAAATGTAGCACATTTTAGGGTTCAGCTAATTTGTGAGAGCTAATGAATTTTTGGTTATTTGATTGGTAATTCTGTGGAGTTTCTAATGAGAGGTTGAATTTAGTATGCACAATAATTTTTTTTTTTAAGATTTTATTTGAGAGAGAGAGAAAGAGAGCGCACAGGGAGGGAGAGGGACAGACGGAGAGGGAGAAGCAGGCTTCCCGCTGAGCAGGGAACCGATGCGGGACTCGATCCCAGGACCCCAGGATCATGACCTGAGGTGAAGGCAGATGCTTAACCACTGAGCCAGGTACCCCTGCTCAATAACTTTTATAATTGCTGTTCTGTGGGGTTATGACTTAAGAGTATATTCAGAATAATTCGAAAGCTTGTTTAGATAGAAACCTCACATCCGTATGCAAAGTAAATGAGAACTGATTCAGTGGAAGTGATAAAAACAATATTAGTATTCTGCAGACTTATAATAATGTAAAAATCCAGTCAACTGGATTGATTTATTTGTCCCTAAATCTCTAAAATTGAAGGACTGAAAACTTTCATTGTGTTATTAAAAACAATGTAATCTAAGAGATATTGACATTAATTTTGGATTTAATGTAACCAGAAAAAAGGAAAAAAATTAGTGTTTTGGAAAGAGATTTTTTATATTTCTTGAGTTGTTAATTTGTATGAAAGATATATCCACGTAATTGGTTGTCTTTCAATAAATACAATTTTAGTTTTAAAAAATTTAGGAATGAATTTGGTAAAAAATTCTAGGTGATCTCATTAAATTCAGAACAGCTTATAAGGTATATTCTGGAGAAGTTTACTTAGTATGATTTAAACTTTTATTTTATTGTTGTTGTTTTTTCACTAGCTTTTACAACCACTTCTCTTTTCCAACGTTAGTCTGTTTCTGTAGGCTACCAGGAATTCCCTGAAAGGACTTAATATTGTAAATGTTAATGTGTTTTGGGTTTTTTAAGCAGTCAGTACAATATTTATTAATTTCTGCCTTCATGCTAAGCACTGATCCCCAACGTATAGTTTTTGAAGCACCAGTTCCCAAAGACATTAAGATGTTACATTTGAAAAAAGGGCCTTTGGTCAAAGGAGTTTGGAAAACATTGGAGTAAAAAAAATTTTCTTTCAACAAATGTATTTACTATTGGATGTTTCAATGCCTCTAATATACTAATATGTCTGCAGAAGGGGACTATATGTGCTTCCCAAGTTTACTTGACTTTAGATTCCTTTTTTCCCTCAGGACATCTTGACGATTAGTGTTTTGATAAAGGTTTCATTAGAGAAAAGTGAATTCTCGTTCATGCTGTCCTACAAGGGTGTATCGTGTGTGTATGTATATCTGTGTATCTGTGGGTCGACAGATATTTTTTATATATCTGTTGTTTCCTGTGTATATGTAATGTGTGTATATATATTATAAAATATAACATGCAGTATGTATTATAAAATACTACGTTTAATCTTATTTTGCTAAATTTGAGTCTGATTCCTAACTCATTTTTGAAAATTTTTATTTCAGATGGAGAACAAAACAGAATCTAGATTATTGTTTTCTAATGATGTATGCTCAGGAAAAGGGGGTATATTACATTCAGGTAAGTGTGGTTTATCCTTTAATGTTTTTTCACACTTTGAAGGAAAACTATCCAGACTATATGTTCATTTTAAGGAAAAATATCCAGACTATATGTTCATTAAAACAGGAAGTTTTGAAAGTGTAAGCCCTCTAAGCGTATAAGATTATAACAGTATATCAGAGAGCAGAGGGTCTGTCATAGTCACTGATAATGGGGGCTCTGCCGTTCCATTCTCTGGTTTAACACCGACACCAGCTTTCCACTTCATGGTGTGATGGTGGGCAGTCACTCGTCTCTTTCCTCTTCTCCCCTCCCTACATCTTTGCTCTCATTGTCCCTCTCTCCACTGTTAAAAAGAACTAAGGTTTAATTACTTGGCAACTTTTAGAGAAGGATTTTCTGATAGTTTTTTTGGTGGTCTTACAGTAAGATAGGTTTTTTTGGTTTTTGGGGTATTTTTGCGTGCTACAATACATTTACCTTTATATTGAAGATAATAAAACTGACGGTTAGCTCTAATGGTCCCAACTTTTAGCAGCGTGACTCAAAGAATCAGTCTGTAATGATGTGGCTTTTAAGTTAGCCAGGTAGGTAACAACTTAAATAACTGTAGGAAGCTCTTCTTTCTTCCAAATCTCATTCTCCTTAGTGACTTACGCTTAAATGTTACAACTGGAATTTCATTTCTTTAACCAAAGGTCTTTTTCCTTGTTCAAAATGCGGGTACCACTCAGTGATGTAACACACTAAGCCTGCCAGTTATTTATTGATTTTTAGTATAAAAAGTTTATGAGATCTTTCCCTGGAAGGATGTTTTTATGGGAGTGGCAAGAAGAGGCTCTGGGTCCCTGAATCAAAAAGGAAATAAATGGTTTTGCAGCTGCTGGCAGGGGTTTGAGAGGGAGGGAAAGAAGGACAAGCCTGCTATCCCGTGGCAGGGCAGTCGTATTGAGCACAGACTTGGTCTCCTTTGACATTTTATCTTGGGCCACCTGCATTCAAATGTGCAGACATCCTTTCTTGGTTCTCAGGTTGGGAAATGATAATGATGGTAGGGTCACAATATAACATTGTATATAATAGTATACAAGAGTAGTGAGTATAAAAACACGGTATCCTTTAATTAGTACATTTCCTTTAATTTAAATGTCTTAGAGAAGGCTTACTTTAATTTCAAGATTTTAACTTCAAAACATTTTATTTCACACGTCCCATATTATTGTAGTTGAAACTTGCTGTTTATTCTAGGGCCTCTATATATTTACACGATGGTCAAGAACTTTATAGAGAGAATTTAAAAGTGTAGTTACATTGCATTTTAAATTTGTTTTAAATTTCTAAGGATAGAATTAATAGAATCTTAAGGCTGTGTGTGTGTGTGTGTTTGTGTGTGTGTGTGTGTGTGTGTGTGTGTGTGCATGTGGAGTATAGGAAAAGTAAACGTCTAGGAAATTAAGGAAAGGATGGGGTTAAGAAAGAGGATAAGAGGGTAGTGGCGCCTGGGTGGCTCAGTCCCTCTGCCTTCGGCTCAGATCATGATCCCAGGGAGTCCTGCATCGGGCTCCCTGCTCAACGGGGACCCTGCTTCTCCCTCTGTGCCTCCCCCTGCTTGTGCTCTCTCTCTCCCTCTCTCTCTGTGTCAAATAAATAAACAAAATTAAAAAAAAAAAAAAGGATAAGGAAAACTTCCTTTAAGCAGGGTGTGTGTGTGTGTGTGTGTGTGTGTGGTGTTAAAACCACAGTAGCTATGAACCGACACTTACTACACACTTAACATATGTCCCATGTTGTTCTTTCCAACTTAGGCTTTCCATATACTTACTCATTTAATACTACTCTTTTTTGCAAGAACAAGAGCATACTGTACGTACTGTCTCGTAGCCTGTTTTACTGTCGCTTCACATATGGTAGACGCCTTTATAAGTCAGTAATTACAGGCAGGACACTTTTTAATCACTTATTGAAGTATCATTATTCAGACGTCATAATGACCTTATTGTTGGGCATTTAGATTGTTCCCAACTTTTCAGTTGTGTCGCAGCTGAATCCAATGATCATCCCTAAAATTACCCAATTTTCTCAAAAATTATGCCTGAAAAAAGAGGGGGTTGCTTTGTATTGATGTCTTCACATAATTTCATATTCTATAGAATTCTCTCATTATGATCTACAAAGTGGGAAAACGCATTCGCCTGAAAAGTCCTCGGTTTCATATTGGTTTTGACTGTGAAGGATAGAAATCGCCCAGCAAAATGGGGGAGAATTAGTCCAGACTTGATAATTAGGCCAGGCGTGTGACTTCATGGGGCATATGCCAGGGTCTACCCTACCCCGGACTTGGAGAGCATGCTCTTAAAAAGGCCGTGAAGTCAGGGGTTACTCTCTGGTCAGCACAGGCGTCCTCCGAAAGGAGAAAAAAAGTGCCACCTGTCCTAGTGTTAGGTTTATGTCTTGAAACGAAGTTTGCTGTGCTAGAATCCTACACTGTCGTCAAGTGCTGTATCACAGATGACTTGGAGCTGAAGAATGCTGTTGGGTGATTCGGGCACTTCCTAGGTGGCGTGTGGAATTCCTACCGGATCGCGTCACAAGGCCCGTGAGGTCTGGTTGCCGCACTTGTGGTGGTGCCGACGTTAATCAGTGGGCTTGGTGGTGTCAGACTCATCTCTCCTTTCTAAAGCGCCCCAGCAGCCACTCCCCCGGTGCTTTTCGCCATCACTGTTTTCCCCCAGAGAAGTTATTTCATTAGAGGTGGCCAAGTGATAATTTTCTAATTTTGTGATTTGTAACATTCTTATAACTTGAGTTCTTGTGTAAAGAACTTTCCCTCCTTAACTATTTGGTTACTTTGAAAAACAGTTGACTAAGGAAAGGCAGAATAAATACCTATTCTTTCTCTTCATTAATTTTTAAAGTTGGTACCCTAGAAATCTCCAGTGGTAGCCATTTAAAAAACATTGTTATGAATGCATGGATTTTTAAAATATATTTGATTTGCCTCAGTCCTTGCAATCATTCTTCACATTGATACTAACATTGATACACCATAAGCCAGTGGGAATCTCTTCAAACTGGCTCTTGTGGGGCGCCTGGATGGTGCAGTCGGTTAAGTGCCTGCCTTTGGCTCGGGGTAATGATCCCAGGGTCCTGGGATGGAGCCCCGTGTCAGGCTCATTGCTCAGTGGGGATCCTGTTTCTCCCTCTCCCTCTGCCTGCTGCTCCCCCTGCGTGTGCTTTGTCTCTCACTATCTCTCTCTGTCAAATAAATAAATATTTTTTTAAAAAATTGGCTCTTGTATTTCTTCCATGTAAGTCCAGTAATCTTTGATCATTTCTTTGATGACTGGCACAAGATTTGCACATTTCCTGTGCCAGATCTAGAACCAGCCGTTTCTCTAAGGAGCCCTGTTTTTTTTTTTTTAATGTTTCTTTATTATATTATGTTTGTCACCATACAGTACATCCCTGTTTTTTTTCTTATTTTAATGTTTTTTTATTATATTATGTTAGTCACCATACAGTACATCCCTGGTTTCTGATGTAAAGTTCGAGGATTCATTAGTTGCGTATAACACCCAGTGCACCATGCAATACGTGCCCTCCTTACCACCCATCACCGGTCTATCCCATTCCCCCACCCCCCTCCCCTCTGAAGCCCTCAGTTTGTTTCTCAGAGTCCATAGTCTCTCATGCTTCATTCTCCCTTCTGATTACCCCCCCTTTCTTTATCCCTTTCTTCCCCTACCGATCTTCCTAGTTCTTATGTTCCATAGATGAGAGAAACCATATGATAATTGTCTTTCTCTGCTTGACTTATTTCACTTAGCATTATCTCCTCCAGTGCCATCCATGTTGCAACAAATGTTGAGAAATCGTTCTTTTTGATAGCTGAGTAATATTCCATGGTATATATGGACCACAACTTCCTAATCCAGTCATCTGTTGAAGGGCATCTCAGCTTAAGGAGCCCTGTTTTGTTTAGAGGCAAATAGCATTTAGGACAACAATCCAGGTGTGTGAGATGCTCATTGTTCTTATGGTGTTTTTGCTTCTAGGCCTTTTAGCAAGGAAAAGAGTATTTTATTTTTCAGGGGGGGAGACTACAAGCTCATTGATATTCCCAAATCAAATGAAGATTTTTAGGGGTTGGTTTTTAATCATATTAAAAGTCTTGGTTTTTAATAGCATTATCCTATTAACATAATTCTTTTATTCTACAGTATGTCTGAAATAGTTTCAAAATAATAATACCATTATCACTACTATTAGACTGCTGAATGTGATTTAAATTTTCTTTGTCCAATTTTCCCCCCCTTAGAATATGTCCTAATATGGATACAAATTCTGTGTTTGAAAGTCACCGGAAGAAATTCTTTATACGGGGTGACCGTGCTGCCGAATTGATATGAAACTTGGTTTGTTTCATTTTGTATTCAATTTTTAAGAATTTTTATCCTTTTTAGTTGTAAAAAAAAAAATTCCAAAATCAAAACTTACATAAAATAAGCTACACAGAAGTCTCACTTATATTCCCACTCCTAGCACTGTTTCCTCCCTTCCCCATGGGTAGCCACCATTAGTTTGTTTGTTTGTTTCTTTCCTTTTTTAAGATTTTATTTATTTGAGATAGAGAGTGAGCCAGAGCATGAGCATAAGGGTGTGGGATGGGGACGGCAGGAGGAGAAGGAGAAGTAGACTCCCTGCTGAGCAGGGAGCCCGATGCGGGGCTCCATCCCAGGACCCCGAGATCATGACCAGAGCTGGAGGCAGACCCTTAACTGACTGAGCCACCCAGGTACCCCTAGTTTTTTTCTTTTTGTATTTTAGAAAAATTTAAGAAGAAATATAACATATAAAGTATTCTGCATATAATATTCCAATATATAATATTCGTTTTCTGATACCACAGTTGCATATTATAAAAACAGTATTTTGCATCTTGTTTTTTAGCTTCCCTCTGTAAGCCAGTGATCACTAGTGAGATGTAAGATTTGTTAAAGACCGGCTCCTGCCATGACAAAACACTCAGGTCAGAGAAGCACATAGGTTCCCTAAAAATCCTGTACACGAGCGTTCCTAGCAGCTTTATTCGTGATAGCCAAAATCTGGAAACAAGCCACATGTTCTTCATCAGGTGAATGTTAAGCCGTGGCCGGTCTCTACCACGGAATACGGAATAATGAAAAGAAACAGACTATTGCTACCACATCTTGGATCTTAAGGAGCTATGGGGACTTTAAAATCCAGTCTTGAAAGGTTACGCACTATATGATTCCATTTATAAGGCATTTTTGAAATGACGAAATTGGAGAAATGCGAACAGATTGTTGGTTACCGGATGCTGGAAGTGGGGAAGGGAGGAGGTGGCTGTCGACCTAAGAGGTAGCGGTAGCACAAGAATCCTCATGATGGTATTGTTCTGTCTCCCCAGCATCACATGGAACTAAGCACACACACACACACACACACACACACACACACATCCCTACACATGCCTGACTGCCTGTAAAACTGGTGAAATTTAATAAGGTCAGTGAATTGTGGTCAGTCGATTACAGTGTAGTTATACTGGAGGATGTTAGATTGGGGAAAACTGGGTGAAAGGTATTCAGGATCTCTGTTCTTTCTTAGAGCCACATAGGAATCTAAAATTACCTTAAGTTTTTTTTTAAAAAGTGAAGTTGCTTATATACAAAAATCTGTTGCATGTCTATACACTAATAACAGAGTAGCGGGACAGGAAATTAAGAAAACGGTTTACGATTGCACCAAAAAAAGAGAATAAAATACCTAGGAATAAGCTTTAACCAAGGAGGTGAAAACCTGTACTCTGAAAACTATAAGACAGTGATGAAAGAACTTAAAGATGATGCAAACAAATGGAAAGAAGTTCCATGCTCATGGATGGAAGAATTAATATTGTTAAAATGTCCGTGCAACCCAAAGCGCCATCCCTGTCAAATACTAACAGCATTTTTCTCAGAACTCAAACAAATAATACTAAAATTTGTATGGAACCACAGAAGACCCTGAGTAGCCAAAGCAGTCTTGAGAAAGAACAACGAAGATGGAGGTAATGCAATCCTAGATTTCAAGATAGACTAGACCACAAAGCTGTGGGAGTGGAAACAGTATGGTGCTGGCACAAAAACAGACTCACAGATCAATGGCACGGAATAGAGAGCCCAGAAATAAAAGTGAAGTTGTTTGATGAGATGTGAGAGTAGAACAAAGCAATTGTCCTAATTGAATGTAAAATGTGAATCGGTAACCAAGATTAGTGTACTAAGTTTTAAATAGGCATTTGACTATTTCAACTATATTTCTGTACATTTAAATATTCTAGACTTGTTTTTGAAGTTACTTGCTGGAAAAATTCGGAACTGCCTGATACTAGGGGTCATCTTTCCTCTGGGCATGCACAGTGCTTAGGTTTGAGTGTGGGCACCTCTTTCAGAAAGGGAAGTTAGACGTCAGTGTAGTTCTGTGCTTTGTCTAGTTTTCCCTCCAGCTTCCCTAAAACCCTGAAGGCATAAAACATGTCTTTTCTGTTCACCAGTGTGTTCCCTGGGTTAGTATAGTATCTGGAACACAATAAAAGCTCAACAAATATTTGGTGAGTCAGTCCTGTCTTTCCAGATACTCTTGCTGTTTCTTCATGGGTAGAAAGAAGAAAGCTTGTAGGATTTAAATACATGAAAAACCTATGTATTAAAATAAGTGAAAATTGCTTAGCAGGTAACTAGAAGTGATAACATGAAATTAAGAAAAGGAAAAAAAATGTAGGATATTAGAATCACCTTGTGACTTGAAAATTTTATGAGAGGAGATTCTGGGGAGGAAGTCTTTGCATACATTTATGATCCCTGATCTTTGTCAACTCCCAGCTGAATTGGTGAAAATTCCAAGCATAAATAACACGTGATGGTGCCCAAGCATATGGGATTAACTGGCACTTTGAAACACCACAGTTTAAGTATTTTGAAGATATCATTTGTTTGTTCATGTATTTTTTAAAGATTTATTTATTTTGGAGGTAGAGCTGGGGGATGGGCAGAGGAAGAGGGAGGGAGACTCTCTAGCAGACCCCCCACTGAGCTCAGAGCCTGATGCGGGGCTCGATCTCACAATCCTGAGATCGTGACCTGAGCCAAAATTAAGAGTTGGACACTTCACCAGCTGAGCCACCCAGGCGCCCTGAAGATATCTTTTAAAATTTCAAAAGTGAGCTTTCAGGTGTCTGTCCTACAGAAATGAAAAGCACTAATATGTACATATAAGCATAGTTATTGCATCATGGTTTGCACTGATGAAAAATGAGAAACGAGCTGGATGTTTGCCTATGATCAGGGAAGAATTGAATGAATTGTTTTACATTGATATCATGGAATATTATGCACCTACTAAATATTTACTAACCTGGAAAGATATCCATCATGTATTAAGAGAGAAAAGACAGTGTGATAACGTGATCCCTTATTTATAAAAATGTAAATGTGGCTGGGAACCCTAAGTACATGTGGGTCTTTTCTGTATGGCCATCAAGAAGGTGTCGAATGGGTGCACACCCAACCCTTCACATTGGTTACCTCAGCTCGGAGGCTGGAGGGCAGAGAAGGAAAGCTACTGGCTTTTTGACTTAGTATATATGTATTATGTAAAAATTAAAAAAATTTAAAGGCTTACTAAAACTCTTTTCCTTTGAAAAGTAAAAAGGACAATGTGAGATCATGTTGGTCACTATGAAAGGAGTGGGGCTGTGATTGCCTACAGCAAGGGAGTGGTTCAGGTGACTTGCTATGTGCCTCTCCCCTTTTATTGTCCTCATTGTCTTTTACTGAAATTTATTTTGGTATTTTCATCATTTTTGACCATTGTTTTTCCTTGACTGGCAATTTAAAAGAATGCTTGAGTCTTCTTATGATAAAGAATGTCCTTTTATCTGAATCTTTCCATCTCTTTCTGATTTATTAATCTGATTGTTCAATTTTCTTTAGCTTGAAGATGACATTATTGTCAAACAGAATTACTTTAACACTATAAAAAATTTTGCACTTCAACTTTCTTCTGAGGAATGGATGATACTAGAGTTCTCCCAGCTGGGCTTCATTGGTAAGAAAAGTGTCAGATTTATCTACTCTCCAGAAATAACTGTGACTCTTGGAATCTGAAACTATTTTTTTTTTACCTTAAAATTGTCTTTCTTTTCCTCTGCAAATGGATTGCTTTAGAGGAAATTTAATTTAGGTAAACTTCTACATACGAAATGATGAACGTCACGCCAAAATAATATTTGGATACTTCTAGGATTGCGGTATTTTCTGTGGAGTACGTGCAGCCAGCCAGCCATGGTCCTGAGCATGTCTGATTTCTTCTCTCATCCCTCCATTCACTCTTTTACGGCCCAGTGCTTTCGCAGGATTGGGGTTCTTTTAAAAAGAACGCCACGCTAAATGTTTTCTAGTATGAATTCCTGGCGTTTGGTGTAGTCCTCGAAGTTCTTGTTCAGTGATTAACTCGTAACCATTTGTTGCTTTCATAGACTCATTAAGGTGCTCATTCAAAAAAATTTTTTCCACTAAAATCCCTAGATTCTGCAATTAAAGAGAACATGTTTAAAGTTGCAGAATTGCAGGAAGTTTACAGGTTTTAGAAAACACCCAGCGGATAACATTTCACTTTCTATAGTACTTTAAAACTTTAAGTATTAGAGGCTGGGCCTTTGGCCTTGTTGGTCGTTTATCCCAAAACTTAGGAGTCAAAAAATGTCTTCACTTGTGAAAGTTTCATTAAAGACAGAATAAGGAGACCTTGTTTTTCGCATTTATTGATTTGGTTAATTTTTTTTTTTTTTTACCTAAACGTAAAAGAACCCAAAGTCCCCCCCCCCTTTTTTTAATGGGAAGAATTTTAATAAGACGTGAAGGAAAAATCTCTGACTTGGTTCTTGAATCCTTCGAGCCAGTAGCTGTATGATAGTTTTTATAATGGAGAAAGTCGGGAGTTCAGTAGTTCTGTTTATACCCAGGTGTCAACTCAGAATGTTAGCTAAAGCAGCTTTGTTTGCTTTGGGTAAGACAAGTGGGGAAGTTATTCCTAATGACGTCTATTTGAAAGCACAAGCTTTAATGTGTTTGTTGTACAGATCTCATTTATTTAAGCCTTTTTGTTGGTTGGTTTCTTTATAACAGCTATTGACGGAGAATGTTTTTTCAGGTAAAATGTTTCAAGCACCAGACCTCACCCTGATTGTGGAATTCATATTTATGTTCTATAAGGAGAAACCCATTGATTGGCTCTTGGACCATATTCTCTGGGTAAAAGTCTGCAACCCTGAGAAAGATGCAGTAAGTTGATTTCTTGTGAGGGTAGATGTAAGAGTGCTGACAAAAAAAATGACCCCCGTCTTTGGCCCGTCATTTTGTTCACATTCAGTCCATGACCTCTCTCGGCTACGTGCTCAGGGCTCGTGATGATTAATACGCACATAGGTTAGAAATGCCACCTTAGGCTGCGAACGAGAGAGCTTGCTTTGGTCTCCCGTGTATCTGTTAGAGATGATGGCGTCTTTCGCCCTTCCTGACACACAGGTGGTACTAGGAGATCTAATCAAAGGTTAGCTGTCAACTAGGTGCATGCAAACCCTTTGATCTCACTACAGGGTCCTTGTCACTACGGTGTGTCCTCTTCTCTATCATATCTGTGGACCACGGTCCAGACCTTGCAGAGAATAACTGCATGGTCGGTTCGTCGTCCCACCCAATTCTCCCCCCACATACGCATCATCAGTTACCTTGACTAAAGCTCTGCTTTCTCAGTTTGAGGGATACTTTACTGTCCCTCCCCTACCTTCTAACAGGGGAAGAGGCTTCTTTTTTTGGATCTCATCAAAGTGGCTTTCAGGGAGCCAGATTTTGTAAATGAACAGTTAAATAGATAGCTGACTGAAAACAGTGTTTTCACTTAACATTTGAAGTGCTTGCCTGCTCTCCTGAACTGACAAAAAGTTCCTAAATTAGAGGGACTTTTAAAGAACAGTGGAAAATCCTGTAAATCAGTGAAGTCTACCTTTCTTTAAATTGCAGATAAATGTTGGCGATGTCTTTAGGCTCTGGTACTTCGTTACTGTGGGCTATAGATGTTCTCCTATCTGTCCTCGGGGGGAGGGTATTTCAGCTTTCTTCACACTCTCTGTCACCTTTCTTTTTTCAAATACTTTTGGGACAATATCAGGCCCCAACACATCTGGAAATAAGGAATAAAATAGAAGTAATATTTTATACCAAAACAATAGCAAGTCAAAAAGTACTTTTTAGTATATTACTGGCAAGAAACCAGTGTTCATACTAATTGCTGACCTTTGGGGTGATGGTAGCAAGTAAGTAAACGATTATTTTTGTTTAATCGTGTTATTTCCATAGAAATCTTATTGTAAAAAGTAATTAGATGTGCTTTCCTCATCCAATTTGAATTGTACCTCTGGGAAAAAAATAAGTATTTGGTGTAAGCGTAAGTGTGAATGCACATTCTTAAAAATAAGTCATTTTCGACACATAGTAACAGGAAATCCTTATTATGGGGATGTGCCTTTATAGAGATGACTTAACATTCATTCTACAAACATTTAATTTGACTTCATGACCTTAGTATATTATCTAGAATAGTTTGATCATCCTACCTGCCACTTAGTTTTTAGGACCCTGCCTTCTGGTGTTTATAAGCTATTGTTACATTCCTTTGTTTTGTTTTGTTTGTCTTTAAATCACTTTCTTAGAGTGAATCATGGAATGTAGCCAAATAGCAAAGTAGCTACTTTCCAACGATGATTGAACATATAAATTGATTTGCACAATTCATTTTTATGATGTAAGTCCTGACCTGTATTTTCTTTGTGATTTACAGGCATTTTTACTGTGGGACATACGAAAATTCATGTGATCTTTACGCTCCTACAGTAAACTTGCATTCAGTCGGTCCTGTGCAATATTTTATCTCCTATAGGGCTAGGGTCTGAAATGAGTCTGGGAGGTGAGAATCTCTGATGGGGAAAATTAAAGCCATTTAAATCATCTGTAAATTTTAGCACACAGCCCTTTGGCCAGTTTGATCTGACTATTCTGTCACTGCTCCTTAGGCCATGGTTTTCCGTGGCCCATTAATTCTTTAGTCGCTTCTGCCAGGATGTCAGAGAAGCTGTCACCACATACTTACCTCCAGAACAATATCTCTTTGATGGTGGTCTGGAAGACCCCTCCGCGCACTCACACATTCTCCACAGGTTTCTCAACCCACTAGCACTCTTGAGGCACGAATGCATCCTTTGCTTTATTGAGAGGCTCCGTCTCGGGCGCCGTTGGCTCTCTTCTTCCCCTCCCCCCCCCCCCCGCACCCCTGCTCTTCTCCTTTACTCTCCCTTCCTTCCTTTCCCTCGCCTCCGCTTGAGTAGTCAAATCTGTGTAAACAGAGTATGTTCTATTGCCTCTACTCTGGAGTTAGCAAGAACGGTGATGAAGTAAAACCTCTTGAGAAAAATTAAGCATTTTAGTACCCAGAAAATTATTGGAGGCCTTTCCACGTGGAAATGTCTTACAAATAAAGGCATACAAGTAGGCCTAGAACTTGTAAACGTCACTGAAAACGAGAGGAGTTGATAAAAGCCTGACAGGATAGCTGGGGCTGTCTTGAAGTACCGAGTTAACATGCAGGGAGAGCCCTGCTGGCATCATGGGGTTCACACGCCAGGACCAAGCGTGAGGACAGGTTGCGATCTGAAGTCTGGCCCCGGGGGCACTTCGCGTGGAAACACGAGTGTCCCGTAACTGTGCTGAGTTGAATTGTGGAACCTGAATTACCATGTACTTGCAATGGTCAAGCTGTTGCCTTGCATTTTCACATTACTTCAGTGAAACAAAATGTGCCTCTTACTATTTGGAAATTCTTCATTATATTATCGATTAAAGATATTCTGTATATTTGAACCAAACCTCGAGTTTATAGCGTGTGCATTTTAATATTAAAAGTCAAATGTTCATTTTGACATACACTGAAGATGGTTGAAATTAAATCCTTACCTCTTCTCTTGGTTGTGCTTATTTTAAATTTCCATATCGAATCAGTTTATCAAGTAGGTAGTGAATCTCTTAGTGTCTTAAAGAGGACCCTAAAAATTATGGCTGGGAATTATGAGATGAAGTTGGATTTTCTTTTCAATATTCTTTAAAAGGACTTCTGGAAGGGGCACCTGGGTGACCCAGTCGGTTGAGCGTCCGACTCTTGGGTTCAGCTCAGGTCATGATCTCACGGTTGTGGGATCGAGCCCCACATCGGGCTCCATGCTGGGTGTGGAGCCTGCTTAAGATTCTCCCTCTCCCTCTCCCTCTGCCCCCTACCCCCACTCTGTCTCTAAAAAAAAAAAAAAAATTAATAGAAGGATTTCTGGATTTTCTGATGAGGACAAGATTTCACTTTGTAATGTGACACTAACATGATTTTTTTTTTCAATATTTAGAAACATTGTGATAGACAGAAAGCAAATCTACGAATTCGCTTCAGACCTTCCCTTTTCCAACATGTTGGGCTGCATTCTTCTCTATCAGGAAAAATTCAGAAACTCACGGTTGGTGATTTAATTTTATTTTTCTCATGCGCGTACAGTTTGTCATTTAGGGTATAGCCATTGATTGCTCTTCTTAAGTATAAATACACTATGTTGTGTTTAACAGCCTACGTGTCTCTCCTCCTAGGATAAAGATTACATGAAACCATTACTTCTCAAAATCCACGTAAACCCACCTGCGGAGATATCTACTTCTTTGAAGGTCTATCAAGGACATACACTGGAGAAAACTTACATGGGGGAGGATTTCTTCTGGGCTATAACCCCAGTAGCGGGAGACTACATCTTGTTCAAATTTGATAAGCCAGTCAATGTAGAAAGGTTGGTGACTGTTGACATCTATTTGGTCCTAACGATGCTACACCTCTTATTCGTAGTGTGATTTATGATGGATTTTGTGTGTGTATAACAGATGTGAGGAGACAGTGGGTCCCAAATGTTAGGTTATAAAATACACTTCCTACAACTTGGTAGTAAAATGGGTGTGTGGTTTTCAGATATGACATTAGCCCCTGGCATGTTTGGTAAATTCTTTTGGTATTGTTGAACATATATTTAGTATAGTTTTTTAGTACTTTAATGTAAAACTCTCCCTCACAATATAAAATTAGTTGTCATGTCCTTATTCTAGAATATCTTCTGGGATTTGACTGAGAACGAGTCAGTTACCTAGCAAATTGGCTGAAATTATCAATTTGACAGACTATGACCATCCCCAGTCAGTGATTTTACAAATGCTGGCTTGCTTTTAGCCCACGGTGGAAGAATTTATAACCTTTCTGTGTTTTTCAGAATTTATGTTCATTTTACAAAATTTAGGACTCTTTTCTCCCTGTTTTTTAACAGTCATGATTCCTCTACCTCCCCTCAGTTTTGGGTGTATCCCCCAGACTGTACTCTGTCTGTGGTACACTTAAATGTGATCCCCGAGTGGAGTATAATTCTGTAGCCCGTGGCGCGTTGTGTCATGTATTCTCGTGTGAGGGCTCTCCAGTTTTTAGAACCCACCAAAGATCATTTGGAATCATTCTGTTTAAAGTTGCCAGAAATAATGCATAGTTATGTTATTAATTTTATTTTATTACTCTAAACTGATTCTAAAGAGGAATTTAAGTGTGTAAAAATGTTTTGGGCAATGGGAATATCACTGGAAAAACAAAAATACTTTTGAGTACTATTTTGCATTTGTGAGTATATAATATTTTGTTGTTATTTAATGTTCATTTTTTTGCTAGTGTGATACTCAGCACCCTGAGGTAATATTTACCACACTTAAAAGAGTCTAGGGGCACCGGCCTGGCTCAGTTCGTTGAACATCTGACTCTTGATCTCAGCTCAGGTCTTGATCCTCAAGGTCGTGGGTTCAGGCCCCTTTATGGGCTTCATGCTGCGTGTGGAGCCTACATGAGAAAGAGTCATCATAAATATTTGATATGAGGTTAATATCCAAAATATACAAAGAACTTATACAACACCAAAAAAACCCCAAACGATTTGATTAAAAAATGGGACAGAGGACCTGAATAGACATTTTTCCAACAGATGAATGAAAAGATGTTCGGCACCAGTAAGCATCAGGGAGCTGCAGTGAGATACCACCTTACCTCAAGTAGAACGGCTAAAATCAGAACGACAAGAAATAACACGCGTTGGCGAGGGTGTGGAGAAAGGGAACCCCTCATGCACTGTTGGTGGGAATGTAAATTGGTGCAACCACTGTGGAAAACAGTATGGAGGGTCCTCAAAAAAATTAAAAATGGAAATACAACCTGATCCAATAACTCCACTGATGGGTATTTATCTAAAGAAAAGGAAAACGCTAATTCAAAAAGATACTTACACCTCTCTGTTCACTGCAGCATTATTTACAATAGCCAAGATAGGGAAGCAACCCAAGTGCCATCAGTAGACAGATGGATAAGGAAGATGTGGTATATGTACCCACAAGGGAATACTACACGGCCACATAAAGGATGAGATCTTGCCGTTTGTGACAACGTGGATGGACCTAGAGGGTATTGAGCTAAGTGAAATAAATCAGCCTGAGAAAGAAAAAATACCGTATAATTCCACTCCAGAATCTTAAAACAACCCACAAGTAAACAAAAAGTAGAATCAGACTTGTGAATTCAGAACACAAACTGGTAGCCAGAGGTGGGGGGGGGTTGGGCACAGTGGTGAAGGGGAGAGGTAGGCGCGGGAATATAGTCAGTGATAGTGTGATGGCTCCGTATGGTGACAGATGGGAGCTGTGCTTGTGAGCACAGACTAACATACAGAGATGCTGAATCACTGTGTTGTATACCTGACACGAATGTGACGTGTGTGTCAGCTACACTCAATTTTAAAGAGTCATCCTAGAATCAGAAACAATATTTTTCACCTCCATAAATCAGAATAGTCTCAGACCATGTCTGTCGGTTTGTTTTTAGCAAGTTAAACTAGTGCCAGCAAAGAATCTGCTAAAGAACTCATGTATTGGCGATCACATTTCTTACCAAATATATTTACAGTAAACTTTATAAAGTAATATTTGCGTGACCCTACTGAGGACCCATTTCTAGTAAAACACAATTCTTTTAAAATCATAGTACCTCTGAATTTTCTTAGAGCTCACGGAGAGACCCACCTTGCCTAGAATAAAGGAATCACTTTTGACTTGCACAGTGACTTACTTGCTGAGAGGGGGAAAGCAGAAGTTGTATTTATCAATACAGAAATTAAGTGTTAGGGAAAATATTTTCTGACTATATAACATGATATGTTTTGATTACACAAATATGAAAAATGGGGGAAAAATCACAGCCCTAGAGACACCATCGTGACTGTATTGGCACTTTTTTTTTTTTTTTTTTGTAATTCTGTGCACTTTCTACTTTGAAAGCCGTTATGGTCTGTATGTAATTTTATGTCTTATATTTTCCATCATAATTTGTCATGAGTGATTCATAAACATTTTAATAGTTGCACAGTATCCCCATTGCCGGGTTGTACCATCATTTACTTCTTCTGATTTTAAACTTTGTAGATCATATTGAGTTTTTCACTATGAATAATCACACGGTAAACACCTCTGCATCAGTCTGTCTAAATGGCAAATTCCGTCCATCGTTCTTCTCTTAAAAGTGGTTTCCCCTGTCTTGAGTTGTTGCATCTATAGCCGAGATCATGAGCGGCCCATAGTTACAGGAAGCCGCATTTCCAAGTCAAAGGTGTCTTTTAAAAAAAAAAAAAGATGTCTCTCATCTGAAAATGTTGGGATTAATTTTTGGTGTAGCTTAGAGGGAGCTTACCTTAGAGGGTGCCCTTCCCTGTGGAACGTTTGAAAATCCGGTCTTCGTCACAGGTGATTTTTGCCCACCAAGACCACACTGCATCATAAGCATACTGTAACTGCTCCTTGCGAGGACTTTTCATACTCCGGCTACATTGTCAGTTCTCTAAACTCCTTGCTACGGTCAGGTGAGGCCGGTGGGAATCTGCCCTGTCTAGAGGAAATTCAGGCTCAGGTAGAATTCTCAGGTCAATTTACTTTCAGGCTACTAACACTAAAATTATTTGTCTTGGATAAAGCTAGTCTTTGAACTTGCCATGGCTCATGGCTGTGCTGGTGAAAATGTCCTCCGATAGAAGATACAATATATAGATTCTGCAGCCTCAATTATCCCTCTTGAGACGTGTCTATATTTAAAAGTGTAAATAGCAGCATAAAACTGTCCTTTAAAAAAAAAAATCTGTTAAATATTTATGTTAAGCAACGAACAAGCGCCTTCTGATGGAAGGAATTAACACATCCCCTAAGGGTCGCGTCCTTAAGTCTCCAAGTTCCCGAAGACGTATGCACCCTTGCTACGCGCTCTGGTGCCCTGCGCTCTGCAGGCAGAGGCTTGCTTAGAAAGCTCAGTCGGAGGTAAGGCCATCTTCTCGAATCTTCGTGAAGTCTGGTCTGACTCATACTTTTATTTTTATGTTTGCCTTTTCAGTTATTTGTTCCACAGCGGCAACCAAGAACATCCAGGAGATATTCTGCTAAACACAACTGTGGAAGTTTTGCCTTTTAAGGTATGCCTATTTTTTCCCCTAATTTTTCTTAAGAACTAAGACCAGGAAACTTGGTTTGAGGTTATTCTTGTTTATGAGGTGAAAGAAAACTCTCATGATTGCAGGACCTTAGTGGCGAGCAAGATTCTTTTTTTTTTTTTTTTAAATATGGAACACTTAGTATATTCTCCCATCTGTCTTATTCATAGAAAGAGCCTCCCTTTTGTTTCCTGTTGGAAAAGAACTTGGAAGTTCATACTAGGAAAATAAATGAATCATCATTTTACTTTAATGTTTAACTGCTGTTTATATTTTTGAGTCCCAAAATACCACGTGGTTTTAATACCTGTTGTTTAATATACAAAATTCATTTACTGGTCTTCAAGGAGTGCTTAGATTTCTTCCAAGTTAACACAGTTTTTGATTTTTAATAAAAAAAAATAGTGCCCTATTAAATTGGCTTAAATTTAAAATTAATTAAAATTTTAAATTTTCTGACAAATATATATATAGATTCAGATAGTTAAAAGACAAAAGACTATTTGTATTGATTAACTCTTTGAGGTTCAAGACTGAGATAACATTTTCTCTTTTTTAGAGATGGCTGTGCCACAAACGCCACTTTTATGTTTATTAAGATACACTGGATTTGTTTTAAATAGGAGTAATAATTTGTAAAGTTAATGTTTTTGTTCTATTTTAGAGTGAAGGTTTGGAAATAAGCAAAGAAACCAAAGAAAAACGATTAGAAGATGGTTATTTCAGAATAGGTAATACCTCCTACTTTAATAAAATGTCCTTGACTTTTCTGGACTTACTCCCGGAGTAATTTTAAGTTCTTGTAGGATGTTAAGCACTTTAGGGTTACAGTTACCAGTGTCCTCCCAAGTCGTGCGCGTTCTCGGGTTTCAGGACATACTTTTACAGTCTTGACCCAACCAGGATTTCAGATCAAAGGTTCATTTGCCGGTTCCTCTTTCTCTCCCCCCTGCTGTTTCATGGTTGATCGTCACTGATAGATAATTGGCCTTCCGCCGCCTTCTGCGCTCTTACTGGGTGACCTTCGCTACTTGCAGGGTCCCAGCATCATCCCGGTGCTGGAACCTGTGCCTTAGCCCCTGCCTCCCTCCTGAGCTTTAGGTCTGTATTGAGATGCCTTCTTTTTCTTTCTTTCTTAATTTTTTTTTAAAGATTTTATTTATTTGAGAGAGAGAAAGAGTGTGCACAAGCAGGGGGAGGGGGGAGAGGGAGAAGCAGGCTGCCTGTGGAGCAGGGAGCCTGATGCGGGGCTCGATCCCATGACCCTGAGATCATGACCTGAGCCGGGGGCAGACGCCCGGGTGCCCCTTGAGATACTTTCTGACATGGCCACACGGCCATCTGCTCTGAGCATCTGTAACAGGGTCATGTCTTTTGGTCACCATGGTTGTTGCCGTCACTGTTCACCTGGTTGCCTAAGCCCCACCTTGGGAGACACCCTGAACACCCATCCCGCTTTTACTGTCCATTAGCGTAAACTCCGTCTGTCTGGGAATGCGTAGTCCCCTGGCCTGGGATGGTGCTCTCGGCCTCTGCCTCCGTGTCTGAGCGGAGAAGGACTGCGTCTCCCTGCGTCCTTCCGTTGGCTCTGCCCGAGCCCCTGCAGTTACCTTCTAAAACGTCCGTGTTACCATGACGTTACCCTGGGGAGAGACCTTAACGACTTTCCATTATCACATTCCTTAGCGTCCATCCACGTTCACATCGTGTTTCCTTTGATTCTCAGTTTCCCTCGTCCTGAGACTCTTACGCTCCTTGCTTTCATGTGCACCCGTGTCTCTGGCCATTTGCTCTACCTGATACTCCTCCTAATGAATGATTTCTTGCTTTCTGTTAAACCCTCTTCTCTGCTCTTCCTACGGCACCTTTACTGGGTAGCCTTGCCGTGTCACAGTGCGGTCCCGTGTCACAGTTCAATCCAGTGTCACAGCGCGGTCCTGCGAGCTCATGGGGGGAAGGGAGGGGGCGATGGCCCTTGGCTGTCTCCTGCAGTTAACATACGGCCTGTTATTGGAGAGGTGTCACCTCAGTGAATGATGATATATTTTCTTTTACTTAGAACAAATCAATGGTGTTCTTAGTGGTAGGCGGAAGAGAATATTGGTGAGTTTACACTGGAGGTATACAGAACAGATACGCTCTGAAAACTGTCTCTGGAGCAGTTTTCACATTTGGTGGCATTGTTTCTGCTACAAGGCTTGCGTGATAACCCTAATTTTTGTGTAGTTGTGGTGGCTAGAGGAGTTTCATTATTTCATATTTGGGTTATATCTTAGCTCACTTCTAGAAATGTGCAAAAAATTGGCTGCCCATCCAAGACATTTATGAACCCTATCACTGGTCCGTTACTCAGTTTCTGAGACTGTCGTGTTCTGCATGAGGAAAGCCTAGGACGCTGACCGTCTGTATTAAGTATGGGCGGCAATTTGAAGATGACGACCGTCTAAAACATCCTCTCATACGTGTTTAGAACCAAAGAGAACTTGCAGATCAGCCAGCCTAGGACCTTGTGTAACGAGAAGGTGCAGCAGAAACAAAAAGCAACTGATTTTTTCAATCGAATGTAAAAAATTCCGCGCCCTTAAGTATGCTTCAGTGAATAGCGTCGCAGGCCTTCCTCGTACTGAAACAGCCATAACTGGTGAAAATTGCTTTCAAAAAAATACAGCAAATGGAGAGACATTCCTCATGAAAATCTGAATCGGTAGGAACATTGAGAGTGCGGCATTTGAGACCTGACCCACTGCATTCCCCACACTGCCCGAGCTCAGTGAGACCGAAGTGCTGCTGTCTACACTTACCAGTACGTTCCAGTGGTGAGGCGAAGACCTTGTCGGAGAAACACTGCAAGGACGGGATGGTGCGTGGCCAGGGCGCGGCCGGAGGGGCGCCGCACGGGGCGTGGAAGTCTCGGCCAGTGCCAGGATTTGGGAATTCCAGTCACTCTTCAGTAATTTCCTCCTTCCATTCCCCTTTCTTTCCTGTCTTTCAGTGCTGACCTACCAGGCCGTTGGGTCAGGGACAAAAATTAAATTTCTTGTTTGGAAAGCTAGGACAGGCACATGGTCCCAAATGCACATTTGAAAACATCGGCTTAAGTTTCCTTGGCTTTTCTCCCCCCCCCCCATCCAGTGCTTCCCAGAGGCAATTCCTTTAACAACTTGTGTCCTTCCAGAAGTATTCTGTTCAGACTTCAAAATACGAGTATATTCTTTAAAGACACACAGTCACACACAAGTGAAAACGTGCTCTACAGCCTCTGTTCTGCATCTTTTCTGTGACCAAAGTACACATGGAGACACAAGGACGATGCACAGTCCAGATGCACAGAAGATACAAAGAGTAATGCAATGAGTACCTGTGCGCTGGCTTAACATTTGCCAATTCAGTTGTTCTTCCCGAATACCTTCTTTTCCTGTTCCGCGCAAGGGAACTGCTGTCCTAAGGTTTGTGGTTCCCGTTTGCATGAACGCTTTCACTACATACGTATGATGTACTCCTGAACGATGCACAGGGTTATTTTGTGTGTTCTTAAATTTGGGAGACACGATGGCCTTCTGTGGCGTACAGTTCGTTTCCTTTCTCCAGCATGAGAGTCAGCATGGGGACGTGTGCATCTAGGGCTCATTCACTTTCACTACGTGTAAATTTCCATGGGCGAATGTATCACTGTCTGTTCTCCTGTTTGGTTATAAAGTTTGTTTCCATTTCTTTTTTTTTTTTTTTCTTTGTTACTGACGATGCTGCTTTGAACAATTCTGCACACGTATGAGAGTTGCTCTGCGTTGGGGATGCAGCGCGTCTTTAGCTGCATTATCTTCAGTTTTACCTTATTCTTTGTATTCTTTCTTCAACTTTTAATTGGCTGCCTAGTATTCCCATGTATTAGCATAGCATAAATTATAGCCAGTCACCTAGTGATGGATGGTTGTTTGAAGTTTTTGCTGCAATATATACTCTTTTCAGACGAGTGTGTATCCGCAGGATAAAATCCTGGGTGAAAAAAAATTTTTTTAAAGATTGATTGATTTTAGATAGCGTGTGCGTGCATGCAGGGGGAAGGAAGAGGGGGAGGGAAAGAGTCTTAAGCAGATTCCCCTGGAGCCCAGAGCCCAACACAGGGCTCAATCTCATGACCCTGAGATCACAACCTGAGCCAAAACCAGGAGTTGGTCGCTTAACTGACTGCACCACCCAGAGGTGCCCTGGGTGAAATTGTTTTAAAGAGGCCAGTTATATCTTTAGGTAATTATCTTTCTAATTAAATGAGCTCATCAGATGACAGTATAATATCTCATTAAAGTGTTAAAGTTTCACAGTATTTTTCAGCCCTCAATCCCTTGCCTAACTCAATACTTCGGTAATACTTTTTTTGTAGCATATACTTCTTACCCCAGTCCAGCCCCAACATGGCCATACTTTTATGAAATAAGATTATAAATAGCTTTTGAATAAAAACACTACTTTGGAAGTTGGTATGTTTAATATGACAAGTCTTCTTGGGGCGCCTGGGTGGCTCAGTTGGTTAAACGTAGGACTCTTGATTTTGGTTCAGGTCGTGATCTCAGTGTTCTGGGATTGAGCCTGGCCCGGGGTTCCACACTTGGCGTGGAGTCTGCTCGTCCCTCTCCCTCTGCTCCTGCCCCGGCTCACACGTGTGCAGTCTCTCCCTCTCTCTCAAATAAATAAATCCTTAAAAAAAAAAACATTACAAGTTTTCTCTGGTATGGTTTTCAAGTTGAACATATCTTACTAAAAGCATTATGTTGTAAAACTCTAGAATAGACGGCATAATCCGCACATGATAGCCCTTGGTCCAGATGTGGCCCACTTCCTGTTGGTTTTCCCCCGTACTTCCTGTTTTTGCTTAGAATGTTTAATTTTTTTTCACTTTTTTTTAAATGGTTTGAAAAAAATGAAAAGAATTCTATATTGTGACATGTAAAAATTATAACAAAGTTAAATTTTGGTGTCCGTACATAAAGTTTTATTGGAACACAGCCATGCTCCCTTAGCTCCCTTATTCCCGTATCGGCTGTGCGTTCTGACGCTCCGACAGCAGAGACGAGCCAGGACTCGCGGTAGAGACCAGCGTGGCTCTCCGATGGCTTTGACCCGGCACTCGGCATGCTGCAAATAGCGAGTGCCACACACACCCGCACGCCACCGTCCTGGGACGTTTTTCAACAAATGACAGTGCTTGCCCATGATGCCAGAACCGCAGAAGTGGACTTTGAATGTCAGTGCTTTTTAATGCTGTGGAAACGTGGAATTTTTTACAAAGTCAGATGGCAGATCGTCGTGGTTATTACGCCGTGAGGCAGCAGCTGTGCTGGGGAATACATTACCGTCCCGAGCGCCCACGGCGTTCCCAACTCACAGGAAAGCAGAGGTCAGAAGACTAGAAAATTTAAAATAGAGTATTTCACCGCAGCAGAATTTCTTCACAAAAATAAAAAAATTCAAATAAGGCTGTAACCAAAGTGAGTTTAGCCAAATCAATAAAACCAGTTACCAGTAGTGAGTTAAAGCATGTTTAATTGGAGCAGCCAAAGATGCACGTGCAGATAAAATAAACTTGTTTAAGACCATCAGGCTTTTGGCAATAACCAGCGGCTTCAAGAATTGAGGACATTGGGAACGATATCAGTCAAAAAACAAAGCAAAGACTATTGGCTGCGTCAGTGCTAATAATGTGATATGGTATTTATAGCATATTTAAACTACATGGAAATGAGAACAAAAGGCAGGTGACAACTACATGTAATCATTGAAGATTATTAATAATTGGCAAAATGTAATTTTTTAAAGTCAGACAGAACTTAAAGAAGTACGTTGTAATATCTAGAGTACCAATAAAAAGGATATAAAAATTAAATGGCTATGTAAAAAAAAAAAAGGGGAGGTCGGAAAGAGAAAATAATTTAAACCATAGAGTGTTTGACGGTTTCCTCCCCATTGTAATTATAAGAATTATATTTAATACTTATGTAACAGACATGCACATCTTGTTGGGAAAACAACTCCCTTCACAGAAGGTGACAAAAATACTGCAAATATTTCATTATGCCAGTTGTTTATTCTTTCTAAAACCCCAACAGTATAATTTTCCTCAGAATTCTGATCATCACTAAATGTTCTTAGTTGATTCCCAAGTGCTTGACACTCCTTTTTTTGTTTTTCGTTGTTTTTGTTTTTGTTTTTTTCCTGGTCTCCGTGCATTTGTGTGTGAGGGTTTAGATGCACTAATGTAATCTGAAGCTTTTTGGCTGAGGCTATGTGCAAGATCACTGTAAGGAGTCCTGCGAGTGCAGAATATCTGGGGATATCTCAGTGCACAAAAAGTCATTGTAACAAATATAATCGTATGTGGGAAACTGGATCTCGACCTGCAGTACAATGAAAGCCTAGAAAATCTTCTTGCACTAAGGTAACACTGGAATAAAAATAGGCTCAATTCTGTCATTTCCACAAAAAAACAAAGCAGATGATTTCGTCTCTTGATGAGTTGATAGAGGCTGCAGGTCCTGCCTCGTTGTTATTGGGAGTCAATGCCAAGCTTGAAGTGACTGATGCATTGGCCTCTGAAAAGTCTGCATCGAGCCAAGTACGGGCAAGAAGATCTTCCAACCAGCTGAGGAGACACAAGCCGAGTACAACGTGAAGTGAAACGCGTTGCAGTGAATGGTGGTGAAGACACGCACGAAGAAGGCGGCTTAGCTGGATGAAATTTACAAAGCTTGTGAAAATGGAAGCTAAGCCAACGGTTATTTATTTTCTTATTCATCAGGTACTTTACAGGAAATACTTGAATCTGTCAGGTATCATTATTTTATCGAACCAGCAGCGACAGCAGTGAACGTGATTCACTCTCATGGACTCTGCCGCGATCAGTTCCGTGAATTTTTGCCAGAAATAGGAACTGAATAGGGTGGCTTGCCGGGCTGCACAGCAGCTGTGGGCTGAGCAGTGATCAATTTTGTGAAAAAACAAAACAAAACACCACCTTTTTTTTTTCTTTTTTAAGCCCAGGAACAAGATTGAAAGTTTTTCCCAGTGAGAACTGCCCCTAACCACTGTTAACCTCTTTGAAAGTTAGTTTTTGCTGCAGACTTGATAATGTTTAATTCAACCTAAAACTGACGAGACAAAATAGCACTTTCATGCAAACCTTGTATTTCAGCCAAGTCACTGATGACAGTTATGATTTCAACTCCAAGAAATATCAGACCAATCAAGGAGCTCCCACCTCTCCTCTGCAGTGAGGTGACACGTACGAGGCAAATACCAAGGAGAAGAACCTAACGGAATTCCATAAATACCTTCCAGGTGATGAATATGTCCCATTGAAGTCATGTGCTTGTGAATGGATGTATTTCGCAGTATCTAGGCTGCGTGAAAGGAAATAGTCAAGATAAAATACATAAAATCCCATGGATCCACATGAACAGATGGACACCTACAATCGATTTTAATGAGGAGGACCCTCGAATCCCAGTTAACTGAAATGTTAACCGTCCCCCCCCCCCCCGGAAAAGGAATTATGTTCTCCTTGGTACACCCGCGTCAGCAAAAAAACCCAGAAGTACTCCGTGGTGGTTATTATAATTTGAATTTCATCAGCGAAAATTTTGTGGAAATTTTTTTCTCTCTTGGTAGAAGTACCAACCTGGTATCTTCACTTTTCCTCTCGGCCCACAAAGCCCAAGATATTTACCATCTGCCCTTTATAATAAGAAAAGGGTTGCAAGCTCCTGGCTTAGAGAAACGTGCCCGAGAACAAACCATTTTTCTGTCACTTTTTCAATAGCATTTCGTTGTGGTTTTAAGAATATTCCTCACAGCGAGAAAAATTGGATACAGAGCATGCTACCTTTTTATAGAACTTCTTGGTCCTATCCCTAAGGAGAGCCGTTTCAGCTTGTCATTTATAATGGCAGTTTTCTGTTAGAGCCTCCTGGACGAGGTATCACTTCTTAATTCCTTCTAGATGTGACATGGGAAAGGATACATACAGATGGCGCCCCTGCTCGAGGCCAACCATTGTATGTATGTTGGAAGGGTCAGACGGAGCAATGGTACAGAGTATATACTTTGGTAAGATTTGGTTAAGCCACATTTTGTTAAAAACCTGCATGTTAAAGTATTTTTGATGGAAGAACAAATATGTATGTGTGTGTGTGTATAATATTTAATTTGCAGTAAGAAAAAGGTCAACTCTGCCGCTTTTAATGGGTTGCTTCTAATCCAAAGCATACACTTAATGAAAAATTTGAAAATTGAATAAAGGTAGAAAGAAGGGGAAAAATTCACCCAGGCCCTGTGTGATGACATCCACCGGAAATGTCCTGGTGTTTTTCTTCCCCGTTTTAAGTCTGCGATATGTTATGTGTGCCGGTTTCAGCCTACCCAACACGTGTTGATTTTTATTTTGAAGGAAAATTTGAGAATGGTGTTGCCGAAGGAATGGTGGATCCCAGTCTAAATCCCATTTCAGCCTTTCGACTTTCAGTGATTCAGAATTCTGCTGTTTGGGCCATTCTTAATGAGGTAAGACAATGTGTGCTCTCAGTGACAGCTCGGATGGTACGTCGTTTTTGTTTTTGTTTTTTTACCATATTTTGACTTCTTGCGTAAGGCCTTTATTGTACTTCTCGTTATTTTGTATTTCAGATTCATATTAAAAAAGTCACCAACTGATCATCTGCTAAGAAACCAGTACATTTTTTTCCTGTGAATTTGTTAATTAAAGATAGTTAAGCATGTACCTTTTTTTTTTTTTTTAACTTGAACACTACCTCTTGTGAAATCTACTGTAGATAAGATGGTTGTCATTTCCTCTTGGAAAGTGAACCTCCCATGGATAATTGCATTCGTTCGAACCTAAGCTGTCCTCCAATTTTAACTTGACTCAAACATTTTACAGTTACGACAGCCTGTTAATATGACTTGTACTATTTTGGTATTATACTAATACATACGAGTTGTACATATTGTTACATTCCTTAAATTTGAGAAAAATTAATATTACATACATTTTATGAAGGGGGTACTTTTGAAGTTCATTTATTTTACTATTATAGACCCTCTTTTATAGATTATCAGGGATTATATATATATAAATATATAAATATACATAAAAATGTTATGGAGTTAATTTATTAGAAACATTTAAGAAGTACATATTTTTGTGCAGTAAATTTTTGAATCAATACTTTTTTTGAAAAGTTACCTTGCTTTTTTAAGTTCTTTCTATATTTTTCTTTGGAAATGCAAACATTACAAATTAATGCCATTTTTCAAATGCACTGCCATTTAAGAATGATTCTAGATTGATTTCCTAACTGAAGTACTTTTATAATTGCAGTGATTCTGAACAAAATATTTTCAAAGGCATTTGTCATTCCTTAAAGCCAAGATTTTAAAGACCAATGTCCTTCTTGAGGGTTATTTTACTATACTGTTTATGGTGTAAAAAATCAGTCTGATAAATTTTAATGTGCAGGGGTCATGCATTCAACCCAAATTACCACGGACTCAACTCATTACATTCCCTCTGATATGTAAGATGACAAACTTTTTCTTTTTAAATTTGTGTCTTTAATCCATGAGTTAGATGCATTATCTCTTGTTCATCCTTTTATATCTGCACCCATTTAATGAGTTCTGACGAAGTGTTTTCTAGGTAATGTTATTGTATGAGTCAAAATCATTTAATTTTAAAGAAAAAATTGTAACACTGGTTTTTAGGGAGAGGTATTGTAGCAGCTGTATGTTTTTGCAAAATGATTTATTCTGTTTGGCATTATGAACTTACAGGTAAATTCGTATCTGAGGAGTATTGCTCTTAATCATGCGATTCTAAATGGTATTACTACTGTAAACAAAAATACTGTCAGCCTTAGCAATCAGTGATCTTTACAAAAGTATTTGACTTGTAAGAAGTTCCGAATGATCAGTGTCAGCTCCCAACCAGTGTGTCAGGGGGGCTGCTGGTGGCAGAGGCCTCAGGGGGCCAGAGGTGCCGGCTAGTCACCTCTCGTGTGGAGGAACTGCCCGTGGTTACCCAGGAGGCTGAACAGAGCTTCCAGACAGGCTTGTTTTCTGTACAGTGTGACTGAGCGAAAAATGTTGGGCAACACGGAGAGGGTATGGTTCTTGCCATTCCTCCTACTAGAATCATTGTCAGTTACTTTCCTTGATTAAAAAGTCACACATTGCCACGAATAATTTTTATGTTCAAGTCTAGTTAAACATTTCTACTGGGTTTTTTAGATTTACTTTTCACTCTCTTTAATTGACTTCTTATTTTGTCCTCACGTTTCCCTGGCCTGATGCCCACAGGCCAATTTCATTTGAAAAGAATAACGTTTCATTATGAAACTTCGGCAGCTGCTGAACATCCTGACTGACTGCTGGGACAACCAAGTGTCAGGAGGGGAAGCTCTGGGGTGGGTTGAGAAGTCCTCTCATTTCCCCGCTTCCATCGTAGCCCACTCTGATTCTGGGGAGAAGAACCCCGCCCTGAAGATCAGGGAAGTGAGTTACTGCAGCTCCTCGCCCTTAGTTACGGCTGCTCGGTCTCGAGACGGGGGAGCCGTACTGGCCGGCTTCTTCCTGTTCTCCTGCTCGTCTCCCCTCCCAGGCTTAGCTCACCCTTCCCGTTCCCGAGGATACTTTGAGCCACATCTCCTCCACCTTTCACAGACTCTCTCGTGCACTCCTCCCCATGAATTGTTACCAGTGCCTGGTCCTGCCAGGAATAGTGCCTGGCACGTGGCAGGTCCCCAGTCCGGGTCTGGACGAGGGGACCAGCTGTTCCAGCCCACACTCCTCTTTCTTTTTAACTCCCTTTACCTATGTTCCGTGCCAGACTTACATACACGCTCAGCTCTCGAGCTTTTGGTTGTTCCTGGCGAGTGTGTATGGGTGTGCACACATTCTCCCACCTACCAGGCTTCCAGCTCCTGGGGGCTGGCCTGTAACTCATCCTTCCTGTCTGTCCTCTGGTGCAGCAGGTGCTCCGATCATCTCGTCATCGGTCTCTGCCTGCCCCCACTTCCTCCTCAGACCGTTAGAAACAGCCATGCCTTCCTCGCGTCACTGCAGTGGTAGCCCTTGAGAGTAGTTGGCGAGTCAAGTGTGGGACCGGACGTTAGAGGAGGTGAAGAGTACCTGGGACTGAGGGAAGGATATACTTGGCCTCGAGAGGACACTGAACCACTTTTATCAGAGTAGTGAGTGGGGACAGTGTCCGCTGAGGTCCAGTATTTGATTATTACTAGAGAAATGGAATCTGGTTTGCATCTGGTATGTATGTCACATGAACGGTCAGACTCTCGAGCTGCGCTGGCCCATACAGTAGCCAGCAGACGCTTGGGGGCTGTGTAAATTTAGTAAAACCTTCAGCTCCTCAGTCCCACTAGCTACAGTTCAAGTGCTCATCAGCCACACGTGGCTCGTGGCCCCCGACTGGACAGCAGATAGAGAACCTTCCGTCATTGCAGAAAGTTCTGTCGGGACAGCACTGCGTCAAGAGTGCTAACGGGAACACTTGCGAAACCAGAGTAATGAATTCTGACTATGAGGATAAAAGCAGACGTGCAGAATACGGCACAGTGCAGATGACGAGTATTATAGGTGAGAAGGTTGAGGACTGTTTTCTGGGATTCTAAGACCTTGGATTTCTGAGTTCTCTGTCTCCCGTGCTCTTTACAGCACGCGCGCGGCCCTACCGTGTGGTCAAGCAAGAACAGTGGTTTCAGACAGTGAGATTGAGCAGCTTTGGAAAAAGTGAATGCGCGTGGTTGATTCAGCAGGGAGGCTGTAGACACGTATGTGTGTACTAGTTCAGCCACGGAGAGGTCTTTGAAAAAGGTACAGCTTTTCAGATCAGTGGTTGCACCAGTTAAATGATCAGAAGGTGTCCTTATTTCAAAACCTTCAGCAACGTTCTGAAGGCTTCTTTTTGATCTGTTACTGTCACAAAAAGGCCCCAGCAGTGCTGTCCTCGAAGGCAAGTTTGGTTAGCGTGGAAACAGCCTGTCTGCGCGACTGCTGTCATTAAGAGCGGTGTGTATATGTGGCAGCCAGAGTTCTGGAGATGACCCTCAGGGGCCGCAGATGATATCCTGCCCCTTGCGTGTGGGCGGAAGCCCTGAATATCCCCCATAATCATGTCCAGCTAATCTAACCATGTGAGCCCTTTAGAAGCAGTTTTCTCAGGCTGGTAGCCTAAGTCAGATTCGAAGCAGGAGGACTCAAGGCACCACTGCTGATTGAAGATGGACGGGCCACAGAAGAAATGTAGTTGCCCGTAAGGAGCTGAGCGAGGCCTCCACCGACAGCCACGGAAACCCCAACTACAGCCCGACAGCCACTGGGACTCGTTTAGTCAATGAACTGAGCGAGCTTGCAGCTAGAGTCTTCTCCAGCAGGGAGAGCCCAGCCCCGCCAGCACCAGGACTCCAGCCTTGTGAGACCCGATGCAGAGAACTCGAGTCAAGCCCGTCCTGACTTCTGGCCTGCAGAACTGTGAGATAATAAATAGGTATTGTTTGAAGCCTCCAAATTCGTGGTGATTTGTTACGCAGCAATAGAAAATGAATATAGTATTTACAAGAGGTGAGGAGGAGAAAGTCTTCACGCTTAATTGCCTATAGTTAACTTGGAGATTTTGATAACCACGTGAGTCAAGTCTTAACGCTAGCAAACTTTATACCTGGGCCGCCTCTGGGGTTTGTCTGCCAGAGAATCTCAAATAGTCTTGATTGGAAGTTTGTTGCCAAAAACTTGGGAGTATCTTAGCAATGTTTTGTAAAAACAAACAAGAAACCCCAAAAAACAAAAAAACAAACCGGCTAGAACAGGATTGTTCTCATTCCAGGTCGAGGACCCAGTGTATATGGAATCTTTTTCCCGGGAGAGGAAAATTATTACTTTGTGCTGATTTATTTTGCTCTTAGCCTGTTCAGTATGTTATTTAAGAATGATGAACGGTGGTATTTTAAGTAGGATATTAGGAGAGAAAAAAATTTCTGCCTTTACATAGAGATCAGATAAACCACTCTGCATTGAAGAACATACTTTTTTTAACCCAAAACTTAAGTACAGATCAAATCCTGTATGTGCCAAATTTTTGTACTTTGCAGGTATTTTCCAAAATACCTCTCTGCTTCCAAGCCATTAATTGCTAATGAGGCTTTTTATTTTGGTTCGTACATTAATTTTTGTACTAATTTACTATATTGCCATACCCTTGATAGAAGAACAGCAGAGCTAAAGGGAAGAAAATGAGAGGCTAAGACGGTCAGAAAGTCAGAAATTGGAGTCCTAATCATCTTTGTGTTCTAGAGATGTCCCAGCTCTTTTATAGAAAAGGAAACTTTTCCAAGCAGTGTAGCATTATTTATAGTATGTGAAATTTGATAGCTGTACAATTTTTATTAATCTTGATATATGCCGTAACTAGTATGCTTAATTTCTTCAATGCATGTGAACATACAATGCTGAAAAGACTACAACCACAGTATTAAGAAAAAAGGATTTGTTATATATATCCCTATTATCAATACCTATACATAAACTCTTCTTACCTGAAACACTCCACGTTTTGGGCACTAACTAGATCATGTTCAAGGAAACGAACAGGCAAGAGCTGGCACTCCAGTGTGAGTGAGTGAGTGAGTGCGAGTGTGTGTGTGTGTCTTAAGAATTTAGAAGGCATTGTTCAAGAAAGTAAGCTGGGTACTGAATGGAAAGCACTTTGTGCAAAGTATCATTCCCAGTGTTGTTCACACTGCAGTAAAAATGTTAATAGTGGTGCTAAAATTGTTCTCCAAATAAGGTTTGTTTGTTGTGGGAACATTTAATGATGCTCTTGGACATTAGGGAGGCTACGTTATGTACCACTTGCTCCTAGTTGTGTTTTGGTATTAGTAATTAGCAAATCCCTCTGGAGTCAAAGCTACTTTAGTATGATTAGCCTTCCAGTATTTGAAATGCTCAGTGTTTGCTGAAATTGGGTGAAAATACCTTCTGAAGGCCTATTCTTTGAGCCTTACAAGTGGCTGATACCGACAGTACTGTAAGATGCACTGCCAGAAGATTTGATACTTTTCATTTCAGTCAAGACGGTGATGTTAGAAAGAAAGATTTAGAAATCAGCTTACTGAACGTAACAATTATGTTTCATTTATGGAATGAAAAACTAATGTGTTTCTCATTAAGAACAGTTTGGAAAGGTCGTGGATGTTTCTGGAAGCACCCTTTAGAGAAGGTGCCTGAGGAATTGGTTTTCCAGGCTGTACCAGTTTTTTTCTCCTTACATGTATTGTACATATTTTCCTTAAAATGTTTTCATTGGGTGAATGGGTAATAGCTGTAGTAATATTTTAGGTACCTGTTAAGATTTTTAAAGGAAGATTATTTATTTTCCAATTTGCTGCTATAATTGAAAACCTAATAACTGGTCCTGTTGACTGTGCCTTTCATTACTGTTTCTCTGTGCCACAACCGTTCACGTGTTTGGAATAAAGACGTTTAAGAAGCCATGCTGAATTCAAGATTCCTTCTAATAAAAATAGGTAAAATTTAATGTGTAGCAAGTTTTGTTATTAAGTTAACTTAAAACTAGTCTTAGTTATGTGAGTTTGGGAGAGGTCTTCAAAGAAAGAAAAAGAGCTTCATGTTAAGATATTTATCAATGCTATGCAAGTGTTCACTTGTTTATTACGTACATGGAGCAGCCGCCATGTACCTCTTCGATTGAATAGATTGGGGTTTCTTTTGTACAGAAAATGTTGTAAATGATTTTATGGCCTACAGTACAGTGATTCGTCTTTGAGTTACATTACAGGTCAAGGAGGCTTTTGAAGGTTATACTAGGATCATGTGCTCTACACAAATGCTTAAAATACAGCCCAATTAGAAATGGGGCCAGACTATGTACCTTGTCAGGAACTGATTATCAAGTTCTCCAAATGGTTTTTCTTTCAAAAATACTTAAAACTTTGTTAGAATGAGTAAAATAAATGCTTTAGTTTAAAAAATATTTATTATAGAAATGTACATTTAGTTTTAAGGAATGTACTTGACAATAGTGTTAACATTATATATTTACTCAAATTTGCAAACTTTACACCCTGAAGATATCTACAAAGATAGTTTATTTACAAGTTTCAGAAGAAATCGTCACTTCACAAAGACGGCCTGCTACCCAGGGGAGAGGGCACAGTCTCCTCATTTCACTCTGTACTTGTAGAAGGAACACAGCGTGTGGGTGAAGTTCCATCCTAGTGCTAGTGACAGGCCGTAGAGCAGAATGAGAGGTGCAAATGGATAAAGAAGAATTACTGTATTTTTCAAAAATGGCAATGCTGGAAAAGAAACAAATTTTTTTTTTTTAAAAAAGAAATATGACTAATGAAGTTTCTGAAAGTTCTTACTACAACAGGTGGGACCAAAAAGGAACGCACGCTCGGAATCGGCGAGCTGCTGCTCTAAAGCCAGACCCCGCCGAGCGCCCTGCTCTTGGGTGTTGCCGCCGAGCCACAGCCGCGCCCGAGCACCCGGGATGAGAGGTCAGTGCAGCGCAAAGGCTGTGAGCAGATCTGGAACTTGAGAGGGTATGATTAAGGGACAAATGTCACAAATCCTGAAGATGGTGGATTTACATGGGGACGGCCTCGGAAGCCTCTACGAGCTCATCTTAAAGTACAACAGAGATGGGCGTTACAGGAAAAAGACAACCTTTAGCTCTTTGAGATTTCCCAATACAGGAAGCATGACATGAGATCCACTAGTATCCCAGGCTTCAGGAAAGAACAAAACTCAAATATAAAATCTGTCCCTAGCGTGCCCACCAGGCTCCATCAGCAGAGTGTGCGACTCTTGAGCTTGGGGGTTTGAGTTCAAGCCCCACACTGGGTGTGGAGCCTCCTTTAAATAGATTTTATTACTATTTTTAAAATTTGTCTCCAAATATCTAGGTTTCCTTCTTGGTCACTACTTAGTGGGTCCCTACCACATGCATTCTAACCTAAACATTTCTCTTCTAGGAAGTTGCCAAAGTGAAACCGAGCTGTACTCAAATTATAGGGAGTTACCAGAAGAGTGATCAAAAACCATTTAGAGAAGCCACAATGTGGTAGTATGCTAATCACAATTTAAAACTTTCTCAAAATATGTGAATATTCATTGAAACCTGAACATACTATGTCACAAACGCCTCCCCTGTATTAGGAGAACAGACTCCCTGTGCCCAGAACAAGTATTACAATTTGAGGGGGTTACGT
Source organism: Ursus arctos (assembly GCF_023065955.2). Taxonomy (NCBI): domain Eukaryota; kingdom Metazoa; phylum Chordata; class Mammalia; order Carnivora; family Ursidae; genus Ursus; species Ursus arctos. The sequence goes on from NW_026623100.1 coordinate 10,850,945, forward strand.
GGTCCCTGGAGGAGCGGCCAGGGGGTGAGAACAGCTCCGACTAGAGGAGCTAGGGGTGTGTATTTACAGTGAGGTCCTAATCATCCAGAGTGACAGGAAAGGATGAGCTGAATTAATAATAAAGGTTTCTCATTCATACTAAGAAACTTCTAGCAGGGTTTAGCAGTAAATTTGCAAACTACATCCTCAGGGCAGTAGAGGTTGGGCCTGATTTGTGACTATCTGTAGAACCACACAGTGGTCATAAAAACAAAGTGAGGCAAAGGTTGTAACACCTTGACAAAGGTTTGTAAAGGTTCCTTTACCTATGCAACCAGGCGTCGGACCCGGCTCATGCCCCACTCTAACCAGTGGCTGGGGAGAAAAGGAAGTGGGCCATGGGTTCCTGCAGGTAACTTGGAGACACCAGTATGGTTTAACATGTCTCCTTAAAATTACATAATTTGTTACATACCAGCCGTGCCACTTTCTAGCTGCACGACTGTGGGCAAAGTAATTTCTGTGCCCTCATCTGAAAAATGGGGTTAAGTAAACCTAACAGTGAAGATTAAATGAGGTAATGCATCTAAAAGTAAGCTAATTATGGGGCGCCTGGGTGGCTCCGTCATTAAACGTCTGCCTTCGGCTTGGGTCATGATCCCACCGTCCTGGGATCGAGCCCCACATCGGGCTCCCTGCTAAGTGGGAAGCCTGTTTCTCCCTCTCCCACTCCCCCTGCTTGTGTTCCCTCTCTCGCTGTGTCTCTCTCTGTCAAATAAATAAATAAAATCTTAAAAAAAAAAAAAAAAGCTAATTATGTTACTATTACAGCAACCTCCCTCCCTCCATTATGTTTTCAGTCAACCAAAACAATTCATGACTTACCACTATATCCTAGGAAGGTTACGTAGATATAATAGCCCACTGCCACCAACCACAAGGTATTTCCGACAAAATATCCAATAAATGTGTCCGTCAGGATAACATCTGCGGAAGATACGTGTGCACTCAATCTCTTTTTACTGCGTACAATGACTTTTTGATGATCGCTTAAGAAGTAACTGCTACTTACGGTTGATGAAGAAAAGCTGGATAAAATGCAGAATGACTAGGAGAGGATAAAAAGCGTTCAGATGCACGTCGAAGGCATAGCCCCACTCCACATCATAGTCTCTGCTTTGCCGTTTTACTAAATACTTGTTAGAGATAAACCTGAAGAGCAAATTAAAGTTTCTTTCATAATACAATAAAGTTAATTCCATAAACATCTCCTGACCACCTTCTGTGTACTAGGCATTAGTCCAGACAGTGGGGACCAAGCGGTGAAGAGATCTCCGCCTTCGATCTAGCTGGAGTCATCAGATGGCATTATGGAGAAAAATTAAGCAATAAGGAAGGATAGGAAATACAAAGCTGAAATGCAGTGTTAAATAGGATAGTCCTATGCAGGTAACATCTGGGTCAAGACCCAAGGGTGGGGGTGGATGGGAATTACCCGGGGCAGAGCATTCCAGGAAGAGGGGAGTCCGAACACAGAAGTGGAGGAGATGGACGAGTAAGGAGGTGGCAGGGGACCTGGCCTGTTTGAGGCATGGGTGAGGAGACCAGTGTGCCTGGAACAAGTGAGAAAAGTAGCAGGAATTGAAGGAGGGAGACAGATCTTTTAGAGCCTGTGGCCATTTTAAGTCTTTGGCTTTTATTCTCGATGAAATAAGGAGTCACTGAGTTCCCAGAAGGGTGTCTGACTCACTATTTTGACATGGTTCCTCTGATTGTTGATCTGAGAACAGACTACAGCAATAAGAGGGGAAACAGACACTGCTGGGAGGCTACTGTGAAAAAGAGATGAGAGGGGTGGTGGCAGCAGAGGTGGTGAGGGGGGGTGGGGAAGGAATGAACAGTCAAGGATGACGGAGAGATTTCTGCCTGAAACCAATGGAAGATTGAACTGCCATTAGCTACAGTGGGCATGGCTGCAGAAAGAGCGGTTTGGGGCAGTGCAGGAGTTTGGATTTGCACCTATCATGCTGAAGATGCTGGTTAATATGGAGTAAGAAGTATACAAAGTCTGGAATTTAGAGGAGAGGTCGACAATGGAGACAAAAACTCATCCATGTGTAGATGACATTCAAGGCCATGGGCCTAAAGACCCTCCCCGTCAAAGAATGAATCTAGATAATAGGTCCAAGGCCTAACACCCAATAGGTCACCCCTCCACTGAAAAATCAAGGAATCAGGAGGAACCAGTAAGGGAAGAGTGGCCAGTGACCTATCTGGCCGTAAGAACAATTCTTCAAGCTGCTGTCAGTGTTCTACGGCATGGCCTATGAGTTCAGTTAAATGATGAGGGAATGAAAAGTAAAATACCCAGGTAAAAGAAAACTACACCTTCAAAGGGAAATAACAACTACAGAAATTCAGTGGACTTTCACGTGTGTGATTTCATTTCAAGGATACAGTTAAAATGCTATGTCTACAGTGGAAGTAAAAAGCAAAACGAGAGGTAGAACGTAGTACAGCACTAATCAAACAGTCTTGTACACAATTAGCCAAAAATATCAAAATAATATAGCTTTGTTTGAACAAACTCTTAACTAAACAAAACATCTTCCGATTTAGCCAAGAACACGTGCCATTAAAAGGACAGAACAGGCATCTAGGTCACTGCGCAAGAGCTCCCACCCTCCGCTTATTCCTTACGCGGGCACCTTCCAGGCTTCTGTCCTCAGTCAGTCTTACCTCTGGAACACAGACATTCCTTCTGGGAGAGCTCAAGACATCTGTGGTTTTCACCTCCCACCTCCACATTAATGATGCCAGTCATGGCTTCCTCTTGGCCCAGACTATGGGGCCACTAAAATTTATTTCCGTTAAAATCCTCAAGCCACCCAAACTCGGCACGTCTAACACGGAATGCTTCCCATGCACCTGCCACTGTTCCCTACCCTCGTCCTAGCCGATTATCACAGGATGCCCTCTGATCCCTCTCTCTCCTCTCTTCCTGAGTTCACCGTACCGTCTGGGCCCACTCTACTCTTGTGCAGACCCTCACACTTGCATCCAGCTTGCCACTCTTCTTCAGCTCCTTCGCAGCCACAGAAAGGATTTTCCTTTGAGTGTGAATCTGCTATTTCCTTACCCCAATGCCTCCAAGTTCTCCACCTCTCCTCCACTCCCCAACCAGCACATGCGAGCTATAAGATAAAGTCCAATGCTTTTGTCTGAACTGCACTGAAGGCCAAATTCTATAGCCACCTATCTTCCCGAGCTGGTGAGTGTCACCCCGCGCTGCCAGACCCAGTATGCTGCTCCTGACTGCTGTGCCTAAGCATCTGGTACCAGGAATCAATGACCCCATCTCCCCCAGACACCTCCTCCTCCTGGTTCCTGTGGCTCCTCTAGGATGACAGCAACCACATGTCATCATTTCTAACACAATTCACAACACAATGCAACACGAGGTAGCTTTTGAAAAATATACTGAGTCAGTCCTTTCCTTTTTTTAACTAGGCTCCATGCCCAGCATGGAGCCCAATGTGGGGCCTGAACTCACAACCCTGAGATCAAGACCTGAGCTGAGATCAGGAGCTGGACACTTAACCAACTGAACCACCGAGGTGCCCCCCGAGTCCTCTTCTATTGAACTGAAACTGTAATACGGACTCACACTAGAGCTGCTAAACTCCAGAATGCCTTGGTCTCTGTGGCCCTCCAGAGTCCACGCGTTCATGGTAGAATGCCTGCCACGACCTACTCCTTTGAAAGCCTTATTTACTGAAATCATATGCCATAGTTTTGATAATGTTTTGATATGTAACATATTAGTTAGTAGTCTTTTTAAGCCAGATTTTAGAATTCCAAATTAATGACATCGCATTTACTGACTACCAAGCACATACAAAACTCGTAAGGAATTACAATAGAATCAACACATTGGTATCATCGGAGGTTACAGTCTCAGGACTTTGTTTAAAATATTAATAGCCACTATTTACTGAGAGCTTCCTACATACCAAGTACTTTTCACACCACAATCTTTTCAAATACCTTACAAATTAGATAACTAACTCCATTTTACAAAAGAGACTGGAACTGAGAGTTACAGTAAATGAGCTGGCATTTGAACCTAGGCCTCTCTGTGACTAACATTTCCATAGAGTTTTCTCTGATACACAATGACCACAACCCCTACTCAAGCACTGGCCTTCTGTGAGCTCACTTGACACATCCATTCCCCTCATCGGGCATGCCAACCATGCAGAGCCTGCGTCTAGGAGGAAATGGAAAAACCAAATGCTGGAATTGAACACCTCCACTCAGTACACTGCCGTCGTTAAAGCAAACCGAGAAGTCCGACTGCATACCTGTTCAACAGGACCTGTGTGTGTCTCAGCAAAACGGCCCCGAAAGTGTAACAGATCCTTTTTCAAATGTACTTCATTTAATGTCTGATAATCAGAGTAAGATTCCATGAAATAACCCTCTATAGCTTAAACATCTAGAAGTGACCCACTGACAAATACGAGAAAACCATGCCGTCACCCAGACAAGCAGAATTGGCTAACTATACAACATTTTTGCAAAACCAGGGACTTTTGTTAATATGATATAATCATTATTTCAGTTCCCTTATTTGCTGCACTTTGACAATACCAACCATCCCTTAGAGTATTTTCTGATACAAACAGTGACACAGGAGGGCAAGTTATAATAATCTGGGCAATCAAAACTGATGCTTTCAGGAGACAGGGTCCAAGGTGGCGACGGAGGAAGACCCTGAACTCCCCTCCATGGACAAACGAAATCTACACATATGGAGTAATTCCTCCAGAAAAAGAACTGAGGGCTGACTGACCAGCTTCTGCACAAAAAAGGACAGAGGTACCACACAGAGAGCAGGTGAGAGGGAGACATAGTAACAACAGGAACCGCACCCCTGACGCTGCCAAGTGCAGCGGGTAGGGACAGAACCAAGGAGCCAGTTCCAGACTCTACCACCTGAGGCATGGAAAAAAGCTTCAGTTCCAAAGGGCAACTAGAACTCAAAGAAACCAGCCCTTGGGTGTCTGCCGACCAGCTGGACCTGAGGCACTGGTCTCCAGTGGTCGAGGGCTGGCCAGTGCCACCGTATATGTTTCCTCCCTCCTCCAAGCCCAACACTGACGGCGCAGATGGGAGTGGGACACGGCCACCCTAGCCGGCCTGCCACTTGATTGAACCCTGGGACCCTGGCCATACCAGCTCAAGCCCCACTGAGGCACACACAAAAAAACAGTGGTTTAAAAGACAACTAGAATATAAAAAAAAAACCCTCACCCTCAGCCAAATGGCCAATGCCTGTGGGAACACATTCTGGAGCCAAAGGGGCTGGTGAACACCACTGTTTATGTCCCCCCCCACCCCCGCCTGGTCACTCAGACTAGAACAGGGTATAGATGCCTTAACTGGCCAGCACTGTAGTGAGCCCCACACCCCTAGCACACGGCAACTTTAGCTCCGCTTCTCCTCACTAAGGACCCCACTGTGTAGAGCACCCTGGGACCACGAGCCGGAGCCCACTTCGACTCCAGCTGTTCCACCAGGACACCCCCCATGCAGAGTGCCCCAGGAGACCCCACTCCAGCTCCAGCTAGCCAAAGCCAGCAGGCATACACAGTCTATATGGGACAGTCCCTCACAAGACCAATCCTTCAAGACGAGAAGTAGCTGTTCTGCCTAATTCACAGAAACAAATACAGAAAGTAAAACAAAATGAGGCAGAGGAATATACTCCAAGTGAAAGAACAAGATAACAACATACCTGATAAATAGTTCAAAGTAATGGTCAACAAGCAGCTCACCAGACTTGAAAAAAGAGAGGGTGAACCTAGTGAGAACTTCAACAGATAAAAAATATAAGAAAGAACCAAGCAGAACTGAAGAATACAGTAACTGAAATGAAAACTACACTAGAGAGAAACAGCAGCAGATTAAAGAACACAGAAGAATGGACAAGCAATCTGGAAGGCAGGAAATGGAAAGCCACCAAACTGAACAAAAAGAAATAAAAATTAAAAACAAAAGTAAGGATAGCTTAAGGAATCTTTGGGACAATTTCAAGCACATGAACATTTTCATTAGATCCCAGAAGAAGAGAGAAAGGGGCAGAAAACTTACTTGAAGAAATAATTGCTGGAAATTTCTCTAACCAGGGGAAGGAAATAGACATCAAGGTCCAGAACACAGAGAACCCTAAACAAGATGAACCCATGAAGGCTCACACCAGTGCAAATAATAATTAAAATATTAAAGACAAAGAGAGAATCTTAATGCAGCAAGAGAAAAACAACTAGTTATATACAAGGAAAGGCCAATAAGGCACTCAGGTGATTTTTCAGCAGAACCTTGCAGGCCAGAAGGGAGTGGCATGATATATTCAAAGTGCTGAAAGGAAAAAGCCTACAACCAAGAATACTCAATCCAGGAAGGTTAACATTCAGAACTGAAGGAGAGATAAAGAGTTTCCCAGACAAACAAAAGCTAGAGTTCACCACCACTAAACTGGCCTTGAAATGTTAAAGGATGTCTTTAAGCAAGAAAAAAAAAGGCCACAATTAAAAATGTGAAAGAAAAAAAAAATTTCATAAGTAAAAGCATTATAGAGAGAGTAGATCACTCACTTAGAAAGCCACATGAAGCTTAAAAGACAAAAGTAGTAAAACCAATTATATCTAAACCAATTATATCTAAAACCTATTATATCTAAAAATTAGTTAAGGGACTTAGGAAAAAAAGATGTAAAATACGACATAAAATATGGAGGTGGGCATAAAAATGTAGTGATTTTAGAATGTGTTCCAACTTAAGTGACCATCAACTTACTAGAAACTGCTATGTACATAGACTGTTACATATAAACTTCATAGTAAGCACAAACCAAAACCTATTATAGATACACAAAAATAAAGAATCCAAGCATAACACTAAAAAATGTCATCAATTACAAGGAAGAGAACAAGAAAAGGAACAGAGGAACCTCAAAAACAAGCAAAACACTAATAAGATAGGAGTAAGTACATACCTGCCAATAACTAATTTCAATGTAAATGACCTAAATGCCCCCATCAAAAGACAGGGCGCACTGGAAGTCTAGCCGCAGCAGTCAGACAACAAAAAGAAATAAAAGGCATCCAAACTCGTAAGGAAGAAGTAAAACTTTCACTATTTGCAGATGAGTTGATACTATATATAGAAAACCTGCAAGACTCCACAACAAAACTGCTAGAACTGATAAATAAATTCAGTAAAGTTGCAGGATACAAAATCAATGTACAGAAATATGTTACATTTCTATACACCAATAATGAAGTAGCAGAAAGAGAAATTAAAAAAAACCATTTGCAAATGCACCCAAAATAAAAAGATACCTAGGAATCAAAGAGGTGAAAGACCTGTACTGTGGAAACTATAAAACACCGATGAAAGAAATTGAAGACGACACAAAGAAATGGAAAGACATTCCATGTTCACGGATTGGAAGAACAAATATTGTTAAAATAATTACACTATTTTCATTCATGCCAAAGCAATCTACACATTTAATGCAATCTCTATCAAAATACCAACAGCATTTTTTTACAGAACTGGAACAAACAATCCAGAAATTTGTATGGAACCACTAGAGACCCTGAATAGCCAAAGCCACCTGAAAAAAGAAAAACAAAGTAGAGGTTTTACAATTCCAGATTTCAAGTTATACTACAAAGCTGCAGTGATCAAGACAGTATGACACTGGCACAAAAACAGACACACAGACCAGTGGAAGAGAATAGAAAACCCAGAAATGAACCCACAACTATATGGTTAATTTTTGACAAAGCAGGAGAAAAAGACAATCTCTTCAACAAATGGTGCTGGGAAAACTAGACAACTACATGTAAAAGAATGAAACTGGACCACTTTCTTATAACCCACAAAAGTAAATTCAAAATGTATTAAAGACCTAAATGTTAAGACCTGAAATCATAAAAATTCTAGAAGAGAACATAGTAACTTCTTTGACATTGGCCACAGCAACTTCTTTCTAGATAGGTCTCCTGAGGCAAGGGAAATAAAAGCAAAAATAAACTATTGGGACTACATCAAAATAAGAAGCTTCTGCATAGTGAAGGAAACAATCAACAAAACTAAAAGGCAACCTACTGAAGGGGAGATATTTGCAAATGACCTATATGATAAAGGATTAGTATCCAAAATACATAAAGAATTCATAAAACTCAACACTCAAAAAACCAATAATCCAATTAAAAATGGGCCAAAGATGTGAACAGACATTTTTCTAAAGAGGACATCCAGATGACCAACAGACACATGAAAAGATGCTCAGCATTGCTCACCATCAGGGAAATGCAAGTCAAAACTACAATGAGATATCACCTCACACCTGTCAGAATGGCTAAAATCAACAACACAAGAAACAATAGGTGTTGGCAAGGATGTGGAGAAAAAGGAACCCTCCCACATCGTTGGTGGGAACGCAAACTGGTGCAGCCATGGTGGAAAACAGTATGGAGGTTCCTCATACAGTTAAGAATAGAACTACCCTACCCTCCAGCAACTGCACTACTGGGTATTTATCAAAAGACTACAAGAACACTAATTTAAAGGGATACATGCACCCCTATGTTTATAGCAGCATTATTTGTAACAGCCAAGATATAGAAGCAGCCTAGTGTCCTGGATTGATGGAGAGATAAAGATGATGTGGTGTGTATATGTGTGTATGTCTGTGTGTATACACACAGACACACACACACATGCAGAGGAATATTATTCAGCCATAAAAAAAAGAACGAAATCTTGCCATTTGCAATAATATGGATGGAGCTAGAGAGTATAATCCTAATCAAAACAAGTCAGAGAAAAACAACATGATTTTACTCATGTGGAATTTATGAAGCAAAACAAGCAAAGGAAAAAAAAATGAGAGAGAGACAAATTAAGAAAAAGACTCTTAATTACAGAGAACAAATTGATGGTTACCAAAGTGGAGAGGTGATGGGGATTAAGGAGTGCACTTACGATGAGCACAGGGGGATGTATGGAAGTGTTGAATTACGATCCCGTACACCTGAAACCAATGTAACACTGTATGATAACAGGAATCAAAATAAAAACTAAAGACCTAGAGTGACTGAATGGATAAGAAAACAAGACCCAGATATATGATGACAACAAGACTCACTTCAGACCTACAGACACAGACTGAAAGTGAAGGGATGGAAAAAGATATTCTATGCAGATGCAAGTCAAAAAAAAAAAAAAGCCAGGGGAGCAATACTTCTTTCACACAAAATATGCTTTAAAACAAAGACTGTCACAAGAGACAAAACAAGGTGTTACATAATGATAAATGGTTCCATCCAACAAGAGAATATACAATTAAAAATATCTATGCACCCAACATAGGAATACCCAAATACATAAAGCAAATACTAACAGACATAAAGAGAGAAACTGATAGTAATACAAAATAGAGGACTTAACACCCCACTTACATCAATGGATAGATCATTCAGAAAGAAAATCGTTAAGGAAAGAGTGGCTTTTGACAACATATTAGACACACATATACAGAATATTCCATCTAAAAACAGCAAAATACACAATCTTTTCAAGTGCATATAAAACTTTCTCCAGAACAGGTCACATTTGAGGCCATAAAACAAACCTCAATAAATTTAGGAAGACTGAAATCCTATCAAGCATCTTTTCCAACCACATGGTATGAAACTAGAAATCAATTACAAGAAAAAAAAAAACGGAAAAAAAACCACAAACAGGTGAAAGCTAAACAACCTGCTACAACACCACCACCAAAGAGGAAATAAAAAAAATACCTTGATACAAATGAAAATGGAAACACAATGTTCCAAAAATCTTTAGGACACAGCAAAAGCAGTTCCAAGAGGGAAGTTCTAATAGCCATACCTCAAGAAAAAACAAAGATTTCAAGTACTCTAACTTTACACCCAAAGGTATGAGAAAAGAAGAGAAGCAAAACCTACAATTAACAGAAGTAAGAAAGTAATAAAAACTGGAGTAAAAAGAAATGAAATAGGAACTGAAAAAATAGAAAAGATCAAGGAAACCAAGAGTCGGTTCTTTGAAAAGATAAACAAAATTGATAAAACACTCTGCCAGAGAAGAGACAGAACCCAAATAAGTAAAATGAGAATGAAAGAGAAGTAATAACTGACACCACAGAAATACAAAGGATTACAAGAAATTACTATGAAAAGTTATATGACAAATTAGACAACCAAGAAGAAATGGAAAAATTCCTAGAAATATACAATCTTCCAAAATTGAATCAGGAAGAAATACAAAATCTGAATACACGTATTATTACAAGTAATGAATCTGAATTGGTAATCAAAATACTCCCAACAAACAAAAGTCCAGGACCAGGTGGTTTCACAGGTGAATTCTACCAAATATTTAAAGCAGAGTTAACACCTATTCTTCTGAAACTATTGCAAAAAAATAGAAGAGGAAGAGACTTTTTCAAATCAGTTCTATCAGGCCAGCATTACCCTGGTACCAAAACCAGACAAAGACATTACAAAAAAGGCAAAAGTATAGGCTAATATCCTTGACATACAAAGATCCAAAAATACTCAACAAAGTATTAACAAACCAAATTAAATAATACATTAAAAGGATATTCCACTTGACGAAGTGGGATTTATTCCAGGGATGCAAGGATGGTTCGATATGTGCAAATCAATCAGTGCGAATCATGTTAACAAAATGGAGGATAAAAATCATATGATCATCTCAACAGATGCAGAAAAAGCATCTAACAAAATTCAGCATTAGTTCATGATAAAAACTCTCAATAAAATGGATTGAGAGGGAATGTACCTAACATAATGAGGGCCATATATGACAAACCCACAGCTAACATCATACTCAAAGGTGAAAGGTGAAAGCTTTTCTTCTAGGATCAGGAGCAAAACAAGAACGTACACTCTCACCACGGTTACTTAACATAGGACTGGAAGTCCTAGCCACAGCAATCAGAGAAGAAATAAAAGGCATCCAAATTGGTAAGGGAGAAGTACAACTGTCACTACTCCAGATGACATGATACTCTATATAGAACACCTCAAAGACTCCACCAAAAAACTATTAGAACTAATTAATGAGTTCAGTGAAGTTACAGGACACAAAATTAATGTACAGAAATCTGTTCTATTTCTATACACTAATAATGAAGCAGCAGAAAGAGAAACTAAGAAAATAATCCCATTTAAAATTGCGTCAAAAAAAAATACCTAGGAATAAATTTAACCAAGGAAATAAAAAACCACTCTAATAACTGTAAGACACTAATGAAAGAAACTGAAGAGGACACAACACATGGAAAGATACTCCATGATCATGGATTGGAAGAACCAATAGTGTTAGAATGTCTATACTACCCAAAGCAATCTACAGAGTCAATACGGTCCCTATCAAAACACCAATATTTTTCAGAGAACAAAACAAAGAATTCTAAAATTTGTATGGAACCACGGAAGACTCCAAATAGCCAAAGCAATCTTGAGAAAGAAAAACAAAGGTAGAGGCATCACAATCCACATATCAAGATATACTACAAAGCTATAGTGATCAAGACAGTATGGTACTAACAAAAACAGATCGGGGCGCCTGGGTCGCTCAGTCGGTTAAGTGTCCGACTCTTGATTTTGGCTCAGGTCATGATCTCAGGGTCATGAGATCAAGTCCCCTGTTGGGCTTCACGCTGGGCATGGAGCCTGCTTAAGATTCTCTCTCTTTCTCTGCCTCTGCCCCCCCCCCCCACTCCACTTGCTCTCCTGCTCTCTCTCAAAAAAAAAGAAAAAGAAAAAAAGAAAAAAAAGAAACAAAACAAAACCAGAGATCAATGAAACTGGATACAGACCCAAGAAACGAACTAACACTTATATGGTCAATTAACCTATGACAAAGGAGAAAAGCATATACAATAGGGAAGACAATCTCTTCAATAAATGGTGTTGGAAAAACTGGATAGTTACATGCAAAAGAATGAAAATGGGGCACTTTCTTACATCATACACAAAAATAAATTCAAAATGGATTAAAGAACTAAATATGAGACATAAAGCCATAAAACTCCTAAAATAAAACATAAGCAGTAATCTTTTGGACATTGGCCTCAGCAACATATTTACAAGGCAAGGTAAACAAAAGCAAAAATAAACTATTGGGACTATACCACAATAAAAAGCTTTGCATAGCAAAGGAAACCACAAACAAAATAACAAGGGAACCAAGTGAATGTGAGGAGAGATTTGCAAGTGATACATATGGTAAGGGATTAGAATCCAAAATATATAAAGAACTTCTACAACTCAACACTAAAAAAAAAAATCCAATAAAAAAGGGGACAAACAGAACAGATGTTTCTTCAAAGAAGACATACAAATGGCCAACAGATACAAGAAAAGATGCTTAGCATCACTCATCATCAGGGAAATGGAAATCAAAAGTACAATGAAATATCACCTTACAGCTGTGAGAATGGCTAGTATCAAAAAGACAAGAAATAACCAGCGTTGGCAAGGATGTGCAGAAAAGGGAACCCTTGTGCACTGCTGGTGAGAATGTAATCTGGAGCAACCACTGTGGAAAAGAGTATGGAGGAGGTTCCTCAAAAAATTAAAAACAGAAATATCATATGATCCAGCCATACCAGTACTGGGTATTTACCCAAAGAAAATGAAAACACTAATTTGAAAAGTTATACGCACCCCTATGACTATTGCAACATTATTTACAATAGTCAAGATATGGAAGCAACCTAAGTGTTCATCAATAGTTGAATGGATAAAGAAGAAATGGGGTGTGTACGTACACACACACACACACACACACACACACACACACACACTGGAATATTACTTGGCCATAAAAAAGAATGAGATCTTGCCATTATGATTACATGGGTGGACCTAGAGGGTATAATGGTATGCAAATATGTCAGAAAAGACAAATACCATATCATTTCACTTACACGCAGATCTAAAAAACAAAATCAACAAAAAACAGAAACAGGTTCATAAATATAGAGACAAACTGGTAGAGGAGACGGAGTTGAAGGAGTGGGTGGTATGGGGGAGGGGATTAAGAAGTACAAATTTCCAGTTACAAAATAAATCAGACACAGAGATAAAAAGTACTGGGAATACTGTCAATGTTGTAACAACACTACAGTGACAGATGGTAACTATACTTATCTTGATAAGCATTTCATAATGTATAACTGTCAAACCACTATGTTGTATACCTGAAACTAATATAACACTGTATGTCAACTATAATAATAAAAAAAATTTTAATTCATGCTTTCAGTTCATGTATCTTGTTTCAATTTTCATCAGCTACCTTATCTCTAAAGGCAGCAAATGCAGGCTCTACAGCAGTACTTGAAAAACCAATGTTATAGTACTTACCACATTAAAGTTGATATGAGAAGACCAACGCCTACACAATCTATGAATACAACCCAAAGGAGCAGCTTTATCGTCTCAAAAAATCCCATGTCCAGAACAAAGCCAAATCCTATAGTAGACACTGAAAGAAAGATTTACATGATAAATTCAAGCACTCTCCTAGGTTCTGGGGAAACGGGTGGGGCACAGTCCCTGCCCTCCAGACGCTCACGTGTGTAATGGACACAATCATGTAAACAAAACCCCAAAGATGTGTTACATGTATATAGAACTGAGAAATGCAGACTACCCTGGAACACAGAATGGCTACTGAACTGACTGTAGTTTACTATGGAGGCCCCCATCTATGGTTCCCCAGGGTAGTCCCAAAATTTAAAAGATCACTAGTTCTGAACAGGCACTCACATATTTAAGTTGACGTAAAGATGAAAAAAATCTTAAACATTCACACCCTAAAGGTGGTTAGGCCTCTCTCACTACATTATTGGAGAACTTGAAAGTAGTTTCTCAAGTTCCATCGGTACTTTTAGAACTCACTCTAGATTTGCCTGTGAAATGCAATTTCCCATCCTGATACTCCTTTTCACAGTTAAGTTTGCATTTGGTATCAATTTATTTATCACAGCAGTTAAAAGACACGGAGTAACGCTGTCCTCTGCTTTTCAAAGTTCTGAGGGAACAATTTACTCTGGCACCTGCTTGGGACCTTTAGAACCAGGAAGAATACAACATTCTTTCCTGTGAGATTTCTGAGGCTTCAGAAAGGAAGAAACAGCTTCAAATATCCCAAATTCTGACCCACAGTATGTTTACAACAAAAGGCTCTGCAAATGACAAGTACAATCTAAAACACTCGGTCTGGGGGGGCGCCTGGGTGGCTCGGTCGGTTAAGTGTCTGCCTTCGCCTAGGGGTCCTAGGATCAAGCCCTGCATGGAGCTCCCTGCTCAGTGGGGAGCCTGCTACTCCTTCTCCCTCTGCCCCTCCCCCTGCTCGTGCTTGCTCATGCTCATGCTCTCAAATAAATAAATAAATAAATAAAATCTTTAAAAAAAAAACCCCACTCAGTTTGTTCTTCTGTAGAAAAACTAACACTTACCACAGAGCCAAATACTTAACAAGACCAAGAAAGCAGGGTCATCTCTGGCCCACTGATCCTTTGTCTGCTTTCGATAATGAAAATTTCTATAAACTCTCTGTGGGGAAGTAAATAGGTAGAGCATCTGCCATGCAGCAAACTCAAAGTCCATCTGCCGAAAACGAAAAAGTCTTCTCAGGTATTTGTAGCGTTTTGCTCCCGCTGTGTGTCTTGCTGCATCCCTGGAATTCAATGCTCCATTCCCCTGCACTGGGGAATTCACTGAAATACTTGGTAACATCTTCCTAGATGGAAAAAAAAATTCTTTGACAAGTAATCTTAAGAAACTACTGGCTACCAACAACCTTCTTCTGTGACATTTAGGAGGGATGTCATCTTACATTTTTGCCACAATCCTTGATAAAAGTCGGGGATCAAAAGCTAATGGAGGTGGTTCTGAGGCTTATTTGGGGGCTCAAGAACTGCCCACTGCACTTCAGGCAAGGGCTGCACCACACCCTTCTGAACCTTCATAGCACTTCTACAGGGTCCATTAAGTTTCCCACACTTCACTTCTCTCCTCAGGCAGCCCACCCAGGTAGCTACTGTTAACCAGGAGGGAGGGAGGAGAGAGAGAGGGGAAGTGGGAGGGAGAGAGAGAAAGAAAAGCACTAGGAGGTAAAGTGACCCCCTCATGAGCACAGAGACGGCTATGGAGCCAAAATCCCCTGCTCTTAACCATCAAGTCTTTAAGGGAATCGGTTTTAAAAGCCCATTAGAAACAATGTTACCAACGAGGTAAAATAAATGGCCTATTCACACAGATCCATCAGTGCAAAACCATCAAGCAACTCTTTCACTGGAACAGAATATAAAAACAAAACTGAAGCCCATACTGTTTTACTCCCCGAATAGTTCAGCAGAGGGAATGGCAGTGTGGGAGTCCAGTGGAAGTAATCTGAAGCCCAATGAGAGCAGCCCACTTCCCTGCTCCACACCCCCCGCCTCCCAGGCCTCCCTGACGCCAAGCAGCGCCTCTCCGGGTCCAGAGGCTCCTCATCAGCCCGGGGCTGCAGATAAGGTTGCCATATTTAGCAAATAAAAACACAGGTCGCCCAATTACAGTCGAATCTTCGATACAGGTATAATTTTTAGTATAAGCATGTCCGAAACACTGTGTCGGACATACACTAAAATGTTGTCCGTGGTTTATGTGAAATTCAAGTGTAACTGGGCGTCCTTGATTTATCTGGCAATCCTACCGCCCGCCGAGCAGCCGGACCCGGCTCCGGGGCCGTGGGCTGTCGGGCCGTGACGCGCCGGAAGAAAAGGCGCCGGGCGAGCCCGAGCCGCGAACGGACGGGGCGGTCCTAAGGTCTCACCTGGAGCCCCGCTGCGGCCTCCAAGGGGTCCTAGGTAGCCCGCCACCTCCGCCCAGCAGCCCAGCCCAGCAGCCGCCGGGCCGACTTCTCTTCCCGCAACGTAGCCGTCGCTTGGGGCGCGACGCGTCACGTGCGCCCACTTCCGCCGCGCGCGCGGCCTCTCGGGCTTCGTAGTTTTCCGGAGACCAGCCGGAAGTTGTTGCTGCCGGCTTCCGGTTCTTTCCATCCGCGGGTGTCGCTTGCACCCCACCAGGGTTGCAGCCGTTGCGGACGGAAGCGGGTCTCGGCCGCTGGGGCGGGAGGCGCAGTCATGCCCCGCTATTACGAGGACAAGCCGGAGGGCGGCGCGTGCGCGGGCGTGAAGGAGGACCTGGGCGCATGTCTGCTGCAGTCGGACTGTGTGCTCCAGGTAGCGCGGTCGGGCGCCCGGGTTGATGAGACGCCGGAACCGGGGAGGCAGGGCCCGGCCGACGTCTCCCGCCCAGCCTACGGTGCTGTCAGGAGACGTGACTCAGTTAGCCATCTGGGGGTAGAGCAGAGCGGCAGTTTAATGAACTTGGGCGAGTCAGCTGTCGGAGCTTCTGCTCCCTCCGGTGTTAAATTGGTGATAACGAAACCGCCCCTTTGGGTTTTTGTAAAGACAAACAATTTTGATTCAAGAAACATTTATTAAATTTTGCCTGCTACTCTCCTAGGTTCTGGAGATATAAAGGAGAATAAGGCCGGTTTCTTGCGTGCTAGAAAATGAGAATCTAAATTATCAGAGAATTACATAAACCTGGTACACTGTATTGACTAGTAGTTTCTCCTTTCTCCGTTCAGTTGTGGCTGAATATATACTATATTTACTTTCTCTTGGTTTCAATTTGTTTCTGGGTTGGAGTTATATACGTTCTTGGATAAGTTGTAAACGAAGCAGCTCCATTTTTTCACTGTTTTGTCTCTTGCTTCCACTACACTCACCCCTCACTACAACCACATCTTCTCAATCTGAGTGCAGAGTGGCAAGCAGTAAGGTCCAAAGTTGACTGGGGACCTGGGTTCTAGCTTAGCGCCCAACTGAAACGTAAGTGCCTTTTCCAATTACAAAGGCCTGACGAGAGGGCCGTCAGTTGTGTGCAATTGTTTTTTGCATTTGGAGATGTAATTTCAGAAGTTTGCTCTTATTTCAAAGGAAGGGCAACTAGCCCAAAATGGACATCCATCCTAAAGCTGTATCAGTGTTTCTACTGATTTCATGATTTACATTTGGTTCACTGATTGTAGCAGCCAGACTGGCTGCCGCGTTTGTCATAAAACTTGAGTTGTTACCAATTTAAAAGGTTCTCTAGTCCCTCTCTCTTACACGGATGAGGAAACTGAGGTGCCTTGTCTTCACGCCTCCCTGTGCAGGGCTGTTTTCAATCTGCTGCTTCACTGGTGCAAGTATTCAATCAGCTCTTAGTAACGCCTGGTAAGTGCAGGCATGATGCCAGGCATTGGTGATACCAAGATGAATCGGTTACAGTCACTGTCCTACATGAGCTCAGTCTGATGGGAAGGACAGACATGTAAGGGGTAAATTCCTGCAGTATGGGCTGTGTAAGCATTTAGTAAATATTTGTTTAACAATTAATTTTAGGCACATAATGCTGTGGGAGCCCAATGGAGAGCAACTTATTTTGCTTGGGAATTTGGAAACTTCTCACAGAGGAGGTGACATTTGACCTGAGTCTTAAAGGTTGAGTAGTAGGTTATCAAGTAAGAGTGGAGAATGTGGTGGTTGAGGGGAGAAGCTGAAAGAACAGCATGGGCAAGTCAGGGAGATGTGACCAAGAGAAGCTAGTGCCCTATTGGGCCAGGGGGAGGATAGGGAATGTGACAGAAGGCTTGAGAAGAAGGTTGTCATGTGTGAAGGCCCTTGTGTGTTAGAGTGGGGGCCCTGGATTTACCCTGACATTCAGCATCAGGAAGGCCATGGAGATGAGCAATCAAGAGAATAAAGTACATGGTGGGACTGACTAAAGAAACTATAGAAGTGGCGGAGGATACTGAGGGCAAGAAGGATACCAAGTTGCTTTTTCGTAATTTATTTAGCAAACATTTAAGTACCAAGCTCTAATTTGGGACACACAGATGACTGGAATACATTCCCTCCTGCATGGAAATTGGATCTCTGGAAAGCTAGAAAACTAGGCAAGATAATGACCAGGACACATGGCACAGACTTTGCTTTACCCAGTTGAGTGTGTGGCCTTTTTGATGTTGGTCACTTAGGAGAACATGATATTTATAAAAAGTACCTTAAATGGGAGTGTGTTTACAGTTTGTGTTAAATTCACCCTGACTTCAGGTGGAGTGTAAAAGGGCAATACTGAGGCAAAACGTTGAGTTTTGCAGATCCGGGGCAGCCTACCACCGCCCCCCCCCCCCCCAGGGATTCTGAAGACTAAGGGACATTCTGCTGAGGTCCGTGTGTGCCCTGTATGGCCACTTCTTTTATGTAAGATTTAGCTCCTTGTTTAAAGAAGTTGATCTGATCTTTTGGCAGATGGATGCTGTAGTCTCTCCTTGCCAATCTTTAACCCACCAGAAGAGCTGCTGAACCTCACTCTAGGGAGGAATTCAAAATAGGTGCTGCAATGGGAGATAGTCAAGGAACTGTAGGGCCTCGGAGAAGCTCAGGGTAATGATGATAAGGATGTCAACCCCAGTGGGGCTGGAGAGGAGAAGCAAGGAACAAGCAGATTCAAAAGGCAGCTCTTGGATAGACTTCTTAGGATTTTATGACTCCTGGAAGAGCAAAAAGGTTGAAACTATGCCCAAGGAACCTCAATCACGGGTTATCTCATTTGTGCCTCCGTTAACAAGCTCCCAGACCTTCTGACTTCATCAGAATTACCTGGAGATGGGGGCAGAGAGCTTAAAAGTATAGATTCCAGTACACCCCCCCAAACCCCCATAAAAGTATCCCATGTTGATTCTTGGGCACAGCTATGTTTGGAAATTGCTGATCTTGACCTCAGAAGGCAAATAAGCTTGGGAGTATATTGGTTGGGAAATAGGTTCAGGTACATATTACAGAGACCCATTGCCTTAAACAAGATAGAGAATTCTGTCTTTTGCTCTTGTGTGTGCCTGTTAAGTAGGGCCTGAATAGCTCCTCTCCGCCTTCCATAGACCCAGACACTGTTGACCTTGTGGTTTTAGGTGCTGTGGTGAGAGACAGGATGTTATTTTCACACTCACGACCCAAGATTGCCTATGACGTGATGGTGTGAAGTGAGGAAGGGGGGCAGCCACTTGCCTTCAAGGACCAACCCCGAGGTTTTACATTTCAGTTCCTCACATATTCCATTGGCTGGAACTTAGTTATTTGCAAGGGTGGCTGGAAAATCTGGCCCAGCCATATGCCCCACTAGAAAGGTAGAGTTAAAGGTTAAGGGACAGCTAGCAGTCTGCCATTGGGCATAGAGGTGAAGGAGGATGAATTAGCCCAGCCCTCTTAGATTTGGTGTGTGTAGCTGGACCTTCCCACAGGCAGATGGCAGTATGGCTTGAACGCTTATGAAAAAGATGGCAGCTTAGATACAGTTTGGGGAAGCATCAGTTTATAGTTCAGTCTTTTGTAGTTTTATTTACTCTTTATCTGCCCTCCCATCGTTCCTGTGGGCAACATATATCCCATCAGCAGCATCTCATGACAGAGTTTTGGGGAGGAACATAGTGCAAGGAAGCTTGCTACTCTTTTCCGATTCACTTTTGAGATTCACTTTAATGGTAGGTGACCATTAAAATCAAGAACCTAAGCAGACTAGAAAGTGGCAAGATTCCAGAAGACCAGGAATGCCACAGATGTACCCTGTAGTGTTTGTCACAGCAAAAACTAGAAGTGTGACTGGCACTTGCAAAATTAAGGTTTGGAGGAGTGGTTGCAGTGGTGGGGTTGACGTGTCAGAATCTGCTTGAAGGGAGATCCCTGATGATGAAAAGCAGGTGAAATTGGGGTTACATTTTTCATGCACCAGATGTTTGTGTGTAAGTAGCAAGTATCCTAGGTTCCTTATTAATATCTGGTGTTCAGTACCACACTAAAAATGTTCTGATTTTAGGGCACCTAATTCTGGCTGGTGAGCTTTTAAAATTAACACTGAACAGGGTCATTTTTATGCTCAGATAAAATTGCTTGACCCATTTTACACTGGAACTCACCTTGAGTGGGAAGGTTTCATCATTTTCATTTATACTGTCAAGCCCTGCATAAGGCTGCTTATAAGCAGTATATGTTTTATTTCTTTAATGGAAATAATAATGTTAAAGTTTTGATTCTTTTTCCTTCACAAATTGCATATCATAGTTTGATGTCATTAAATCCCAGGTAATTCAGAACACTTAAGTTCAGACTACTTTTTTCCAGATGTTGTTTTATATATTGGCATTCCTGGGAACCAGACCCCTTTAGCACCTGTCCCTGTCCTCCCCCGCCCCCCGCTCCTCTCTGCTTTGTGATGTGCCCACACTGCCGAGCAGCATTTGTACACATACACCTTTGCTCCCTGGTTTTAAAAGCCCAGTCTAGGCAGGAGAAAATAACAATAAAAATAAATAAATAAAAGCCCTGTCTAGGCAGGAGTATCTAGGACTTATTTTTTAACCTCCCATTAACTGATCTAGGACCAGTCTGAGGTTTTTTTTTCTTTTATTGTTAAATGAGTTAGTCCTTGAGGGTTTAGTTAGTAGGCAACTTAGCAGGATAGGGCATCCAAAAAGAAATTTTGCTGCAAGTCAGTTTTAATCTTGCCTCTTTGATTTGTGAAGTATATTATTTGTAGATGCTTCCATGTTCCAACATATTTAAATGCCGTTGTGTTATATTATATATACAGCAGTGTATTTGTTCAAAATACCTTAAGATCATGAAGAGGTAGTATTAACATTTTTATTCTATGTTTACCTTGAAAAAAATACTACTAAATTTTGTCTCTTACCTAGTTTTGCAGTTGTTACTTTGTCAAGTCTAATTTTTAACAGTTTTAGTTTAAAAAGTCCTATTATTTAAGAATCAGCAATAAGCATTTCTCCTGTAAGTATTCCTGTAGCCGCATCCTACCTTGATGGCAGAAAGGGAACGGCTCAGTCCACTTTTCTTCACCTCCTTTTGAACTTTCACTGCTTAAAGAGGAGTTCATTCCACATCAGGCCCAGGCAGATCTTCTCTCACAAATATATATAAATTCTGTTAACGTCTCCCTTTCCTCTTCCAGTTCCAGTTGTGCTTCTCAGACTAGAGAACTTGAGTATTGGGGGTGTTGGGGTTGGAAAATGCAGAAATGTGTTGGAGGTGAAATGGCTTGCATTAGAAGGATCTAACTGGAGGCTTTAAAGCCACTTGGTAGGACCTTCCAGAACAACCCCCCCCCCCATTTCCCACTACAGCAGGCCTGATTTCTCATATGCACGTGCATGTGTATACATATACGCACGCTCTCTCTCCTTCTCTGACACACACACTACTTTGTTCCGTCTTGAGGAATTCTGGGGTATAAAAAAATGTAAAAACACTGAAAAAACCCCATTACTACTTTCACCTTTACTCTTTCTCTTTCTTACCTATAAGGAGCTAAAAATACCAGTTTCGAAATTTTTATATAAGCATTTTAAAGAAAAGTACCCCGTGGACACTAGCGTTTCAAGAACTCAAGGGCACCCTTTAAAGTGCTCCCAAATTACTTGATACATCTCTTTATTCTATTCTGTTCTCCGTAAACATCAACAGTCAAAATGAATTACAAAATATTTTCTCATATAATTTACCCTTAAAAAAATTTTTTTTTCAAAAAGCACTGCTTTCAAAAGGATAGTGATTTTGTGCTTTGTGAGGAAATTTGCCAGCTATTTATACTGTTTTGTGTGTCCTAGGAAGGAAAATCCCCTCGACAGTGTCTGAAGGAAGGAAACTGCAAAGCTCTGAAATACTCATTTTTTGAATGTAAAAGATCAATGGTAAGAGGTTAAAGCTTTTGAAAAGCTTATGCTAAAAGTTAGCTATATGTAAGTAAATGTGGAATGACCTAATAATTGCAGATAGGTTGCAGTGAGATCATTCAGAAAAAAGATTGAGATAATATTATTTACCTAGTACTTATACTTTGACACTTTTGGAAAGCGCTGTCTAGGGAACTTATGAGCAGATTAATAGATTCTTACAGCCTCTGTCCAAGACTCATTCACTGTTTGTCCTCCAAGATGCAAATTTGCCCTTACGTACTAACTTTAAAACCCTCCACCTAGCCCACCACCCTTAAAAGAGGCTGCACTGTGAGGTTTAAGTCAAAGAACACGCAGTCATCCTATGAGGAGGTACTTTAAAGATTTTTAATCCCCAGATAGCTATGTTATTTAATATTTAAAGATTTCAAATGCATTTGAATATTAACCCAAACAAAAATTAATTAAAAAGTTAAGTTTGCTAGAACACATATTGAGTGTAGTTCAGAGAAAAAAATAAATGTAATCTAGATTCTACTTGAGAAGAAAATTCTTACTGGGACCTTAAATGGAGCTTTTCTTTTTAATGCCTTATCTCTCTATCTATCATCTATCTATCTATCTATCTATCTATCTATCTATCTAATCTATCATCTATCTATCTATCTATCATCTATCTATCTATCTCTCTATCTATCTATCCTAGTAGCTCTGACGTTTGCCTTTTTGACTGTGCTGGAAACTGGTTTACTTCTGGCATGTGGTGAGACCCCTTACCAAAGCTGTGTTTAATTATGTTGTACAAAATTGATTTAATTGTACATTTATTTTCAGCTGGATGCCAGATCCAGATTCCGAGGAAGAAAAGGATATTAACGCCACTATGCTGAAACGGAAATGAAAACAACAAATGGAAATGAGAACCAACAATTGTTTCTCTGGTCACTTACGACAGAGAAGCCCAAATAGGAGACAGACTTTTTGCTACATCTGGTGGGATGTTTTTCCTTCCATGAACACTGGAGAAAATGGATGAGTTCTTGTTTTTGAGTATGTATAAACTAAATGATTCTCTTGCTCTAAGTTACTTTTGGAAGAAAAATTTAATTGAACAGCTATGAGCTGGGAGCATCATACTGTTTTGAGAATTATTAGAAAGCTCGAAAAGTGAAAAGATTGTTACTTTCCAACTTGACTCTTCAACCAAATGACACAATTTGTACATCCTTTGTGAATATTATGAAGGCCGCTGATAGGACTGTGAAAACTGATAACGTAGTTGGGGGAGAAAATGTCTATTGGGAAAGTTTAGCATAAAGCTTTCTTTTACTCAACCTGTCCTATTTAGTTCTAAAATAAATTGTGTTTGATTCCTTGGAGAAGAAATGCTTCATTTGCACTGATTCACTAAAGTAACAACCTCAAAACTTTAATATTAACATCCTACAGTGGGCATAGCTGGATGCAAATCTCCGATTCTGTTGCCAAGGGCTCTTGGCCTCCATCTTGTGACTATTTTTGTTTCCAGCTTCATTTTTGGGCTGGTCCTCTCTCTACATAATGGGAAAGAGGCCAGGCAGTCAAAAGTACACGTCCTTAAGATCTGTGATCCGAAAAGACGAGAGCTAGCCTCCTTTTCTAGGGTCCACTAATAAAATCCTACAAAAGGACTACTATCTTCCCTGGAACACCTGCCCTTGATTAGACCAGTCCCTATGGAAACAAGGAGGAGGCCCTATGATGTTGGCCAGGCTTGGGTCTTACACACTGTAACGGGTCACCCCCAACAGAATCACACTGGATGTGTGATAGGCCTTATCCCAAAAGGAAAGGATTCAGAGCAAACTGAAACAATAGATGTTCATAGACAAAGCAGGAGTGAAAACCAGGAAATGCTTAAAAAGTTTAGAATCACAGTAATTTTATTCTGATCACTTAATATAGTCGAGAGTCAAATATGAATCCAAGTTTCACCCCTCTTTTCACTGAAAAATAATGAGGAAGCTATGCCTCTTCATACAGCCACGGTTCTTTGGAGTTCAAGCAGTCAAGGTGTTCTGTAGCTCAACTGCTTTTTTAAGGATTCACCTCAAGTGAGAACCGCACACTGGTCCTTGTGGCAGAGTGTCACTGGGGTCTCTTGTGTGGTTGTGTGTGGACTACTTCTCACTGGGAACGGGACAATGTTGTTGTTGTTTTCCTCCAGTAACTCCCATATCCCTATTTAAGTGCTCCAACTTTTATTAAAAGAACTTTGATAAGAAACTCTAAAATTATTTTATAGAACCCTCAGTTTTTCGTAATAGCTTTACTGAGAGCTTCATTTGGAGTAATTCACATTCCATAAGATTCACACTTAAAGCATACAATTCAGTTTTGGTTCTTTTAGTATAGTCACAAGTTTGTGCCACCATCACCACTATCTAAGTCCAGGACATTCTCAAGAGAAGCCCCATACCCACTGCAACCGTTAATACACTTTCTGTATTTGCACATTCTGGACGTGTCATAAAAATGGAATTGTATGTGGTCTTTTGTGACTGGCTTCTTTTATTTACTGTGTTTTCAAGGTTCATCCATATGTATCATCCATCCATTCCTTTTTACTGCTGAATACTAATTCCACAGTATAGATAAACCACATTTTATGTAACCATTCATCAGTTGAGGGACTTTGAATTGTTTGCACTTTTGGGCTGATCTGTCTTCCCTCTCTTGATGGTGTCTTTTGAAGCACAATTATTTTGAGGAATTCTAATTTATCTCTTTTTCCTTTTGATGAATCTAAGAAAACCACTGCCTAATCCAGACTTACAGAAATCTATTCCTGTTTTCATCTAAAAACTCTATAGTTTTAACTTACATATAGGTCTGTGATCCACTTTGAAATTTCTGATACCTTTATTAGTAACTATGTATTTTAATTTTTATTTGTGGTAAAATAAATACACATAATGTAAAGCATACGGTCTTAAGCATTCTTACGTATAGAGTTCAGTAGTGTTAAGTACATTCACCTTGTTAACACAGCCAATCTCCAGAGCTCATTCATCTTGCAAACCTGGAACTATACACCCATTAAACAACTCCCCATTACCTGGTACCCCCAGCCCCTGGCAACCACGGTTGTACTGATGCTGAGCACCATTTCATGTGTTTGTTGGCCTTTTGTAAACGTTCTTTGGAGAAATGTCTATTCGAGTTCTTCACCCCTTTTAAAATAGGGCTGTCTGCTCTTCTGTTGTGGGGTCCTAGGAGTTCTGTATATTCTAGACATTAACCCCCTAGCGGAGACGATCTGCAGGTATTTTCTCTCATTTCTTTTCACTGTCTTGTGGTCACCATGTTGATACAGTTTTAAGTTTGATGTAGGCCAGCCAGTTTTTTACTTTTGTTGCCTGTCCTTTTGGTGTCCTATCCAACAAATCGTTGCCCAATCCAATGAAGTTCTTCCCCTAAATTTTCTTCTAGGAATTAGACAGTTCTTACATTTAGATCTTTGATCAAGTTTGAGTTGATTTTGTATATGGTGTAAGGTAAGGGTCCAATTTCATTCTTTTACATGGAGATAATCCAGTTTTCCCAACACCATTTGTTGAAAAGACTGCTCACTAAGTGGTCTTGGAATCCTTGTCGAAAATCATGTGACGACATATGCTAGGGTTTACTTCTGGGCCCTTTCTTCTTTTCCATTGGTCTATATGTCTGTCTTTATGTCAGTGCCACACTGTTTTGATTACTGTAGCTTTGTAATAAGTTTGGAAATCAGGAAGTGTGCAACCTCCAACTTTGTTATTTTTTTTTATGTTTTGGCTGTTCTGGGTCCCATAAGATTCCAGATGAATTTTAGGATGGATTTCCCTATCTCCACAAAAGACACCATTGGAATTTTGATAGTGAGTACACTGAATCTGTACATTACTTTGGATAGTACTGGCATCTTAACGATACAAAATCTTTCAGTCCATTCACATGGACATCTTTCCATTTATTGGTGTCTTCTTTCCAGAACATTTTGTAGTTGTCAGTGTATAAGACTTTTGCCTCCTTGACTGGGTTAATTCCAAGTATCTTATTCTTTTTTATACTCTTGTAAATGGAGTTGTATTCTTAATTCTCTTTTCAGATTGTTTATTGAATAATGATGGGTTAACATTTAATTTTTATTGTTAAATATAACAGACACATAGAAAAGCGCACAGGACGTATAATGTTAACAAATAACTATGAAGTAAATTATCATGTAACTACCATCCCGATCAACAGGACATTGCGTGAACCCGTTGTGAATCCTCAGAGACCCTCCTGCTCACCCCTGAGAGGAAACCACTGTCGTGGTGTTTGCCACACGCTGCTGCTCTTAAGTTTGCTCTCTCCTTTGAGCCTGTTAGATTTGGCTCCTTGTCATTGTTTAGAATGATGGATTATATAGAGAGCAAAAGCAACATGGTCTAGTGGTGAAATAGGAAAAATTTCAATTGAACACCCCCCCCCCAAAAAAAACATTTATCTTTTCATTCAGTAAACATTTTCGAGTGACACGCATTATATTTACCTTTTTGAACACAAAATAACATACTGGACAAAGTAAAAAGTAACATGATGGGCAGGAGATATACAATAAAATAGTTACATTCACAATGGAATGAGGAAAAATCTTTTTTTTAAGGGACCAACTCATTCTGTGGAGAGAAATCACCATAGAGGAGGGCAGGCCTGAGATGGGCCTTGAAGCAGCAATGAGAAGGCTGAGGGCTGGTGGTCCGGATCAGAGGGGACAGGATGTGGACCAGGGCTGTGAGCGTGGAGGCAGAATTACAGGATAGGTTGAAGGGGTAATGAAGAGATACAGATCTTAGCAGCTCATGGGATGTGGAGGGGAAGGGAGAAGAAGACCACTGGGTGGAAGGTAGGGTCATTTATCAGAGGATGGCTCAGCCAGCTTGGAGAGAAAGCATGACTTTTTGTCACTATGCTGTGAGATCCCAAAGTAGACAGTCAAGTAGAATGACTAGGAGATGGCCAGATGTCCAGATGGCTATGGGCCTACATAGAGTCTGGGGTGGACCTAGAAACTTGGGAGTCACTAGCAAATAAGTGGCAATTTATTCCATAGGAATTATTAAGACTTTTCAGGAAAAGCATTTGAAATGAGACAGAGGAGAGTTATGGACAGAACCCTGGGGAACACCATGATTTAGTGGTGGGTGGAGGACAACAAGCAAATCAGGGAGATGGGGGATGGTGGGGGGCAGGACAACCAGGAGACAGAGTGAGGTCACAGGAGCCAATGAGGGGTGAGCGGCAAGGGGGAAGAAGTAGTGAAGTGCTGTCTTTCTAAATTCGTCTCTCTGATGTGGACATCAACTTCCTAGGTGTGGAATCATAAGCAAGTTTCGTATCCTCTCTAACCTGTCCCAGCTTTTTTTGTCATTAAATGATACAACAACGAGTGAAAATACCACAGAGGTCTATATTTGAATTCAGACCTGCCTGGACTGGCCGAAAAGGCCCATGAGGAGCCTAGTGCAGGAAGGAATCATCACAAAGATAGTGCTGAGGCATGAAAGGGGCCAGAGGGGGAATGTGAAATGTGGATATTCTGATCCTATGCTCTCAGGAATCTGTCATAGCTTGGGGAGTGACAGCTGTAATAAAAATAAGACAAAGTTATTTCCCGTTTGCCAGATCTTAGCAATGGGGAGGGGGCTTTCTACTCAGGGTGGTGTAGCCTAGTGCGGTCCCTCATTGAGCACACAGCACCACATCCATTTCACGGACAAGGGACGGGGTGCCCTGTGTCACCTTCAGTGGTGAAGCCACTAGATTTCAGAACAAGCACCAAAAAGAAAAAAACAAGCATATTTGATTACATAAAAACTTTAAACTTCTCTCTACTCCGTACTATAAATAAAACCAAAGACAACTGATGAGTAGGTTTTTAAAAACTGCACCATACAATAGAGGAGTTAATATACTATATATTAGAAACAGTACCTGTGAAAAAGACCAACACTCCTATGAAGTCACAAAAGTATAAATACCTGTAAAAGTATAAAAGATGTTCAATTTTCAGTAATCAAAGAAACGGAAATTGAGAATAAAGGGGAAAAGGCACCTGCTAATAGGTGGTAGCTTAATTTTCTGGGAGCACTTTGGTAATACTAAAAATTCAAAAATGTTTAAAATTTTAAATTGTCTTTCAATTGTAAATGTCTGCTGCCAGGAATTCATTCAAGGGCAATCACTGGGCACATGTGCAGAGAAAAAGGTGCAAAGGTGCAAGATGCCATCCTGGTTATAAGAAACAATCAAACCATTAATGGAACTACATTTTAGCAAATCACACAAGAGATGACCAGGCAAGCCACAGAGAAGACACGATCCGTGTTTATGGACCTGGGAAGAGAACAACAGCTAACACTTATGAACATTTAATGCCAAGGCACCTCACAGCTGCCTTACAAAGAATGTACCATTATTGTGTCCATGTTTCGCACACAAGAGAACGGAGGCTCAGAGAGGGCGCGCAACATGTTCAGAGTCACCAGCCAGCGAGTGGCAGAACAGGATTGGGAGCTGGGTCTGTCTGAAGCTGAAGTCCATGCTCTTAATCCCACCCCCGACAGCCCCTCTGCTTCCACTGAAGAGAAAACAAGGTTATAAAACAGAAGTCTGTCACGGTCTCATGCTTACAAACACCCGCGTGCTCGCTGCAATGCGCATTTTGATGGCCCGGTCAGATGCAGCCCTAAAACTAGTCCTCCTCCTAACTGTAACGGAATGAATCAGGCAACACCCAGTTCGATGTTCTTGTTATTTATTATTTGTCATTCTAAAGACTAGCACATTTACAGCATACATGGCTTTGAATGAGCTAAGAATATATAAAACAGTAACTATATGTTTATATATATTAATACTGCCCACCCAAAACAAATAAATAAAAGTACTTTAATGCACTAAGGTTGGCAAATACAACTGCAGAGGGACAAAACTGTATCATACAAGATTTGTACATTTTTAAGGAAACCAAAGGCAACTGTGCTGCAGGTGCTTAGACAGAATCCACGTGACATCACACGTTTTCGGTAGGTCTCAACGTTTCTTTTTTAAATGAGGGGACTTCTCAGGAACACTGGACGGAATCTGTCTTATGGTAACCTGTAAAATTGCTTTCCTGTGCAGCTGAAGACTCAGAGCTCCCGGCCCCCTAAGGAGCCCAGGCCGCCATGACAGGGTACATGCCCTGGCTCCGCGAGCGAGCGTGGGGAGCGCGTGACGTGCGTGGGGAGGCGGGGCGCCGCGGCGGGGATGCACCCCGCTCTCCTCTCCTGCGGCGGCCCGGAGTAGTGCTCACATGGAATACTGAAACCTCAACAGTTTCTACGCCATTAGCCAAGTCTTAGAGTTTTACGGTGATCCTTAACATGAAGCCAAAGTTGGAAAAATAATTCACATAAAGGTGCCACATGCAAAATTGCTAACAGATGACTCAACGTTTGCTATATTCCCTTTTGATAAATGCGGGTACTTAATGCTTGCTCTTCAGACAAAAAAAATTCTGGAAACGATATGGGTAACATTTAATTTAAAAAAGACAAGGGAATTCTTTAAAGGTAGTGATGTTAAAACGAGAAAAGATGGAAATACGTAGATACTAGAGAAATTACAACTTAAATGAAATGGGGGAGGGGTGAGAGACCAAATCAGCCATCCTGGAACCGGGACCGACACAGCAGGAGAATGTGACGCCAGCTGCCGCTGCCTCTGCAGCAGGTTTGGGGGACAGGAGTGTCTCTGCCTGCACCCTCCACCGTGAGCCAGCTGTGGGACAGGCGTGAGCTGCTGCCACTGCTCCCTGGCACGTCCTCCGCATCCGCTCACCCCCGACCAACGGGCACCAAGAGAAGCAGGCTCTGCCTAGGAAGGGTATGGAAGGTCTTCCAGCAG
This sequence comes from Ursus arctos, assembly GCF_023065955.2. NCBI lineage: Eukaryota > Metazoa > Chordata > Mammalia > Carnivora > Ursidae > Ursus > Ursus arctos. The sequence continues at coordinate 10,880,801 of NW_026623100.1, forward strand.
TTCCACCCTCACCTGCGCACCTACCGCTCTGGGTCCCTGCTAGTGGGTGGCCTTGCCTGTGCCTCAGCAGCCCAAGTACGTTACACGTTTCCAAGCAGCATGTCTAAAGGAGCCCACGAATAATACCTCAAAGTTTAGACCTAGGAATTTCTTACGGGTTCACAAATCATTAGGATCAGCATCATGGATATGTGCCACATAGATTACTTTTACAGCCTTTTAAATAACATGTAAACACAATAATCGTGATAAACAGAACTGACAAACCTATAAACTGAGAAAAAAAAATCTCTGCTATGTGCAGATAAGACTCATCATCATCTTATAATAGATGACCGGACATAATTTTCTATGAAATTCCTAAGTTTTATGGCCCATTAATCCCTTTCAAAATCTCACTGTAGGAGATAAAGTCAACTTTCTCAATAGTCATCTTACATAACAGAATGCGAAGAGGACAGTAACAAGTGCTGCAAACCTAAGAGACACTTTCATCAGACAATCCAACGTGATTGCACCGTCTTCTAGAAGACGATAAATTGGGAAACCCACAAAAGGACATCTGTTCTGAAAATATTTAGGCTTCCAGCACCTGCACACATAAATCCCCCACTGTTGTCTGAGAGGCAGCAGACACCTCACGTGCAGGGTCCTGGAGTGACAGAGCTCAACACCAGGGGAGGAAGGGAGGAGGGGAGGCGTGCCTCAGAGGCAGGACCAGCCACGGAGCTGCAGAGCACAGGACAGCTGGCTTCACATTCTCCAGCACACACCCTGCTCTACGACGCATGGGGGCAGAGCCCCCCCACCCCACCCCGTGGGCCGCTGTGCAGGTACCACATTCCAGTGAAGTCTTATCTTGGGCTGATTTAGCAGCCTTTACTTCACCTTCTGATTTCACCTGTGCTGTCACAGACAGGACAATTCGTCGGAACTACTTGCTCTCACTGCACGAGCTAGAGCTAGCTTCTTTCCCCAAAACTTGAGTTAACATTTAACATCTACTGGTCTGCCCAGGAGCCAATAATTTAATATATTATTTACTGTTTTACATTCAGAGTTTTTAAAAGTAGACTGTAATTCAATGCTCAATTTTGAGTTACTCAGTAGAAAAATACGTTAGGTGTGCAGCTGCCTAAGTGGGCATTTAAAAAAGTTTTTAGCATTTCAGACGTATCTAGCTTGATTCATACAGGTAACTATCGATGATATCTGTGTGGTTATGGCTGAGGCTATTTAAATGGGCAGTCACTACAATCCACACTATTGAGCCAAACATTACCTCCTACTGATTCCAGTGGAAAACATGCTCCATAGACTTTTTAGTGAAAATTTTTTTTTTTAAAAAAACACAAAAATAAAAACCAATCCTTCAGGTCTTCTTGAAGAATTCATATATGACACTAGAGGGTACCCACATTTAGTATGTAACAGCTAATTAGAGGAACCGTGTGTTCATGTTTCAACTTTTCCGTAAGTCCCTTCGGGAGGCCTGTAATGCTTGGGGAAAGCCTTCAGCTGCAGGGAATTAAATGCATATTTGCGACTTCCAACATTCTTCATTGTATTTTCTCTTCGACAACCCTCACTGGGGAAAAAAACAAGCACAAGAAATGACAGCAGTAAAAAAGGAAAAAAGAAAAGACTTAAACTAAGATGAAATGAATTATTTTCATAGCATTAAAAAAAATGTTGATTAATTCAAATGGGTGCCGGACTCATTTACAGCAATATGCACGCAAGATGGCGGCCTTCTGAACGAGGAAGGCAACTAAGAAGCACAGACATGGACACATGCTGGATGGGACTGCAAGTCTGGCATTTCCAGAGGCAGCGCTGTATCTAAGTAGAAGCAAACTTCTGTTTTTCAGTGAATGGTTTTCATGTATGTCATGTCAAGTAATTTGAGGATTCTATCATAACTAGCGGTTCAAAGGTTCTGTCACATCGCAAATTAAATGGAACGAGAAATGGCGCTATTCCTACCAAAGCTTTTCAAGAGCTGCATTTTTCTATGTTAGCGATGGCTATTAATCACCTCAAATTCAAAATGCTCATTTTCCTTGCAGAATTCAGTATGTAGCAAAGCCTTCTGGCTGAGAAGGCTGCTCTAACAGGCCATCCGCACTGAGGAGACAGCGGTCCTGGGTGCAAAGCAATCAGTGAGCCCATGCAATGGTGGCACGCTGGGTCTGCACAGCTGTTGCGGCCAGAAGTGTCAAGAAGGAGTGATCCCACTGAGATCTCCCCGTGGCAGCCTTCTTCGGGTGGGCTGTCCTCACTGTGGTCACCTCTCACAGGCGTGCCACTAAGCCAGTGAGAGCCCACAGGTGCCCTTCTCTAGAGAACCCGCTCCCAGCCTCATCCCCAGCTGTACTGGATGAGGGTTGTCATGGCAACTCAGTGGGCACAGCAAATGCTGAACAGGAGGATGAGCCATCAGGCAGGCCTCACATTCCCAAGTGAGAGCATCAGGGGAGTTCTCTGGGAAATGTTCCGCTGTAGACATCAAATTAACAGGCAAAAGCGGTTCTAAATATAAATGACTTCCTATAAGTACAGAACTTTACATTTTTATATTATTCTTAGACTAGCAATTAAATCAACTAGTTATCAAATTCAGTACAAAAATCCCCATTATGAGATGTAAAATTTGGAGTTATCAAGAAATAGTGATTTAAAAAAAATATTTCAAATCGTATGAAGACCATTATGTCATGCATTTTAAAAAAATATCAGTGGCAATTGCTCAGGCCTTTTAAAGTGAAAATGACAGTCTCGTTATCAAGAACGTGTAAAATATTTTTGGTAAGAGTAACTTTATTCAAAAGATAAGCTCAGGTATTTTAGAAAAGTATCCACCTGCTTCTTATTAAGTAATTTAGTAACTCAGCTATGCTTTCTTGTCACCACAGCCTCAAGCCATCAGCGAGACGTGTCATTGGAGCTGAACGCCTGGGACATACAAGCAGGGAGCCCCTAGATTAAAGAATGATCATGTTTGTCTAATGTCCAATAATCAGAAAAAAATATAATTCCATTTAAAGCAGAAGCTATAGGTTCCTATGCACAGTTAGTCTTATTTAATCTTTGGAAGCTCTCACATTATCAAACTATTTCAGATATGGCTTCTCTATTTATATAGAAACAGACTCACTTTTCAAGGACCACCTATCACTAGTAAATGCCAAACTGCTTGGAGAAGCAAAGAAGAATAATTTGTCAACTTCGACATTATCTTTTATTTACATATGTTAAAGAAACTAATTACTGGTTTAACTGACCAAATATGAATTTCAAGAAGTTGTAATTAAGATTACCCTTTCAATGAAATTTAATTTTTAAAGCAAGTCGTATTTACTTTCCCTCAAATGTACTGAATTTACAAAATCTGACTGCTGAGGCTGACGGCACGCCGATGCTGTCGTGACTTGCTTGCACAAGCTTGGGTGCTAGTGCGTGAGACTGAAGTCTGCAGAGGGGAGAGAGTGTGCACTGCTAACTGGCACTTCCTGTCGCAGGGGCCAGCCTTCTGTCCCTAAAGCAGAACACCATCATGGATCACATCGGCTGCATAGTTCCCAGGTGTCTAACAGCACACACTGAAAAGGTCTTGGATAGATTTTAGAAAGAGGGATTTAACTATTTCAAAGCTCCACCATTATTTTTTATCCTATAGGTAAATTATTTCAAGGACATCCATTTTTTGAATGAGAAATCAGAATGGAAACCCAGCTGACGACTAACTTTGGGGACTCCTCTGGTTCTCCCTTTCTGGTGTGGATCTCCCACTTTGGAACCCATCTGGACGCACCGGGGTCTCAGTGATCCTGAGTACTAGTGTTGGTGGCCACCGACAATGTCCCGCCCGGTGCTAGCGTCATCTCAGAAGCAGCCTGAAAACCACCACCAAATACCCGACTCCCCTCTTGTGAACCAGCTTCCCACGTGTGTTTCATCCAGCCTATTTCTCACTAAGGCAGAAAAGATTTTCAGATGTATATTGAGTCCGATTTCCTAAGAAAAAGCCTTAGTGATGCTAAAATTCAGCACAAAGGGCGAGCGCAATGAGTCTCTTTCCTCAGAAGTTCTGAAGAAAGACTGGCAACAACAATTCAGAGCCTAAGCTGATCTCCTGACGTTCTTTCTTGTGCTAACCCTCATGACTGGAGACAGCTAGAGTGCACGGCCTTTTGGCTCAGCCCCTGAAGAGAAAAGCAAAGAACCTTATCTTCTCTCGTTTCCAACTTATTTCTCTGTCAACCTAGCAGCCAAATCAACACAGGGCAGGAAGGCCTGGCTGGCACCATGACAGCGAGGAGCAGGCCCGGAGGGGCCTCCCTTTGCTGGGTGGGGAGGTCCTGGGAGGAGTCTCTGGGGGTGGCACAGCAACACCCATGGGCCTGGGAGTGGAAGGGGCGCCATCTGTAGTCAGAGGGGCCTCCCTCGTGGGTGCATAGTCTCTGCCAGGCCTGGAGGTGGCGGACACAGGCACGTGTCACCTCCGTGGGGCGTCAGGGGCACTTGAACCAGAGCAGGGACTGGGAAGCTGTGGAATGGGAGCTGAAAGCGCCAGCGGACTCCACGTTGTCTCTCTCCAGTGAAGTATATAAACCAGTCTTGGAGCGCTGACGCATGCACCCCAATTTGAAGGAGGCAGGAGGTGAACATACCTCTCAAAGAATCACGGATCAGACAGTGACTAGTGTTGTGTTACTACAACTGAACACCACCTGTCACTTGGCAGCCGGTGAGACTCCCTCCTGAGGAGCGTTGGGAACTGTGTCCCAGAATGGCCACCTCAGTTGTTCTAGAAAAGACAGAGTGGCCACATGGCACTCCTGAGAAGACCGGCTTCCCCTACAGGCAGAAACCCTGCCTTAAGGCTCCTGCAGGTGCTCAGCGGTTCTGAGAAAGAAGGGCCTCCCAGGGGTGTGAGGACGGCAGCCTTAGAACGTCAAGCCTGAGTCTGGCATTTGTCATTTGTCGCAAACCACTTCTACCATTCCTAGGACGCGGACTCGGAACTGATGCCAAACCAGAGAAGTCCCAGAGTAAGTTCCGGACATTGTGGGGGAGGCAAGTGAGGGGGCAGATTCTGTGGAGGACTGGGTTTGTGTGTATGCATGGGTGTAAAGTTTCTGGAAAAGACAGCTTCTCTAAATTCACTCCAATTTTTCTGGACTAGTAAAAAGAAATCCACTTTCATAAAATCCAGTGTATGGGGAACCAGCCGGTGGTCAAAAACAGAAGTATGGCATAGTTTGCCCTGGAAAACAGAGAAGCCACTGAGTATTTCTTATACAGAATCCATGGAATTTCCCCCTAATTTATTCTGTTACCTTTACAGACATTCAATTACTCTTCTGCCAAATGTGAAAGTTAAGGTTATGAACCACCTCGTTTTCTGGGCATTTCCATGTTACATGAAGAGCGCTAATAGCACAAACCCAAGCAACTCCTTCTCTCTCACAGTTCCATCTGCCACAAGTGCCCAAAGGTTAGGCTTCCATTTTTGGATTTTTTTTTTTTGACTTTCAGAATTATCATTATCAATCACATTTGATTTTTTTTTAAATGAAAAATACTGCTTCATGAAAAATTAATGTATTTAACTTTAACAGCCTTTTGTTCCTATATGCACTAATTCCCGTAACCAGTTTAGTGATCCTTAAAGATGTCAAAGAGTAAATTGAAAGTCACATGCAGGATGTTATTTTAATGTGCCTGACCTGGTACAATGGGCAACTGCGGTCACAGCTTTGTGTCGTCTCAAACTGGAAATCATAAACACAAGCGAGGAATGGTACGATTCTGCAAAGTGTTTGCTACTCTGAGGTCAGGGACTACGCTTTGAAATGAAAGCAGAAGGTACATGTCCTATTAAATAGGTTGGTCTAGATGAGCCGGTTATAAAGCATCTATCTGTCCTTTTCGTTTCTCTTCAAAAGGAAAGGAAAGGTTAGCGGTACATTAAAGAATAGTATCAAATATACAAATTCTCTTCAGACAGAATCCCCTTCTCTCGGAAACAGGGCACAGGAGATATACAGGTAATAAATAGCTTTACACCAGAAGGTGAGAGATTTGGTACAAGTAACTCCAGGCCAGCTAAACAATGCAGTGACAGGGCACCGTAAGAACGTGTTACAAGCACTGAAAACTCGATGGAATTTAAACGCACGAGTCCTCTCGGTGAAATAATTTGGCAGGTATTTACAGTTCAGAACAACGAAACGTCAAACTGTAAGGCATGAAATATTTCTTGGCAGACCACGCTCTGACACATTCCTTCTGTCCAGTTAGGTACACAGGTGGCTGGACATAATCTGGCACTTTTGTTTTTCTTGTGACTTAGTACTGACTTTTCGCAACGATACTCATTTACAACGCAATTTGGTCACCAGGTATGCTATGCTCAGGAAGAGCCACACAATCAGTAAATTGGGGCTCAGGGCTAACAGAGGGATGGAACAGAGGAGGCTGGGGTCTAGTCTTAAGTCTCGGATGGGCACCAGGCCGCTCAAGTTCTTCTGGGTGACTACCTCCCGTGTTCCAATGCTGTGAAAAGGAAAAAGTTTGGGAGAAAGGAAAAGAAAAAGGCAAAGGAAATAAAGGGAAAAAAAAAAAGACACATGCAGTGGATTGTATCAAAAGTATGGAAGAAAGAGGAGAACCAAACGGTAAGATTTAAAACAAATCAGAAAATGAGATGGAGCCACAACAGAAAGAAAAGAGGGTGAGCAGAAAAGGGTGTGGAAGGGGTACCAAAACAAAACCAGCACAGTCACAGGAAGAAAGGAGAGAAAGAGAAGTGAAAATAAGAAAAAATACCGTCTTCTACCGAAAACGAACACATGTAGGTTGACTAAATGGTTTTCCATGTTCGCGCTCTCTCGGCTGGCCAAGCGCAACTCCATGCTGCCCCGCCATGCTCTCACATGCTGCCAAGACGTGGGTTTCAAGAAGCAAGCTGAACATGAAGAACCATTGGGGGGGTGTTTGACCTTCTCACAGATGCCTGAGCGGGGGCGCGGTGCGACGGACTTCACCAAAGCTGCCTCTTGATGAACCATTCAAACAACGACCATTTACCTCAAGTATCGTCAGAGGCAGAGCCCTCCCCAGACTCGCCCTGGCTGGCAGGCTGAGCAGCGGCAGAGCGTGAGCTGCTGGCGTCCCCGGGCGTTCAGGTTACTGTTCTACAGGGTGATCCCAACCGCGAATCCAACCGAGCTCCCATCGGAAATTCTGGGGGTTTTTTCCCCCTTTTGGTGCCCCAGGAAAACAGACTGAGGTGCACTGGCTCTGGAGCCGCAACCTCTATGAGTGTCCACCGAAGTGGCAACAGTGACACAGAAGCAGAGATGCGGGCCCCAGAGAGAGCAGCATGGGGTCCTTCCTCAAGCAGAGTTCTCCTGGGCTTCCCCAGAGGAAACTGGAAGCCCTGGAATGGCCCTGCCGGGATGTGTCGTTCAGACTGGGGACACTTTCCCAGTCAGGGCAGTCTCGGGGGGCAGGAGGGGGGGTCACTGTGGCTACTTAGGAAGGCCCACTCTGTGAGCGTTTCAGCCCTGGATTGGGGACAGAGAGGCACCACGCGCGGTGAGCTGGCATGGGCTCCAAAGGCTTGCAAGAGCCGTGCGTACACATCTCTTCCCAACTCCGTGTCCGTGATGTCACACCGGTAGCTGGAAATAAGCCCCAGTGGGAGTATTTATGCCACAGAAACTGGCAAACACTACAGATCAGGGCTTTTTTTGGTGGTGGAGGCGGGGAGCTGGTTGGTAAACGTTTGCTAGCACAGCACTGGCCACTGCTCATCCTGGGCCTCCCGGAGAAACAGCCCAAGTGTCAGCTTTGCCCCCTTACCCCACCCCCTCTCTCCGCCCTGCAGCCTTGCCTGCATGCTCTGCTCTTCCATCTGGTCAGATGCAAGCGAGAAAGCAGGAGAACCAAAATGCATTCCTCCACTCAAGGCATGGTCCAGTATTTTCTGCTGCCTCCTTAGGGCTCCTGGCTGAGCCATAGGTCCTGGCCACACTATGGCCAGAAATTCTGGCTAGTGACCCAGCCACCTCAGGCTTGCAGTCTATGGACAGATGCATGTCTTCCCCACAGGGGAGAATCCAGAAAATCACCTTCAAACAACCACACGCGGTGTCGGCCTGAGCTGCGATGCGGTCAGGCAGACAGGCGGTGGTGAGCTCGGAGCCCCGGCTGCTGGAGCTACTGGGTCCCGGGGTTGGGTGCAGGGGGGCTGTGATCGGGCTTGGTTCTTGTGTAATAATATCTGACATGATTAGTAAGTGAGATTACATGTTTACCTCAGAGATTTTAGAAAATTCAGGAAAACATAAATAGAACACATTAAAAAGACTTCCATAATTAGAGGTGGAGGGGGGAGGTTTAGAGAGGCAGAGGGAGGCCCAGGGAGGAAGATCTTTCTCTACTCAGGACCTCGGGGGCCTCACCTGTGACACAGGAAAGCAACACCGACTTAACAGACTCGGAAGCGCTCCGACGAGGGACGGGCACGACAGCACCCGGAGGGTGGACGAGCAGGTGCTCGGGACAGGGGTGGGAGTGTGACGATTTGTATGAAAACCTTACAGAGGTGTGTACGTTTTAACCTAAGGGATCAACGCGGCAGGCGTGGCCAGGAGCATCCATAAGGGGGTTCACGGCCCCCTGGTTCGAGGTGCTGACAACCACCATCGGCTTAGCTATTCCCTGGCAGCCAACTGGATCGTTATGGTGTGCTCGAAATCCTAAGGTCTCCACTTACTAACCTGAAAGAATGCTCACAAGACAGCAAAATGAAAAAAGTAGGCCACGACAGGCACAACCGCGCACCGAGCTGCATCTGTTCGCGCATCTGTGTGTCCTGTGCGTTACTCAGGCACGGGCGACCCCAGCGTGCGTATTAACCGCACTCACGCCTATGTGCTTGTGTGTGCGTGTCTAATCAGACATGAGCACGGCTGCTTGTTAATAGTAGGAATACGGAGGATTCTGAGGTGGGGGTGCGAGAACAGCTGGTGGAGGGGCTTATCCGTGTTTTTAAATTCTGCTACAAGGAGTATCACTTTCTTAGGTGATGGAGTGATGTGTGCGGAAGGCCGGAGCAGTTACTCTGTGCGCGTGCGGGTCCTGCCCACACAGCCCCAGGAGATGCGGTCGCCCCTGTGTCTTTCTAAGGAGCCCCTTTCTCCCTGGTCTCCAGAGACCTCTGTGTACAGATGAGGTCAGAACGAATTGCTGTTCTCATCGAATCTGTTCCAGAAGCCAGGACTGGGTAGCTGTACACCTGACGCAGGGCCTGGTCTACTGAGTGGACCTGACCCTACTCCGCTCTGACAGCCACAGGTATCCCCCCTCTTCCATTTTTCGTGTTTCCTCTCTAGCAGAGGCCTGCATCTCACCGAGGTGGTCCCTCCCAGCACCTCGCAGCTCACAGGGTGCAGACGTGCATGGCTGGAAGCCCAGGCCCTGCCGCCCTCATGGCAGCAGGGACAGGCCGCGAGGGCAGGCTTGACTAAGGGTGCCTGGGCAGGGGTCTCAAGAGTCTCCATTGCTTCCCTGAGCCTCAGTACAGGGAAGGCGGTGAACTTTCCACACGTGCATAAATAGAAGCCCCGAGGTCACAGAGAGGGGTTTGGATGAATGTGGAAAAGACAAAACAGGGACAACACATTTCCATTCCTACAAAATGCTATTATCAAGAGGCAGGAGCTCAGGCATCACTTTTGTGGGTTATTGTGAGAAGGTCAAACGGCAGAAACATACAGAAAGGATAAGAGAATTGAACGCTTTAAAGAATTTGGTGAGAGGACAAATGATACAGAACATTCAGTAGGAGTGACCGTTGGAAACGAGACTTTGACAGCATTGGTGGCTACATTGAAGGAGACGGGAAAGCCAGGTTTCTTATCCTTTCTTTTGGTATGTGAGGTAAGGTGCTCCCCAGCAGTGCTTGAAACAAGGCATCGATCAACAGTAGACAGTTTTTAGTCCCGGGTTTCATTCTGCAAACACGCCTGCTGCCTCAGAATCAGAACATGATTAGGGTGAGGTCGCCACGGCACACGGACAGGTGGGGGGGCTGCTGCCGTTACCATAAGACATTTATGTGACACTTTGCTAAGAAAAGCAAACTGTGTCGACGGCTAGAGAAGAAGCAGAGCAAACCGGTGCAACCTGCAGACGCATTTCCTTCTCTCAAGTTTGAAAGGAGCGAATACGCATGGTGGAAACAGCAGGTGCCTGCTGAGGAAGCTCTGGCCTCGTTCCCGTCCGCAGCAAGGCGGGGGGCTGAGGGCCGCCACGTGCCCAACCACTCGCACGCGGCCGCACTGGACTGCCCTGGGCAACGTCCTGACTCCTAAGCTTGCCCTAAGGTCACCGATTTCACAGCAGTCCTGCTCACAGAGACTGCTAGCTCTCTCGTCCCCCTCGACTTGAAAGAGAACACAGGCTCAATTTGAGACTGCCGACGGTTTGACTTGGCAGACGTCAGTGAATTTTCCGAAGTCAAACCAGAGTGTGCCGGCGGGAGTCAAGGGGACCTGGGCCGGGGGCGCTCCGGCAGGACCGGCTCATCTGCAGTTTACACGGAGCCCGGGGCAGGCGGGGCGGGCGGCCTGGGCAGCGGGACTCACCTGCGCATGCACTCCAGGGCCTGGGTGAACACCTGCGGGGCCATGCCGTGCTCGTGCTGCAGGATCAGGCACTGCTCCAGCGTCACCGACATGGCCGTGCGGTCCTTGGCGCTCTTGCAGCTGGTGAACCGGACCCCGTTAAGGCGGCGGCAGATCTGCAACAGGGACACAGGTTGTGCTCAGAGGGAGATGCCACAGAATGGGAACACGCTTCGCTCGTGGGACACAGGCTCTGGATGGTCAATGGTGGCATGTGGCAAGGCCAACTCCCCCGGGCCGGCATTCCCTCTACTTCTGCTCCCCAACTCCACGTCCGGCCAGAGCCAGCAGCAGAAACGATGTCACTGCCCATGGGACCGCCTTTGTCCCTGTGTGACTGTCCCCATCCCTTGTGTGACTCCACCCCCCCCAGGCCGTTCCTTCCAGGCCTAGGCTCCCCCTTCTTTTCTGGGGCATCACTGTCTGTGTGCTCACCTTAACCACTGCCCTCTTCCAAACTGTGCCCAGGCCATCTCATCACATTCAGACCTGTGCTGTGAGCCCTGGGCGAAGGAGGGCAGCAAAGACCAGCTCAGGAGGTCAGAGCAGCTCTCAGGATGCCCTGCCCCCGGGCAAATCTCCAGACCTTTCTGGAAGGCATAGCACAGACTCACTGTCTCTACTCTCCTCCTCACCTGCACAGATGGAAATAGCTCAGAAGAGCTTCCCCTTGGCCACCTCCACCATCCTCCAGCTCACTCAGGGCTGAGCAGGGGTCAGGGGTCAGTGCACTCTCTCCTTCACAAGTGGGGAGCTTACAGTGGGGCAGCCTCTGGGCTGCGAAAAGGCCACCCCAGGGCACCTTCTCCCCCACAGGAAGGACATGTGGGGGCATTTTCTTTGTACCACTAGATATAAGTCTAGGTACACAGTCTCCAAGAGCAGAAAGCCCTAAAACAAAAGATTTTTTAAGTTTATGGCAACTTCATTTGGCAGTATAGCCAGATCTGAGCTGATGCGGAATTACTTATAATCTTCATTTATCCCATTTTGTATAACTATTTATATTTTTTAATAAAGCAATATTAATGAGTTTGGTTCCAGAGCGCTGCCCCAGACTCCCCTGGGTATGATCAATCCTACATGTGCACCACATCAAGTAGGTGATATGCATGTAGTACACATATGTGCACCAACTGTATACCAAATCACGTTTCTAAAAGATGGAAACCTGTGAATTCCGAAACATCTGCCCACAGGAGCTTCAGATAAGGGCCTATGGACCTGTACCAGGTAGGACAATACTGTATGTAGCGAAAAAAATCAAAACTAGATGATGGTGAGCTCTAATAACGTGCCGCACTCCAGAGGAGCACCGGAGCCACCGCAGACTGCCCTGGAGGCGGCACCATGCCTGTGTCTCAGGCCAGCAAAGCCAAGAACGCGAAGCCACTGCCAGGAATGCCACCAGGTAGAGAGCACAGTGTAGTCCTAAGCACGGTGTTTAGAGAAAGACAAAAGAGAAAAGTCCCAAACAAGTTCAGCCAAGACCATCAGGAGGAAGACAGTCTTCTCTTGAGAACAGACAAAAAAATTTTAAAAGGAAAGAAAAAAAAGAAAAACGCTAAGCATCCCCTAAGCTGGGTGAAGAGTGATATAATCCACATGATGAGGGGAAGCTGAACGTGCACCTACTCGCTGAATTCTCCAGGCTGCAGAGTTCATGACCCAGTTCAGGACCCGTGGCACAAGCTAGAACCACAAATAGGTTCAAAGGACGTTCACATTCATAGATGGTGTATCCAGAACTAGGAGACTCCAGAAGGCAGGTGGGGGTGACCAGAAGTGCATTTGCACAGGAGAGCCATCTGCAGTGCCAGGCTCCGGCCTCTAGGGGGCCATCAGCCAGCTCTGGGGCTCTGGCTGGTCTCCCCATCCACAAAATAAGGGCCTCGACCTGACCAATGATATCATGTTTAGCCAGGGACCCCTTGTTTATATACAGAAATGAAAAGAAATAAGATCCAGAAAAGGAGGGCAGCTCTGGTCAAACTGGGGATGGGAGGCCTTGAGAGAGGAGTGACTTGGCATTGCATAAATACGTGTCTTCGCAGGGGACCCCCCCCCCCCAGGTGGAGAATCTAAGAAGTGATACATCCAGGGCCTCTGAGACTTTTCCACCTGAAAATCTATACCTTGAAACTCTGCTGGGAACAAAATATATGGGACTGGATGGGCTGCTTTTCTAACCTGGTTACAGGGGATGGTGGATCACAGCCATAGCTGGTGATTTTTCTATTGTCTAGCAAGAGGAAAACAGAACCGCGTTCCCAAACAAGGTGTGCACTGGTCTCGGCATCCACTCTCATCTGTAAAGCTGTCTGCATGCTTGTTCCAAGCAGAGTGAATGGATGGGTGCTGCCCTGTGCCACTGTAGAGGGATCTGGCTGTGTCACCGTCTGGCCTCCGTGCCCCACGAGGAAAAGCTTGCTCTGTGTTTGAAGTCTTGCAAAGATACCTGTGTGACAAGGGGTTTCAGCACCCCCCTAAAACATACTAAGAAAGTACAGAGCTCCTCTGCCTGCAGAGGCACCCCAGCAAGCACGAGCTCACTCTACACCCTCTTTGCTGGGCCTGGCCTGGGGGAGCAAGGGCAGATGAGGTCTCAGAACCAGGACGAGATTTGAAAAATGAGGCCCATGAATCCCCTCAAGCTTCCTGTCACTCAGCCTGGCCCAGAAAGGGGAGCTCCACAGACCCATCCCACAGCTTTCATGAGCACCGAGTTACCAGCTGGGGCGCGTGAAGGGCCCAATGAACACATGAATATACAGGGGAACGTCCACTCTTCACAGCTGCATGCAACAGTAAGGCGTCAGTGGCCACAGCCACTAAGAAAGGCACAAAGTGAGGGGCGTTCAAAGACAGCGCTCCATGAAGACAGGCTTTCAAACACAGGGTCTCCCAAACAGCAGGCAAGCACCATGACCAGCTGACTGTCTGCTGCCGTGCAAGAGACCCGGGGTGGAGAGAACACTTGCCTGATGAGAACAGGAAAGCTCTAGAATGAGCAGCTCAGGAAAGCCATGAGGGTATGAGGGGAGAGACAGCCCTCCTAATGGCTACTTGTGCTCTGTGAACCGGGGGTAACCAGGTGTGAGTGGGCAGTGTGGTGTGTTCTCCTTCCCCAGGTGCAGAGGGCGGACGGGCCGGGAGCCGGAATGCCATCTGGGGATCACTCGTTCCTGAGTCTACGTGTGCAAGCCGCAACACCGGACAGGTCACAGTGCTGTCGTGGAGACCAGTTAAGGCCACCCTCAGCAGGGGGAGCGAACGGCTAGCTATGAACTCCACAGGAACATTTATGAGAAAATACTGGAAGCACTTGGGAAAAGAGGAGCTCTGAACTGCAAGGCACAAACAATCCTGTGTAAAGAGACTGCAAAGGTCACCGTGGTCTACCTCCGAAGGCATTAAAAGATGCAGCAGGCAGTACGCTGTAGCTGGTATCGATTGCCCAGGCTTCTGCGGGTGACAACTGTCATCAGCCTGCTTATTAAATGCCCCAGGGGATAGAGTCTTGTGTCCAGCTTACCGGGATTCAGGCAGCCCTAAAGTAATGGACTCATAGGCACCTTTCAGTATCCTCCAGAGTTCTGGACACATTCGGTGACTGTCTTTTGTGTCTATATGCAGAAATTCGCTCTCTCTACTCCTGGCTGAGACTCTGATTTATTATCATAATTATTACTGGCAGCAAGTGCAACAATGACGTTCTTTTCCTCAGTATAACGAGGGTACTACCTCGGCGGCTTGCCAGAGGATGTCGACGTTCTTATTCTTCCTGGCATGTACGTTCTGGCCCAGAAAACGCAGCAGCTCCGGCAGGCACGTCTGGCTCCGAGATCGAGGTAGGCCTGCAAGACAGGGGCAATCTGTGAGAGCTGGCAGGGCACCCAGGCCTGTGGCCCACGGAGGCGACAACAGCATGGGCTCCTGGCCAAGCTGGAAGCTTGGGGTGACTTATGCAAGAAGGGGTGTGCTCAGGGACTGGCCCTGGCTACTGACGTGGGAGCACTTAAATCACTTTCACGGCCACTTCGGTCCCACCTGCCAAGGGCAAACACTCATCTTCCTTCAGCTCTTCTGAGGGGCTGGAGCACAGACATGGGGTCACTGAGGGCGGGAGGAGGCTCTGGTCTTCAGAGCCTCCGCAGGGAGGAGGATGCTTAGGGCAATGGGTCTTGGCCACTGAGTGGGCTTGGCTACCCCTGGGGATGTGGGCAGTAGGGCCTCCTCCCATGGACCCAGAGTGACCTACTCTCCCTCACAGCCTCCCTCTGCCACCATGACAGTCTCCAGCCCTTTCAGAACCCCTTGAACTGGAAGATCAGTCCGATCCCCTCACCTAAGAAACCTGGGATTTTTAAATCCCAGGATCATCAGAGAAAAAGAGAAGAGCCTCCAGGTCAAGTCCAAGAAAAATAGCCATGGTGCCTGAATCCCCACATTAAAACCAAACACATGGAATTCTGGGATCCAGCTGCACACAGAGTTTCCACCACACAAGCTCACCCTCGTGTACCCAGGATCTTAGGCTAATGATTGCATGTACCTGGTATGTGCCCGGCACCATGCCGATCAGGGGACTGGGGCAGAAACGGACGTGGAAAGGGGGCTCCTGCTCATAAGGGGCTCAGTCAGTGATGGAGGCTGTGGGAGCCCAGAGGAGGCAAGCTTGTCTCCTGGAGGAGACACAGCACGTTACTTCCCCAGATTGGCTGCAGCTTCTCCTTGGCCTCCCCTGCGGCCCGGTCAGTGCACACCTGCCCACTGATGAACCGAGCAGACTGAGAGGGTATTCACTGGCTGCGCTCCATCTCCTCGGCCTCACAGAGCCCCGATTCTCCTGGGGCTGAAGGCACAATGGGCTGCTGCTCCCCACCTTTCTGGGTTGTGGTCCTGTCCTACTGGTCCACCCTGGAGAGGCCCACGCCTGGCCTGCTTTTGTCTTGTAGACCGCACCCTTCTTTGGTCTTCATCACCAGGCTACATCTCCTGGGGTCTCACATCACTGGAAACAGGCTGCCCTCCAAGACACCGAGCACGGAATTCCCACTTCCTGACCACATGGCTCACTGTGCCCACTCACTGCCCTCCACATGGCCTCCATCCCTCCTCCCTCCTCCCCTTCATGGTGCCCTGGCCAGGGGCCTGGCCCTGCAAAAGACCCTGTCCCTCCAGTCCAAGCTTCAGTGCTCTACTCTCTCTGACCCTTGCAGCACTTGGAAGGTGGGCACTGGTGGCAGCCAGCCTGGGCTCCCTTCCTGGGAGACTCACCCTCCTGTCTCAGTGTCCTCAAATGTCAAATAGTGTGGAATCAGGCCCATCCCCCAAGGCTGCTGTGAGGATCACGTTAGCTAATTCAGGTCAAGTATGTAAACAGCCTGGCAAGGATCTGACAAATCCATCACTTTCAACTATGGTCACCGAAGCACGTAAGGACACCTCAATACCGGGGGGTTCCCAAGAGCCCAGCCACTGGTGACCTGCAGCACCAGGAGATCCTTTCACTAATGGCTGTCAACCTGGCACCTGGGAGTTTCTGGAATTCCTGATGCCCACCACTCTGGGGTGGGGCCCGGGAATCAGGACTGTCTGGGCTCCCCAGTGAATTCCAGTGTGTGGTCAGCGCCGGCATCTCTGCGGTTCCCCGGGGAGACCGAGGCCACCTGCCATGAACACCTGTATTTCCCCCTGTCCACAGCAGCCCCCGAGTGTAGCCCCAGCTGCTCCTGCATCTTGCAGCCAGTGTTTCTCTAGCTCCTTCCCCCATCACCCACCTCACATCTCTGATTTCTGGGGCAGAGTGGCCTACTGAGGCAGTGTCATTTTGTCACTTGCCCTGGTTGCAGCCCTGGCCACACTGACTGTGCCTCAGAAGTCACCAGGGACTCCTCCCCTCACTGCCCCCTCGGCACCCAGGTAACACTCCTGCTCTCCTGCCTGCAAGGACTCTCTCCCACCTGTCTACTGAATCTTCTCAAGCCATCTCCACGTGGGTCTTTCCCCAGAGGCTCTATGCTCAGTCCCTTCCTCTTGCACACAGTGACCCAAGCCATGAGACAGCCCCATGTCACCTGTGCTGCCGACCAAGGTGGCAACAGGTATGCCCCATCTGGCCTCACCTGTGGCCTGTGTCCCATATCACAAAGGCTGTTGGTGCCTGGGCTGCTCTCCTCACCCCCCCAACCCCGCTCCTCTGCCCATCAGTGGGCGCCAGCTCGTGTGGCCATGGTCAGCGCAGGCCCTGTGTCTCTCCACCACGTGCCCACAGCTCTCTCTTCCCCAGCACTGTCTCACGCAGCTGCGAAGGAGCGTGCTCCCAGAGCGACTCCCCCTTGTGCCTCTCCTCTCCAGCTACCCACACCCCCAGGTCAGAGCTGGAGGGAGAAGAAAACGTTGTGCACAGCAGCCTGCACCCCTCTTCCAAGCCATTCAGCACACTCCTGCTGATTCCAGACGAATCCCTGAAGCCTTTGCCCACTCCGCTTCCTTGCTAGAAACTGACATCAACTCCCCAGCCTGGCCCAAGGTCCCCTGCAACACAGCGTCTCCTAAGAGGGCATCTTCGCCGACTAAGTGCCGAGCCTCAGAGCCAGGCCAACCCTTCCGCACAACCAATACTGACACCTGGGTGGTGGCGTTGTCGTGGGGAGTCAGTGCGGAAATGTGCGCAGAGCACGGCAAGCGCCAGGCACATCAGTGACCCGGGAATGCGAATGAAGGCTTTTCCCATCTCCCTCCTCCAGAATCTCCCTTAAGGACACTGGTGTTACTCAGGGACTGAGTCTGCCTCCTTCACCTGGGGCGCCCCCTCATAGCCGGGGCAGTGCCAGCACAGAGAAGCAGAGCCCATCCCTAACCAGGCGGGATCTAGTCTCATTCTCACTGGGTCCCATGGTGCTTTACACAGGGCAGGTGCTCAGCAAGTATGAAATCAGGAGAGAATTCCCCTGTACAGATAGTGCGGTGAGTGCGGTGAGCCCGGGGCCCCTGCTTGAGTCCAGGGGCACAGGGAGGGCTGTTAGCAGAGTGATGGCTGCTGTCACTCTCCCCTGCCTCTGGGGACACCCACACAGGGCCCCCCGAACCCCCACACCCAGCACTAAGTGTCTGCCCAGCATCCTACTCTATGTACCACAGAAGGAGGTGCATGGGGAGCTCACCCCAGCGTGGGGCTGACTGGGGGACCTGCCTCTGTGACCCCACCTGTCCTACCAGCAGGGGCACAACACCGGCCGCTGGCATCAGTGAACACCAGTGGCCCGGACAGCTTGTGAGAAAGCCCCGCAGTATCCAGGTGACAAGACAACCAGCCAGAGAAGACTCAGCAAGGGCCACAGCCTGACGGAAGCTTCTCTGGGTGGGGACTCAAGCCAGGCGGAGTCCGAGTAGGTGACCAGGCTGCTGGGGAACAAGGAAGCAAAGGGGGAATTGTGCGTGCGGAGGCAGTGTCTGGACGGTGGGTGAGCAGACAGCCTGAGCCGCAGGAAAGGCTCCAGCACCCAAAGTGACACAAGACAGAAGACAGGTGAAAACGAAACCGACCGTGAGTGAAGAAATACTTACAATCCTCAGGCAAAACTTCCTTAAACTGCTCAAAGTAGGAATTTAACCGCACCAAACTTTCCACATTAATAACTTCTTGTAAAGACGTATCTCCAAACCTACGGAGGTCAGACGGGACACCATGAGTCAGACACTTCCTTCTAGCATGAGCATAACTGCACTGAAGCTAACAATGTCGATTCTCTCAAGGGTTGGTGCACAGCTGAACCCTAAGCCGCTTTCCTCCTCCCAAGCACCGGGCCGTCTCTACTGTCGGTGACTGGTTTACATTTCATTAGCAGGAACCATGCACACTTGGTACAGATGTGCCTCAAAGGTGAGCGGAACTCTATCTGTCCCAGGCCCTCGTGCGGCATCATGCATAGAAACCCCTCTCCCGAATGCTTGCTGGGCGGCCCTGTGTCCTCCCTTCCTGGAGGTGCTTACGAGAGGGGACAGCAATGGGGCTCCGGCTGGGGAGTGAGGACCCAGTCCTGCACTCGAAGCGGAAGTCACTCTGCCTGCTGGATAACCACACCTGACTAGCTGCTCCCCCGGGCTGTATGGGAGGCCCTAGCGCTCCTCTCTCCATGCAGGCTCATCCTCCGCACACCTCGCAGGTAGCCAGGACATGCCAGAGGCGGTCATGCAGGGTGGTCATTAGGCCTGGGTGCCCAGTCCAGCTCTGCCACTGCCCTGCTGAGTGACCTCCAAGCACATCAGCCTCTTCATGGTCCCAGGTCATCCTTCAACAGGCAGGACTCCCTCCTGCGGGTGCATCACAGCCCACCCACCCCGATGCCCACAATGGCTTTTCCTCTAGGCACATGCTCCCTCGGGGACTGCCCCAGGACACAGTGAGCTGGGCTTGTTTATGAGCTGAGGGGTCAGTGTCCCAAAAGCAGATGAATGAGCAAAGACCTGGCACTTGCCAAGTCTTCTCCACCCCCACTGTCTCACCCTTCCTCCACCTGCCCCTCTGCTTGCTGCGATGTGGCCTTGCCTCAACCTTTTCAGAAACTGCTCTTGTAGTCACCAGGAACAGCAGCTGCCCGACGCAGGGAGCATTACTGTCCTCGCTGGGACAACTCCCTGCCGGCCTCCTGATGCCGCCCACTCTCCATGAAGTAGGCTCCTCCAGTTCTGCTCACAACTTAGAGGTCTCTGCTTCCTGGGCTGGTGGCCCCAGCCTAAGCCAGGCTCCCTCGGCCCCTGAGCATGACCCTTCTGGTTCTTGGGCTCAGTGGGTGGCAACACACACTCACTACCGACCCGGAAGCGTGGTCCGTTATTCTCTTCACCATCTCTCTCACACGCTGCCCAGCTGAAGACCAAACCTTTCATTTCACCACTGAAACAGTCCTTCAGTCTGTCCCTACATCTGTACTACCCCCTGCCTGATCCAGCTCACCGCCTCTGGCCTGTACCCTTTCCAACAACCTCCTCATCACACTTGTCCCCCTCACATCTGTCTGGCACATGACCCGCAAGTGATCCACTTAATATGTAGATGTGATTGTGTCCTGCTCTACTCAAACTTCTTCAGTGTCTCTCACCAGCCACACCACATTTGCTAAGTGAGGGTGACCCTATACTTAGGGGTCAATGGATATTGACCACTGGGTCCCAAAGGCCCAAAAGGAAGATAGCACATCATCCTAGAGACCAAATTCCCTTCACAGCAAGCACTTTTAAACACCTTTTTATTATAAAATGTGTCACATGAATACAATGATAAAACAGGAAAGGTTTTCACGTACTAGCAGAAGGTCATTACATGTGCCCAAACCTTCCGCCTCTCCAACACACGCACACGCATGGGCACACGTGACTCCTCCCTGTTGCCTGGCAGAATGTGGAGGGAGTTTACAAGACACAGGCCTTTGGAAAATCAAGGCAAGGCTCTCGCCTGGCATACGGGCCTCTCTAACCTCACCACTGCCCATCCCAGCCTAGGGCCTTGGCCGCCAGCCCCCACACGGTTTCTCCCCACCTGCCTTTGCCCAGGCTTATTGGCCTCAGATGCCAGGTCTTTCCTCCACCTCCTCATCTAACTCCTACTTACTCTTCAAAACTCAATTTAGCCATCATCCCCCCCGGGAAGCCCTCCCAGACCCTCTCCCTGGGTCTCCCGCTAGGACGCCTACTACTCCCTGCATTCATCTTCATCCTTGTGCCTCCATCTCTCCTCCTAGCCCAAGTCTCTTGAGGATACAGACCACACCTGGGTCATCTTTGTGTCCCCAGCACCAAACACAGGGTTGGGTGTATGGCTGCACTTCAAGAACTCTGCCCAAAGGAGGAGGGGCCGATGACATAGTTCCTGCAGCACTCAGAGCCTGAAGAGGACTAAGGACATTTTCCACATCACCTCAGCGACCACTCCCCCGACCCCGGGCCCACGAGAGCCCGCACCTCTCGGCCAGCGTCTGCTGCTCGTTGATGCCCACGTTGAAGAGGACGGGCTGCACCCGCAGCAGCATGCCGCTCTGGATCTCCCGGGGCAGCGCGTCGAACAGGGGGCCCGGCAGAGGGATCCGCACGTTAAACCCATCACTGCAAAACAGTAAAGAGAGGCAGAGGGCGGGTGAGGGCTGTGACAGGGGAGAGGTGGGAGAGGAGACGGGTGCGAAGAGGAAAACCAAGCTGGCCTCTACACGACAGTATGGACCGGCCGTCTGGCTCAGCCGTTTCCAGAGTGCTGGTCGTGAACCTTGAAAGGTCTGTGAACTTAATGTAGAAGACTATGGTCAATGTCTTCAACTGAAAGAGACATGATAAGAAAATGACAAGTATGCCACGTGTAATGAACATAAATTAAAACACAGGGCTAGTTCTGAGGATTAAAAAAATCTTTCTACCGATTTCCCGTGATGACAGGCAGCATGTCAGTCGATGCACTAGACGTGGCCTGAGTGACTTTGAAGGTCACGTTCCTCAGGTCCATGATTCCAAGGCTCATGTCCTCCAGCATGGCCAGCTCCTCACCTGGGTGCACAAGAGGGACGGAAGGCTGTCAGGTACAGGGGACCTGCCACTTTTCCCATGGGCTCAGCATGGCCACAGAGCTCAGCCCAGACGGGAGGTGACAGGATCAGGCGTGGCTACGACTCACTTCTCCGTGGGAAACGCTGCCACGGAAACCCCCACAGCCACACTCATCAGTGCCGCTGGTGGAGACGTGCGCCATGGCTCCCAGCCCTCTCCTGGTGACGGACAGCGTGGGGAGGGAACCCGCGTGCACAGAAGCTCAGGAGGTAGATCTGGTGCTTTAGAAATGGAGAGAGACAGCCAAACAGCACGCTGTGGCCGGATCCTTCTCCACCGCGGGGCTTGGTATTTATTTGATGTCTCATAACTCCAAAGATGGACAAATACTTCTAAAAAAATTACCTGTTTTTACCATCTCAGAAGAAATAAACAGAAAATGAAAGTAGGAAGAAGAGAGTCTTTTTTGAGGGCAGTTTGGAAATATCTATGAAATTTTTTAATATTCCTACCCTTTGACCCAGAAACATTCCTTCTAATAAGGTCGTGGCTGCAGAAATGGGCCCAGAAGTGCACAAACACTTGTGTGCAGAGACGTATGGCAGCACTGTTTTCAGAGGAGTAATTCAGAAACAGCCCACATGTCCCACAGGACATTATTGCTTCAACAATTATCATCCATGCTCAACTAGAAAGATCTTTGATTGTAACAACCACCATCAACAAAACGAAGGGGTGTGTGTGTAACTATACAGGACTTTTCTTTGGTCCTTACATATTTTGAGGATGCCTGGACTTATTTTTATCAGCATGTACTATGTGTGTAATCAGAAAAACACTTAGGAAGAAAGAACGGGTGTCACGCATGTCCGCACTGCTCATGAACCCCAGGATCCCGGAGGCGCAGGGGGTGTGGGCACCCCTGGAGCCTCACCATAGGTGCTCAGCAGGCTCTCGAACTGGGCCAGCAGCCCGATGGTGTAGAGCTGCCGCAGGAAGCCGTCGTCATGCAGGCAGTTCCTCAGCTTGATGATGAAGCCACAGATGAGAGCAGTTAGCTGGGGGGGGCGGAGACACGAGGTGAAACGGTTGTGGGGGGCAGACACCTCCTCACTAAGTGGCTCCCAGCCCGCGCCGTGCCCCCAGCCCTGAGCTTCTCTGCTTCCACTGCTCTGGTTGGGCTGCAGTAGCACCTCTTCCCTTCCTCCCTCTGGGGTGTGGGGGGCACTCGGCTCTGAGGCCATGCAGGGCACAGGCCACGGAGAGGCCGTGCAGTACTCTAGGCTTGCCACTCCTATTGCTGCCAAAGGCTGGTTTGGTTTTGGCTCAGCTTTCAACCCAAACTGCCTGGGCTTACTCCTGGGCTAGAACCTTCTGGAAGCCCAGAATTAATTTCCTACAGTCAAAAGGGCCTATATACTCACAGATTCAGACCAGCTCTGGCTGGAAACTGAAGTGATCACGACAAAGGACAGAAGGGAGCGAGAACACGGTCACTCTGCAAGTTACCCCAGGGGGAGATTTTCTGTGGGGCTGGGCTGGAAGAATGTCAGAGCACCAGCCTGACCCTCGGTCACTGCTCACTTTGCTAACGTGGTAACTGGCATCTGCTAAACTCGTGACGTTCGCTTGAGTTCTTCCCTTCGCCAACATCATTGTAACAGTTGTGCACGAGCAGCAGAACCAAGGCACCTGCTGTTTTATAAACAAGTAAACAGACTGCACTGACAGCAGCATCTGTGTCTCCCTCACTAAACTCCGTTTTGGAAGAAACGTCGTCAAGAGGCCTGGGCTGTCTGGAACCCGGCACACCTCCGGCAGGAGCAGGGGGAGTGCACAACCCACTGACGCCCGCCACTTCCTCAGGGAGAAGCAAGTGCGGACTCAGACCCTCTCCTAAATACACACTTCTCGAGTAGGATTCCTCCCTCAGGGTTGAAATCTAGACCTTTCTATTAAAGGCACTTAAGAGCCACAGGCAGGAGCAAGTGTTGCCATCCTTGGTTTTTTCAGAGTGAGGAGAGAGAAAGGTTTTCTAAGGCTGTGTTTTCTGGGGGCAGAGGTGCCCGTGGGCTCCCGCACGCCACTCCCGGGGCTTACGGTTTGGCAGAAGACCACGTCGCGGCGGTACTGCAGGCTCAGGTACGTGGCTATGGTGGGGGCGCTGTCCTGCATGAGCAGGAAGACCATCGCCTTCTTGGCCTTGTCACTCATCATGGCCACACAGTCTGTGAGGGTGGTCAGCAGGGGGTAAAGCGCCTCGCTCCATTCACCTGGGCACGAGGAAGGAGTCGTTTGAGGAGGAAGATTTCAAGAGTCAGGTTCTAGAAGTTTAGCAAGTTATGTGCCCCTACCGCCCCTCTGCCCCTCTCCCCCCTCCCCTCCCCTTCTGCATCTCATAACTCTGCTTGGCCCAAGCTCTGGCCCAGGACGGGCACCAAGTTCTCCCTGGAACCACCCCGGGTCCCCAACCCTCTAGCCTGAAGCTTTTCCACTAAGTAAGCAGCAGAGCTACTGGGGACGGCTGAGGAAGGCCTGGTCTCCCTCACCTACTGGGACTGTACCCGTAAATGTTCAAGATTGTTCCTTTTGAAGAAAATGACAAAAAAGCTTCTGCGAGTCATCTGCAAGTCACCACTGCCCTCCCCCCCGCCCCCCCCCAGGGAGAGAAGGGCCCCCAGAGAAGTGACCCGTCATCATGCCCCGGCCATGAAGGCAGAGGCCCCTGTCCTTTTAGAGAAAAGGACACCTCCATCCTTGTGCAGCTATGTTCGGCTGTGTTAGTCTCACTTCCCAGTCTGGAGGAAAGGCTGTTCCACCTGGTGTCCCCAGTTTTCAGCTCTCAGACTATTCCCTGCTTCTGCCCTCACTTTCTCCCCCAGCCCCCACCTTCCCGCCTGGTCTCTATTTCTGGTTTAGTTTTCTTTTAGAGATACTAGGAAATTGTGACCCTGTACCAAAACAATTTCTTAAAAATAGAACCCCCGAGTGGAAAAACAGAGTTAAAGGTATTTTGGGCTTTGGCTCTTTTTCGTCTTCCTATTTAGAAGGTATTTAAAAGAGAAAAGACATGCCCTCATCAGCTCTATTTATAACAGGTCACCAAGCCCAGAAATAGGCGTTCAACCATCACCACTGGGTGAGCCCAGCAGGTGCAGCAAATGTGGCACAGGTGGGGAGTGGAGCCTGGACAGCACACGCCCCTTAGGATGAGGTGCGAGTCACAGAACGCCCACAGACATCACCGCACTGGGGAGAGGCCACGGGCCACGCAGGCGGTATGGCCGCCAGAGGGTAGGTCTATCTTAGATAAACAGAATCTAAAAGCCAGAGAGAAGGAAGACTGGCTCCACTCCTCTCCAACCGTATGAGTAGCACTTTGTTGAGAAGCAGATTCAGAGGAAAGCCTAAAACTTGCAAAAGGACTTCCCTATACTCAGTGTTTGGTTAATGCAGATTTTCAAGTATATGTAGCCATTCAAAATCTGGAAATGATCTCACTGTGTATGCAGGCACACTGTATGTGGACAAAGATATACGTGATGCAAAAAGAAAAAAAAAAGCAGGCTTAAATTTAGAAAGTCTACAGTAGAAAAGGTCTTAGCAAAGAAGTCACAGTGACAGAGGACACTGGACTGAGGAGTGGACAGTGTGAGTCTCGGGCCCCGGTTGCTGCTAGGCAATGGTGGCCATGGACAAGTCTCTAGACTACTCGGCCACATGGGTCCTTTCTGGTAAAATGGAAGAGCTCTGCTAGAAAAGACCAAGTCTCTTTCTTCCTCTAAAAAATCTCAGAGGCCATGTTTTTGTTTCTCTGAAGAACTCTGTTCACGCATGTAAATTTTACTCAGCAGCAACTATTTAAAAAAGACCAACGGTAGCTTAGTTTTAATAGCCAAGTAACTGGGGTTTCATGAACTAAGAAGTAAATGCTCATAGAGCAAGTGTTGCCAGTTTCACTTTGCTTGTCCACTTAACATGCATGTACATCTGTACATACGTAATTAATATGCATTTTAATGTGAAAATGATCAGAAAGCACATAGTCGTCTTTGCTGACTAAGCAAATCTTCTCCGTGCAATACTTTTTGACTTTACCTACTTCTCTTTCAAAAAAATCCATTTAAGTGTGACTTGGTTTTGTTCCATTAGGGGGAAAAAAACCAACCCTGAAAAACACTGGGGGTAAAGGAAGAATGGCTAAAAAGCACTAGGAGCTTGTCCTGGAGAAAAGATGTGGGTCTAGGTGGGATATGTGTCTGCCACCTGCCCGGAGAAGGGCTTAGACATGTCTGGATGGTTCCAGAGTTCAAGAAGAGTGCCAACCACCATATATGCAAAACCTGTCAGTGCTTTACCTTCCAACTGTTTTCTCATTTAATCCATAGAGGGAGGATTATTAATACAGGTAAGGAAACAGGCTCAGGAAGGTTAAGTGTCTTCCCAGACACACAAAAAGAATGAACATTTGTATGGGTCTGATTAACTCTAAACTCTATGTTATTTCTATTGTGTCAGCCTGCTTCTGCCAAGTTAGGATTGGGGGGTGGGAAAAAATACGAAGAAAAACTACAATTAGAAACTTCCAGACAAAATGAATTTCAGGGACAGAAATGAGATTTCTGCCAGGACCTAGCTAAGTAAAGATATCGGGAAGTTAGATTTGGTAACAGGGTCATACTCTCTCTGCTCCCTTTGTCAAGAAAGTCTTGACAGCTCAACTGAACAGGGTCCTTAGTGATGTAGCTGATTCACTTTGGGGGCAAGCTCCTTGTCTAGGTGCTAATCTGTCAGGGCTCCCTGACTGGTGGCCAATCCATGGATCACGCACACTACCTTGGGTAACTTTGAAGGGCTTTTTCAAATCCATACTCTGCTTTTGCACATTTTCCCCCTCATTAACAGGGAATGGAGGGAGAGAGGGAGGGAGAAAGACAGAAAGAGTGAGAGAAAAAAATGTGTGTGTGTGTGTGTGTGTGTGTGTGTGTGTGTGTGTGTTGACTGAGATAAAATATAGCTCTCTAGGAAAAGCCAAAGGAACTCTTGGCAGAGGACTATTTTAGCCCATTGATATTAACTGTGGACAAGCCACCAGTGCGTCTAGAAACGACACAGCTGATATAAAATTCATGGTGCTATATGAGCTGAGGGTTTGCTAAAACTGACAGGGAGAGTTTGGTAAACCCCCAAATCACTAGTTTACTGCGCTATGGATCTAAAACAGGTGTCCTGCTACCTCACATTAATATCCAGTCAGAAATACGCAATCATCAGGCTGATTGGGTGGCTGGTTTTGGGGGTGGGTAAGCAAAAGCATATTATTTGGGGGTCTCATGCTCACTCTGGGGAACCCACAAGCCACGACCAGGAAACTCAACATGAACTAGAGCAGGGGTCGGCACCCTTTTTTGGTAAAAGGCTAGACAGTAAGTATTTTAGGCTTTGAGGATGATGGGGTCCTTGTCACAACTACTTGACTCTGGTACTGCCCCACAAAAGCAGCCAGAGACAACACGTGAATGAGCGGATGTGATTTCCAATAAAACATTATTTACAAGAGAAGGCGGTGGACAGGATTCGGCTCGGAGCTGCAGTCGGCCGACCCCTGAACTAGAGCCATAACCACTGACTCCTACATGCAAAGGCAGCAAAAAGATTCCATTTTTAGCACTATCTCCAGCTGAGCCTGCTAGCCATGCCGAAGAACTCTAGCTGCATCCAGACTCAGGAGAGAGGATGTCGTGGGACTGTGAATGCTGCAACTTTTGGGTGGCTGCACCCCCTCCGTGGAACGCTCACAAGTTCAGGTGGGATCGCAGGAAGTATCGGTTACAAATGTGCACTGCTCTGAGTCAGGAAGTCCAACGCACCCACGGACACGAATCTGACAAGGTTTTGATGGGCCAGCGAGAAAAATACATGTGGTAGCCTGCTTCAGGCCACCGTCCCCAACCCAACCGGTTCCTCACCAGACCTAAGACAAGTCGCTAGCCGCCTCAAATGAAGAAACTCCTAAAATACTTTCCTAACTCTGGAAGCACAGGCAATCCTGGATAATTCAGCTACAAACCACTACCTGAGGGTTACAAAAGACATCTGCAGAAGCCGTGTATGGAAACCACGTACCTGGGCCGGACTCGTCAGGAGGGGGGCTGCAATCTGCACAGAAATGGAGGGCGACACGGATGATTAAGGAGCAGCACAAAGTTCAAACATGAACAACTCAGCGCTTACAGCAACTGCATCGGCAGCCGGCCGTAAGGTGGCTCAACTGAACAGAGAAGAGGTCGGAGGCCTGCCTGCCTCTTTCCCGTGAAGTCCCACGCGGGCGCTCGGCTGCTCCGAGGCAGCCGAACCCTCTGGGTGGTAAACGCCGACCGACTCACTGATTCATTCATTCATGTTGCTAAGACTTCAACATAAAATGCCTTTCAGGTAAGCAAACTAGCATGTTACAATGTGATAAGGTGCCCACATCGATCACATTGTATGTGGCGGAGCCCATGTTGGCTCAACAGCATCTGGAAGCACACTTACAATGAGAGAGACTGACCAGCAAATTGATCAGCCCCAATTCAGAGCCCGCTGCCCTGACTCGTGAGTGGAACCCGGGCTGCAGACGGACTGCTGAGACCCAAAGGTTAGGATCCAGGGATGAAACCAATATACCAACCCACATCTACGCCAATCGTAAAAATTTAAATCAAATTTAAAACTTTTATGATTTGGGGGAAGTCTAGAATTACAATGTGCCTCCAGGTCACTCAAACAATGCCAATTTTAATTCCATTTCACCTACACTGACTCACATTTCAGCAAGTGAAGCACTCATTTCAATTTCGTATTTCCCTTTAAAACTAAAATTCCTTGGTTAACTGGGTGAGCCACCTGGAAGAAAACAAATCTAAAAAGGGGTCATTTCATGTCTTCAGCGTACTGAAATGGGTGGTTTCAGAGCCCCCAAAAATAGCTGGAACCAGCCGTACGGAGACGTTTACAACCTGGATTGCCCAGGGGTGGAAGTGGGCAGGGATCCTTCCTCTCTCATCACCTTTGGCAGGGACTCCTTCAACCGGCAAACGTAAAGGCCCCTGTGAGCTAAAGACTTCAGCCTCTTCATTAGAGCCTAACTACCCAGAGACCGTCTACCTAACAAAGCCAGAAACCCACAGTGGTGTGCAGGGATACAGAGCAGGGTTCTCAGACCTCTGTCCAGCTAATCAGAATTACCCCACATCTTGGAAAAAAAAATACAGATTTCTGCCTCCCCATAACCCCTTCCTCCAAAATTCTGAGTCTGAGTGACGAGGAAGGTCGAGGGGCCTGTTTTCATGATCTTCTGTGGTGATCCCAAATAGCTGGGTTGTGACCATTCCCGAAAAGGCATTAGGGGTTAAACTCAACTGGGTAAATTCAGTCTTTCAATCAAAGCAGGGAGTGTGTGTTGGGGGGTGTAGGGTCTCCTTCAGGACTCCTGGACTAGTGGTTTGTACCCTGAGATTTGACGACCACTTATACCTCCTCTTCTCTTCGCACATAATCTCAGGGGGCATACGGATCCGGGGTGCAATCCCCAGGCCTCAAGTTAAAACAACCTGGCCCAGGGTTTGTCTGAATGACTCTTCCGAGATGAGAAGAGGATGAGTGCATGCATGGCAGGTCATGGAGGCCACCAGATGGGGTGGGTGCGGCTGGCGATGCAGAGGGGCGTGGGGCACTTGTGACTTGTGCAGAAAGTGGGAGAAGGAAGGAGAGGCTCCCGGAGCCTCTGTGGTTTCAGCTGGCGGGGACCTGTCAGTGGGTCCCGCACTGGTGCATGCCTTCCAGGCAAGGCTCTGGTGAGCTCTGTGGGAGAGCGAGCTAGAAGGCAGGGCGACTCCTTAGCAGAAGATGGAAACCAAAGATCTAGGACAGGGTGCAGAGCTGGAATGAAAAGTCATGATGGCCCAGGGTTCTTCGTATATGATAAGCTGGTGTGAACACAACCTGCTCATTAGGCCAAAACAACCCACCCAGGAAGTTGGAACGGTATAGAAAGTCACGACAGAGCTGAGCTCCGGCCCCTGAGGGTAAGAGACTGGGTAAAATAAGCAGCTCGCAGTCTCGTGCTTTCTGATCCTCTTGATCAGAGCCATCTCTGAAGAGCTTCCTAGCTATGCTCCAGATTTTTAAATTAAGGATCATGGGGCGCCTGGGTGGCTCAGTCGTTAAGCATCTGCCTTCGGCTCAGGGCGTGATCCTGGAGTCCTGGGACTGAGCCCCACATCGGGCTCCCTGCCCTGCTGGGAGCCTGCTTCTTCCTCTCCCACTCCCCCTGCTTGTGTTCCCTCTCTCTCTGGCTGTCCCTCTCCATCAAATAAATAAAATCTTTAAAAATAAATAAATTAATTCATTAATTAAGGATCATCCACAGTTAATTTAGCGGCATACGGTTTCAAACACTTCTGTGAGTGCTGATCAGCTGAGTTAGACTCTCCCAAATGTGTGCTTCACATTCCCATGATCACAACAGAGCTGATTTGCATGGCAAACACAAGTCAGACCCTAAATACCATAAATAAATGCTCATTTAAATAACTTGAAAACTGCATTTAAATTTGTCTACATTTGACCAATACAGGATGTGCCTAGAAGGAAAGTGACATTTAAGTTATGGATATAACAGAATATCTGATTAAATAAACTCCCTCTGGCATTTTTTAAAAAATCCAATAAATTACTCTTTTTATAGCTGCAGGAAAATTTTTAAATTACAAGCAAGACAATACTGAAGAGAAACGAGCAATGAGCTTTCAGATTTTTTTTTTTTAAAAAACACAATTTACATAAGAAAATGAGAAGACAAACAGGACAAAATAGCTCCATGAAACCAATCACAGGCTTGGGGAACTGAAACTACAGTCCTTCACAGATGGAAGGGCGGAGGACGTGAGCACTGCTGAATCAGAGGCTCAAGTGAAATCGTGCCCTGGGAACAGACTGCAGGCAGATTGAAAATGTGAGGGGCATCTTACAAATGAAGGATTTATCAAGAGGCTCTCATAAAGGAGCACGCTTCTGCCTTAAATGAAAGCTGCCCGATTCAGAAATGAAAAGCCCTTGCTGTCTGCAGACTAGGCTTCGCACAACCAGGCCTCACTAACTACAGCTTACCGCTCCCAGAAGAGAGCCAAGGAGGCAGAAGTTAGGTCTGCAGCCAGCTCTCAGCTGCCTGGCCCATGCCCCCCTCCGGCTCTCACAGGAAAAGGTGGAAGGCCCTGAGTGACAGGGACCAAGGAGGGGCTGGTGGAGGAGGCATGTGTGCCCAGCTTTAGGGCTGAATGCAGGGCAGAGCATCTGGTTGTGCTCGGTCTCTGCAGGCAGAAGACTGTTTCTGAAGCGTGTTGCTTCATGCCAGCGTCCTACCATCTACTGAGAACCCTGCCTCGGGGGTGGTGCTGAACAGAAGACCCGAACTCAGCCCCAGGAGTGGGTTCCACCATCTGACTGAGTTACCAACAAGTGCCGAGGCAACATCCCCTGCTGGATAACAGCACACCCAGCTGATGACAACCAGCCTTTAGACGAGGCTGCTGAGCCTGCTAACAGCTCTCATCCAGCTGTGTCCCTGCATGAGTCACCCTTTCCTTGATTCTACCAATTCCTACTGCAATCGACCATCTCATGAGAAAAGCATCTGCGTTTGGGCCTCCTTCAGGTTCTCAGACTGGTTTACAAGCCAGAACAGCCCGGGAGCCCCACCCTCACTGATGTGGCCTTGAGAGTCTGCCCTTGCTGGACATGCAGACCCACACACGGGCTCCACGGGCACAGACTACAGGAGCTGCTGCCCTCACTGCCCGCGGCTCCGTGCACTGCAACATCCAGCTCTGCCTGACAGCCCTCCCTGCAGTCTGCGTGGGGGAGGAGGTCATGGAGTCAGACACAGACAGACAGATGCAGCGCGGGGTGGAGGCAGCATGAATGGAAGCGTGGAGGCGTACGCACGTGTGGTCAGGTGAGGATGGCATGCAGGTGAGGACGGCATCGAGCAGATGGTGGAGGGGCATGGTGAGGAGGGGCCACTGCAGAAGGGGTCTTCCGGTTTGATCCAGTAGGCGTGGCTGTTCCGGTTACCTTTCTTGCTGGCACAGCTGCCCGCGCACGGGAAGACGTCCTCGCAGCCTTCGACGTGCAGGCGCTCCTTCTGCAGCAGCTTGTCCACCCGCTGAATGATGCACTCCAGGCTCTTGTCCACATTCAGCCACACTTTCTCCTTCCAAACCAAAAGGACCCATCGGGGTCAGCTCTCCCGATGGGGAAAACAGAAGAGAACAAAACCCCTTCCCATGCGCTCCCCTCATACACGGATTCCCCTACCCCGGGCCACTGTGATCATTAAAATGACACAAATTAAGAAATATCAACATTAATTCAGAATTCCCTATTACTATTTGCTTTTCAAAACACAAATCAATGTACTGCAGTCATTGTTTTTAAAGTTGGAGACACGTTTGCTAGTAACTGTCACAGAGGCTGGACAGGACTTCCCAGTGCCTTCCAGAAGGGCCACAGGGCCCAGTGAGCCAGCTCGTCTCCTCTTCCCTCTGCTGCAGACCTCCTACAACCATCCAACACAGAGGGGACTGAGGAAGGTAATGGAAGCAGCTGATCACTTCAGACGGGGGGCAGTGGGGCGGCAGGGCTGGGAGTGGTTTGCAGAAACCCACACAGAATACAGGACGCCAGGGCAGGGCTGGAGGAGCCCTTCGCTGCTGACTAAAAAACTCAGTGCCTCACAGAAAAATGCCTCCAAGCAGTAGTCCTAAACAATGACGAAAACAAGTTGTGTGATGTGTCACTCCCTCAGGAGAGACAGATGCAGCTCTCAGGGCCACTCTGTCAGGAAGCAGGATGCAACGCACACGATGTCAGGGGCAGCGTCTCCAGACTCCTCCCCTATCCGCCAAAATACAAATACAAAATACCCCCTCCCAGGGCTAACTGTGTAGAGAGCTTTGGGGAAGCAGGGGGCCTGGTGGGTCTTTAGTAGACAGTGACAGGAGACAGGCCGCCAGCGGGGCAAGGGCTCCATGGAGAACATCACCCCCTTTACAACCAGGTCTGACACCAGCCTGGACTGCAGCAGCCCTGCCCCTCAGATGGACACAAGGTATGAATATGCCACCTCCCTCCCTAAATCAGGTGGCTCAAGAGCCATCCCGGAAGGAGACGTGGAGCTTGTCTACAAAGCGGCCAACCTGTTAGGTACCTCTTGGGCGGGGAGGGGCTGGCAAGAGGCTTTGAGTTTTTCAACCCAAGCTCAGTGGCAGAATGAGGGCCACAGGCAGCAGACTCACCCACTCCTCCTCGTGCCAGTCCACCTGCAGAGAAGACCGGCTGTTCCTCCCCGTCCACCTGGCCATGAGGGTGTCCTGGTCGTTCCTAAGCATCACTTGCTCCTCCTCACTCGACGTGGGGGAGGCCTTGGAGGCAATGTAGTCGGGTCGTGCCGCGTTCAGCCCGTGGATGGAGTTGGCCAGCAGCTTGCAGTCGCACACGGTGACCAGCTGCCGGGTCTGCAGTATGCACAAACCAAAGCCGCTGAGCCCCCAGGTGAGGGCCTGCAAGGCCGGTCGTCTCTGAGAGCTCAGGAACTGTCCTGAGGCCCAGCTGTGCACCCTTCTCCATAGCGCAGGAGCCCTTGGGACGGCTGAGTTTAAAGGCTCCCACAAAAAGACTGGAGGACACGGGGAGAATGAGGGAGGTAGAGACACCTCTGACATTCTTGGATCCCTGCCTGCCTCTGAGCCTGATGTGACTCAAGGAAGGGCCTGAAGACAGCCCAGTGTCCTTGCCTTCACTGACTTCTTGGGCTGTCCTCTCTAGTTCCAAGGGACAGGCAGGAATTTGATGTGATCACGCAAGTCTTATCTGTTTGCATCTAATACTTAAAGCTCTGGACTCTGGGGAGGGGGACTCTCAGCACAGCACTGTGGTTGTGGGGAATTCTGTAGGCAGCAGTTCTGTGGCTCATAATTCTCCTTCCGGTAACATCATCTTTCTTTTTCAAGTGGATCTAATTTCTAGCTCTCGATCTTCTTGCTGAGTGAACACATGTGAAGGATATAACACGTTCTGATCAGGAACAGCACCTCACCCCAGCAAAGTGGGTGTGCGTGGGGAAGTGTGACGAGAATCTCTATATGTGTGTGCGTGTGTGTGTTGAGAGACTGAGTAATTTGGAAGACCATCATCCATCAAAATGATCTGGTATATCTAATCCCCCAGTGTGACCAATATTTATATACTTATATTATATATATTAAGATTTATTTATTTGAGAGAGAGAGGGAGAGAGTGGGAGTGCACACACACACACAAGAGGGGCAAAGAGCAGAGGGAGAGGGAGAGGGAATCTTCAAGCAGACTTCCCACTGAGCGCAAAGCCTGGCATGAGGCTTGATCCCGGAACCCAGAGATCATGACCTGAGCCAAAATCAAGAGTTGGAGGCTTAACTGACTGAGCCGCCCAGGTGCCCCAATGTATATTTTTAATCAGGATCAAAATTACAGTTAATTAGAAAATGGCTTATTGATTATATGTAAGCCAATGAAGTTATATTTCCTTTAATGTATGTCTGTATAATAACTCAGCTTCTTTCTTCAAATTCTAAGTCAATAAAAATTGGCAAAAAATGCACCGAGTAGGCAGCTGCTAAGAAAGCTATGGAACTACTGCAGCCTCCACAATGGCTCCATGGACTTGAGGGAAGACACAGCTGCGTGAAGCAGTAGCTGGAAGTCACCTGCCCTGGGTGCTGTCCTTGGCCTGCCCCCATCCAGCTCTGTGACCACAGGCAAATCACCAACCTCCCTGGGCCTTTGGGGGAACTAAACCTGACACTAGATCTTCAAGGTCATCCCAATGTCACCTTTTGTATGGATGGCTCCAAGCACGCATGGGGCGTGCAAGGGTTTCCAAAAACCCAAGGGAGCCCCCATCTCACATATAGCACGGTAGTGCCTCCTACCTTGTCTGCCAGAATGGCGAGGGTTCTTTCGAGGCCAGTGGCAGACCTGTCCTTGGCCGCCCTCGAGAGCCGCTCCGCATAGTAACTCACTTGGGTTTTCAGGGTATTGATCTGGGCAATGATCTCCTTGGCTCTGATGATGTCCTGTGGTATGTAGATTATGGACTGGCAGCTGGATGGTGTACTAGAAAGGATAAGAACAGATTCTAAGGAGTCTTCTCAAATCCATAAGGATGGCAACAGCCTCCCAACACCAGCCCACAACCAACACTAACTAAAGCCTTCTCATACTCAGGGATGTTCTCCTAGGCTAGTCTAGCTATTGACGGGCATAAGTAAATCTCAAGAGATTCTTTCTATATGGTAGAAGGCTTTGAAATATTAAAACACAATGAAGTCTTTTGTCTCTGATCTGTATGGGTCTATACTCTTACGTAAATGCGTATACAGATATCGAATCCAATAATTACCCAAATGCGCATAGCCTTCCACCTAAGAACCTTGCCTGTCAATGTATCAGCAGTACTGAAGTGGAGGCAGGGGGTCTGCTAATCTCAGAAGGGGTCAGTCTATCACAGTGAAGGGAGACTGCCGTGGGTGTGAGACTTTCCACAAGAAACCTGTTTCTCCATGTGGCCAATCTTCAGACTTTCTGTGCACACACCCATAGCTCTCCGCCCTCATACCTCTGACCCTGACAATTAGACTTCCTTCTCCAGCACTTGCCTACATTGAAAAATCACGTTCCATCAGATGAAGAGGAGGTGAAGAACACGCCAAGCCAGAGGCCAGGCCTGGGCACCTCAACAGCTTTGAAAACCTGGCTCTTCCTCCTTCCCTCATCACCAAGTAATGTGTGATCTCAGGATTGATTGTCAAAGCTACAGCCCAGCCCCTGCGCAGCACAAACACCAGCCTCCGGAGAACTGACCACGTCCCAGCTGTGTGGGGCCTGGCTAACGTGCTTGGCCATTCTAGAGGGAGATGATAAATCCAAGTCTCTCCTCCAGGACCCTCAATCGATCTAGTAGTATCAATTTAGTTTTTAGACCATCTGAGGGAGCCAAGGAAAGCAGGGAGTATAAGGCCCCAGTGAAGATGTCGCCTGTGATCTGAACTTGTGAGCTCCAGCTGGAATGGGAGTCCCAGCCTTCACTGGTCCCCATCCTTCTCAGCCTTCATGGGTCCCCTCAAAAAGCTGCCTTTGGGTTTTGGGGAAGAGGGAGAAGGTGGAGGAGCACAACCTCCATCGCTTCCCTGGGATATGAGGACTTGCTCCCTCCTCCCACTGGGCTCTTTGGACCCCGGAGGCAGGTCCCCAATAAACCTCCCTTGACAGACTCCAGTGTAAACATGCAAAACCCCCAAACCAGAGCACCCCAGAAAGAAACAACACCGCAAGCCCACACACCACGATAAAACACGATGGATTTGCCAGAAGCCCATGCAGCAGGCCGCAACGAAGCCTGCATGATCTGAGAAGTAATTTCACAGCACGATGTGCACATGACTACTTTCCAATCTGCAATCACTCTTCCAAATGAATAGCTGCCATTTGACAATTTAGTCTTAAAAATACAATCTCAAATAGGATTTTTATAAATCTGCTCTTCCCTAGCCTCAATATTTAGAGCGCACATGCCATGTGTGCGTCACGTAGATACACGCCTGTGTATGCTGACGGCTATGTACACTCCGACCAGTACATCCGGTCCCCCAAGCCGGAAGGAAAGCACCGCCCCTACTCACCTTGTGTTCTTACAGGTCACGTTCTAATAACAGTAATCTGGGACTTACACACAGGAAGCATATGGTGGGGGGTGTGGAAGAGTAAATTTCAAAGAGCTGCTGTTAGGGGATGACGGTGAACATACAAGCACATGTGCTCAACTACCTAGTCCTAAAAATGGGGAGAGCCCAAGAGGCCTCAGTCTGGGTAGCAGGCTCCTCAGCACATCCTCCTGTCCCATCTTAGGCAGGGCCCAGCCATGGCCCCCGAGCCTCCCCACCTCTGAGATGGCACAGTTCCAGAGGGCTGCAGGTGCTCCTGGGGCCTGTCCCCACGCAAAGCGCCACTGCAGAGCCCTGGCTGCTGCCTGAGCAAGCACGCTGGGCATGACTGGGGAGGGCCTGGGGCAGCCATGGAGACCCCAGGCAGCAGACACAGTGCTTTCTGGCCGCCATCTAATTCTTTGGTAGGAAAAGTCACTGGGTTATATTAATTCTTGGTTTGCCTTCAGGGGGGAAAATTGGCCCAAGTAACACTGTTTTAAAAATCTGCATAAATTACATTCATGAAAATGGAAGCTGGCTTCATTCCCATAAGAGGTGAGGGTAAAGTGAAAACTGAAGCCCTAAGATTCTTGTAAGAGAAGCCAGCAAGGGATTCCCAACCACACTAGTGGGAGGAGCTAAAATCCCAGCACCCGGGGCCTTGTCTGGCCTGGGAGAAATGGGGCCCCCTCTCAGAGCACGCATAGCAACAAAATGCTGCCGGGTTTTGAAGGCAAAATGGTAGACTGGAGACGGGCTATTCATTATCAAAGAACATTGCAGTTGGAAGAGAGAATTCTGTCTACGAGGCTATAACCAGGGGCCCCCGGTGGCACCGAGGGCTGAAGCACCTCACAGAGGAGGGGACAGCACAGGCTTTCTCTACAGGAGAGCAAGACCCAAACAGACACTCTCTCCACAGACAGAAAACTCACCAACACTCCTCAAAACTGCTAAAGAAAAGAACCAAAACGAAGTATTAGCAGTTAGCAAACACCAAATGCAAAACAAAAAGTTAAAAAGCCAAGTTATCTTTTGTCAAAACCCTTGAAATTATGTGTTGAAGTACCCACTACAGGGACAATAAAAATTATGAGCCCAATGTGCTTATTCATCAGAGCAACGTCAATGTCTGTGCACAAGCCCCGGGGAGACATCCTGCCTGCGGGCCAAGTTATGTCTACATTTAAGGTACAGTTAAAATAATGAAAATCATTTCTACAGGTGGTTTTATAACATTAGTAGGAAATTGAATGAAAATTTATATTATTTATTTGAAAAATACTCCAGAGGCATTTTGGAAGTAAGAAGTTCTGAACTTAATACACAGAATAATCAGGTATCAACATCTGGACCTTTATGTGACAGGGACGGCCAGTGGCGCCCCCTCTTGATGGGCTCTCCCCTCCGGGGCCCCCATGGCATCCTCGAATCTCCCACTCACAGCCCCACACAGCCACATGCAATGGAGTGACAGACACACGCTCTCTCGGCTGGCTGTGCAGAGCTGCGGTGAGCACAGAAGCTTCCTCTTCATCATAATTCCCAGGGAACAGCACAGTCAGTGACTCTTCAGCTGGCTCTGGCTTGTCTGGGCAGGGAAGACCCCTTGGTGGGATCAATCAAGGTCAAGAGGGCTGTCTGGGGGCCTCCCAAGGATGCCGTCCCACCCTTAAGGCTGAAATTCCCCTTCCTAACCACTGGCCCTTTCTTGCCCTTCCTCCTGCTGCCTCCACGGCTCACTTGGCTCCAGGTCACCTGTGCACACATCTGAGCAATGATTTCTCATGGTGCGCTCTCTTCCACCTGCCAGCTCACCCCTCCAGCCTTGCCCCATGGGCAGAGAAGCTCCTAGCTGCATCCCTGATCCCCTTGGCCCAGTGACCGGCCACTGGACCTGACCTTTCACCCCCTCCTTGATCTAGTCTGCAGTCAGTTTTCTCGAGCTGACCCCTGACTCCTGCCCATGGCAGCACAAAGCCTCTGATTCCCTGGCAGGTGCCAACGCTCTCCACACGGCCACCTTGTCCATTCTCCTGATGCCCCCTGCGCCTTGGCTTCACCTTCCCTCCAACTGTTCTGTTCTCCATTGGTGAGTCCCACCCTTTCAACTCCACACTCTGCAGACGCTGGCCCGTGGTATTTTCAGCTTGTTTCTTCACTCCTCAGGGATCTCTCTGCAGCACACCTTCTCTTGTCCCTTCTAGGACTCCCTGCCTGGTCTGGCCTTTGCATTTCCAGAGCCTTGCTCCATCGACCTTCTCTTATCAACAATTCTTCACTCTCAATCCCCATCAGCTTGAATGCATAATCAAGTAATAACCATTGTCCCCAGGCAGACACCTGCATGCTATTTCCTCTACTCCATGGTCCACTGATCTCACAGGACCATCTATACTCATTGCCCTGACTTCTTACACTTGCCCTCCTCATCTATTTAAATCTTGACAGGTGACGTTCTGGAAGATCACCAATGCCTCCCACATATCCAATGCAACAGCTGGGGTTTATGGCTCTCTCCCCATCATCCCTGCTCCTGGGGTGGCATGGCACTGCTTGCTCCAAATGGTGGTGTTGACTTGTCTGCTCCCAGGCAAGGCCGGGAGCCCCTCGGGGCCAGGCCTACCTCTGTTACTCCTGCATCCATGGTCACCAGCGTGTGGCCCCGCACTGAGCAGGCTGCCAGCAAGGCCAGCCCTCTCGCTCAGCTCCTGTCCTCAAAACATCACACCTCAGCCACACCTCCCTGCATGCTCCATGATGCCCTTCCCCAACTGCCTACCTGGCCATTTCCTGTTTGGACTGCAGCTGCGTGCGGCTCCCCTTCCACCCCCCGCCCCATTCTAGGCTTCTTCAAACAGGGAATGTTTACCACTGCAGTCCTTTCAGGAAAGGAAACAATCAATCTCTTGCAGGCTTCACAGTTTGTGGCGTTCAACATACACACCTGGTGTGACAGACCAGGGGCTCTAAGAGACAGCTGAGCCAGTAGACAGTCCACACCGGGGAGCCGCCTTCCAGGGGGAGTTCAATTTGCTGTTCATTTGCAGGGCCAGGACCACTGATCAGGTGCCCTCGTCACCCCCCAGCTCAGTCGCACACACAGAAGCACAGGGGCCACGCGGCAGCTCCTCCCGCCACACGAAAGCACATCGGATGGCTAGATGTTTTTGCGGTCACGTTTTGATTTTTTTTAACCTAGGAAGTACCAGACAGCTGTACAAGGACCACGAACACTCTCCAAGTACTTACTGCTTCTTGGTCTCTTCAAATTTGTGCAGCTTTTTGCGGAGACCTCCTGACTTAAAACCTTGGCAGTGTGCTGCTGGCGCTCCGATGGTGACGATGTCGTAGTTCTGATCTGAATGACAGAAAGCTCTCCTCCGTTACTCTGGGCTCAGGCCTGTGGACAAGCCAGCTACAGGGATATGCACGCAACTCTGGGACCCTGCCCACCCCAGCCCGTTTCCAAGCAGTCTGCTCCCTCGGTCCCACAGCCTTGATTGTCTGAGGGCCCCTGGAGCCCAGCACCATCATTTCAGCAGAGAGGGGGTTCCTACACATCTCCAGATGGGGCCACAAAGAGCCAGAGGCAACACTGACAACACTCAGCTTGCATCCCTCCTTGGGAAGGATAACTGACAGGTGACTTTCTGCCACAGAAACACAAAGGGAAGCTGGAGGGAGGGTGGACGAGGGGAAGGGACAAAGGGAGGGAAAAGCATAGGGAACAAAGACCTTACGAAGGTCCTGTGCCATGTCTCTTATCTGAGTTGCCAGGCAGGAGAACACATAGGGAAGGCTGCGCATGTGTGGGGCAGCCTGGGGACCAAGCACACAGGGAGAAAAGAAGTCAAGTGTGATTTAGTGAGAGGAACAGAAAAATAGTTACCTGACCCCCCATCGTCTTGAACTCTCATCCTCTGTATGTGCAAGTTTGTGGGAACAAATTCTAACTTTTTATCTGCTTTCAAACTGCTCGCTTTAAATGAGGGACCTAAGAAAAGGAATATGAGAAAACAAGGACGGTTGACATGTACGCTGCATTCAGGAATGGCAAGTAGGACAGTGATATTCCGAGGAAGGAGCTACGCGTGAGCAGTACGTGCTGGTAGCGGCCGAGGAAATTCTGAGGGGCCCGTGAGCACATTTCACATCCAGAGAGCAGGTTGGGTGAAACACTGGAGGGAGGGCAGCTCACGGGCCGGAAGGCTGGTTCTGGGTGCTCAGGTGGGGAGCAGAGCCAGGCAGGAGTAGCTTCAAAAGGCTATGGTTACCAGTGCCCTGCCCTCCCATGAC
The DNA here is from genome assembly GCF_023065955.2 of Ursus arctos. Taxonomy (NCBI): domain Eukaryota; kingdom Metazoa; phylum Chordata; class Mammalia; order Carnivora; family Ursidae; genus Ursus; species Ursus arctos. The sequence goes on from NW_026623100.1 coordinate 10,921,125, forward strand.
TCAGCTCTCAGTTGAGAAGTCGGACATAAAGGCGGATTTTGTGCACCATGATGTCAGCACCGCTATAAAAAGCAAATGGGCCCATGCCAGGGACTGCCTGTTCCAACCCTGGAGAACGCCATCAGGCGAGATCTAAGAAATCGGCTCAGCTAGAGCAACACATCTCAATTCCCACAAAGAGATGAAAGGGTCTGCTCATCACCTCAGACCCAGCAAGATGAACGAATGCTACAAAGCGTGGATCCTGGCCCTCTGAAACACAAACCTGAACGTGTTCCCTTGATTATGCTCGGGGCTGGTTAAGGAGGTTGGATGATGGAACTAACATCTATCTCGTTTCTGTGATCAGAATCCAACACTAATCAAGAAATACATGGTTAGTGGGGCGCCTGGGTGGCACAGCGGTTAAGCGTCTGCCTTCGGCTCAGGGCGTGATCCCGGTGTTACGGGATCGAGCCCCACGTCAGGCTCCTCCACTATGAGCCTGCTTCTTCCTCTCCCACTCCCCCTGCTTGTGTTCCCTCTCTCGCTGGCTGTCTCTATCTCTGTCAAATAAAGAAATAAAAAATCTTTAAAAAAAAAAAAAAAAAAAAAGAAATACATGGTTAGAAAAGAAAGGGGTTACGAATTAGCGACAATCAGAAGGAGAGAAGAAATAAACTTTCTCTCTAGTGATTAAAGGTAAATCGTACCAGTATACAAAATGCAGACCGGCCACTGTCTGCTTTGCATTCTGTGCTAGGACACTGCCCTCTGGGGCCTGATACTTACGGGGGCCCAGAGACCAGCAGCAGTGGCATCGTGGGAGCCTGTTAGAAACGCAGAATCCGAGATCTGCACTGCAGCAAGATCTTCAGGGACCAGGCTGCACACTGACACTTGAGATGCTCTGCTCTGGAAAACTCAGGCTCATGGGGGTTTCCTGCTTTCCCAGGTAATAGGTATCTGGCAGGGGTAGGTCCCTCAATTTCTTCAGCTCTATGCTGCCAATACACTTAGACCTGCCCTTCAGATTCAAACCAGATCCAAGGGCACCATCACCTTGTCCTCATAACCGTATGTGGCTTCTTCTCAGCCAAGTTCATGGGCGGGTTCGTATGTTCTGTGTCAAAACCTTAATATTAAGGACGTAAGATTTTCTTTTAATCCTGAAATTCCATTATGTAGTAGTAGGGGGAGGAAAGAATCTGAAGATAGATAATAAAGTAACAAAAACCCAAAAAATTCATTCTAATTTGGAATAAAAAGGGATTAGTTAAGAAAGTTCTTCCAAATCTACCCTTAGAGTATTTTGAAAACCGAACAGGATCTTTCAAGAAGAAATGTGAAGTGTCTATACTTTACTTTCTTTTTTGAGGCTGAAAACGGAGCGCTCCACTCAGACAATTCAGTGTTCAATACAAGGATTGTTGACGATTTAAACTGGGAAATCGAGGAAACCACTTTGTCTCAAAGCAAACGGTTTACATCTTTGGGGCATGTCCCTTGAGCATTTTAGACCAAGACAAAAAAATAACATGAACCAACAGCCTGTGCTTTCGTCTCTCCTAAATTTCATCCTGCATTAGTTGTTCTGGCAGAAGACACCATAGAAGGAATTTTCAATGCAATTCACATACTTGTCTTCTTAATTAAGATCTGAGAAATCCATGTTTGAAAGAATTCACACCTACACGAGAACCTATTTTTAAAAATCCATTAGAGTGTCTGTCAGGGAGAGTATTTGAGCCAGGTTCTCGTTTTCTAGCTGGGAAAAGGGAGACCCAGCACCCACCTTTGTACTGATGGAGGTCAGTCAGGTTCTCCTGGTACGTGAGGATGATGGTCTGGTACTGAGTGACAATCTGGCGCCGGAGGCTCTCCCAGCAAGGGGACAGATCCCCCAACTCCTCCAGTTCACACACTCTGCAAGGAAGACACACACACACACACACACACACACACACATCAGGTGTGGAGCCGGCTCACTTCCCTGGGAGAGGCACAGGTGTCCCAACCAAGCAGGAGAACAAAGCGGACATGGAAGTGCAGTCAATGCCAGGGAAGGCGTCGGACAACAGCTACACTGCAGGTCTCCAGAGCAAGCCGGGGGGCGGGGGGGCACATGACACAACACCCTAGAAGGAATGGCTGTATGATGGGCAGACCACTCACCATGTGGAAAAGCACAGAGATGCTTTTCACAGAAACTCTGTCAAATGCCTGGGGAAAACTAAGTGGAGGGGAGGGGCTCTAGGGGAGTGGCTCCTTGCCCGTACCCCCACAGGCCCCGTGGGACCCTCCTGGATGCTGAGACAGGGGGGGTTGTGAGACAGCTTCTCACTGCCCCCATGTTCTGGGGGTGTGTGGGCCTTCCTGCCCTGCCCCTAAGAACACTGTTGCAAGACATACAGCTGCCAAGCGGTGGTCCATAGCTAGCTGGCACGGGGCGGCCCTGCTCTGCTGCGCTTGCCCAGCCCCCTCTGTTTCAGTGCTGTCCCTCGGGGGACAAGGGCCATAGCGGGCTGGCAACTTTGGCTATGCTTTCTTTCTCTATGGGAGTAATGAGCTGTCTAAATCTAAAAGCAGCAGGAAGGCAGGGAAAGGGGAAAGGGAGAAGAGAAGAAAAAAAGAGGATCTGTCACCTTCAGAAAAATAAAAGCTATGTAAGAACTGAAACATAACTGTCTTAGCTCAGCAATAAATAATAGCTACATAATTGGAATAATGAAAACACAAGATAGACAAAAAAAAAAAAAAAAGGATAACCACATTAGGAAGCTGGGGAACGGGAAAGTACAAAAGACCTAAAATCCTCATCACAGGGAATCAGTAGCTAAGCCCCAAACCAGTTAAGAGAGTATGCTATTCGTTTATTTAGTAACATAGCGGTAAACTCTAAAATGGCTAAAAGTGGTTGTTTCTAGGAAGCAGATCAGAGAGTAGAGGGCCCCAGGACTTATGTCATTGTTAAAAGCCTTTGGGCACTATTTGTTTTTTTATACTATGCATATTTTCCTTTGGGGGAAAAAAAAGCTAATTTTATGCAATCTGCTAGATTGTCTGAAATTAAAAAGAAAGTTGTAGCATTTTATTAGGAAATTAGCAAGATCAAAGTAAAAGAGTACACAAGTAGGCGAGGCCGTGGTGAGACCCCTGTCCTCGCTCACTGCTGGCCAGCTGGTCCTGCGGCCGTGGGTCTGCTCGTGACCACACGAGCCCCACCTGCCACGGCTGCTGCTGGAGCCTCCCCGGTGTCTCTGCCCCCTTTCTGCTCCTTCCTGTGCTTCGGTGTCAGTTTAATGTTACCGTCTCACAGAAGCCTGGCCGGACCGCCCTCCTTCTCACCAGCCCTTCTAATTTCTGCACACAGCTCAAGCAGCTGGGGCTCGGGGTGCGGCCCCCACTTCTCCAGAGGGACTGCCTTCCACAGTCTGTCTCGCTCATCAAGAACCCTCCCACACCACACGCAACACCAGCCACGTGCGTGAAACTGGTGTGAAACACGATAACAACAAAACCCTCAAAACCCAAGTTCTCGTGAAATGAGTAAACTCTTCAAAGTTATAATCTAGTAAACCAAATAATGAGAATTTATGCCATAATTAAAATTATAACATGAAAACTCAAGACCTGTGCAAATGTAGATGGTAGGTAAGAAAATCTGTACAAATACAGAAAAGCTGAAAGGAAAAAGTTTAAAGTTAAAAGAACTATAAAATAGGGGCGCCTGGGTGGCACAGCGGTTAAGCGTCTGCCTTCAGCTCAGGGCGTGATCCCGGCGTTGTGGGATCGAGCCCCACATCAGGCTCCTCCGCTATGAGCCTGCTTCTTCCTCTCCCACTCCCCCTGCCTGTGTTCCCTCTCTCGCTGGCTGTCTCTATCTCTGTCAAATAAATAAATAAAATCTTTAAAAAAAAAAAAAAAAGAACTATAAAATAGTACACATAGAGAGATAAAGCAGCTCATTGCATTATTCTTGTCATTCTTAGGTTGAGTTTTTTTTTCAAGATAAAAAATGTTTAAAAATAGCTGTATCCGAACAGTGAGATCCTGACTGCATTGTGTCCTCTCATGCTCTTATTTTGTGTTCATAATTAACACTGTCTTTTGACAGCGAGGAGAAACGACATCTGAGGAAGACAGGTGACACACTCTGCAATCTGCGGGGCTGAACCCCTTCTCCCTGCCATGGGATCGAGGGAAAATGCCCCAGGCTAAGAGATATGGAGGACCAGAGGGCCCCAACGAGTCACACTTAGCTCTCTATAGCCTCTATCACTGTGGCCCTGCCCTACGGAACCAGTGACCAAAGAACGACCAGCCCTTCCTAACTTTCTACAGGCCAACTGAGAGGGGAAAGGAGAGGGGAAGAGAAGGGAGCAGGCATGCGTGCTGGGCACATGTCTGGGGCTTCCTATAACTTGTCTGGTGATGGCCTCGCACAGGAACTCAGGGGACAGGTGAGCAAACGCAGGCTTCGGCAAGCCGAGGCCACCGAGCAAGCAAGTGGCGGCGGCTGGGTCTGAAGCTAGCCTCTCTGCTGCCAGTGCTCTACCCACCACATCTAAGAACTTTCCGGAAAGGAAGGGGTGGATGACCCAGGCCTGATGGGCGGTCGGCCTCTCCACGGGGCCTCACCTGGCCGCGTCTTCTTCCAGCAGGAGCTTCACGAACTGCCGGGGCACATGCAAGGAGAGCACGCTCTCCGCCATCTGCTCCAGGATCCGCAGGTGGTTGCCGTCCGTGGTCGGGAACCGGTACATGCGGCAGATGGCACCGCCGAACACTGAGGTGGGGGACGCGGAGGGGACAGAGGCTGCGTGTGAGCCGGCGACACACCCGCTGTGTGGGCCCTCAACAGCGCTCCTTACTGTTCCTCTCAAGAGAATGAGAGCATTTAAACCAAGGCCCACCGGAGGGACTGAGTCTGGCTGCTCCTCCCCTGCGACATGCAATCTTCTCATCCCAGGGTGTGGAATGAACTCTGGAGTGCAGGGGCGGGGGCGGGGAGGGTGTCAGTCCCCAAACCCGAGGCAACACGACAAAGAGTGGAATGAAGGAGAGATGCCCCCCTACCCCTTTGCTTGGAGTATAACTAACTCCACATGCTGGCACAAAGCATGGCACTCAGACACATGGCAGGGAGGTGACAATCGGGGTGCCTGGCTGTGACAATCCGAGTAGGTGGGGAGGAAAGGGTGGGCATGGGCCTGAGTGGACACTCACAAGAGTGGCAAGAGTACCAACGGAGGAAGCTGTTTACCCGATTTCAGTAAGGTGTCTTTTCGCAACGAAGCATACTTGGATCGGATTCCCAGTGCCTCTGTCAAGCTCTCATCAACGGGGAGAACCATCTAGTGACGCGGACAGAAAAGCAGAAACGGTGAGACCCAGAAAATTCCAGAACACTCCGCAGAAACGGGGCCCACGTGCATCATCACAGAACTCTAAGAATTAGTATCCCCCATTCACTCTACAGTAAATACACTGCCCCAGCCAAAATTAATCCACCTGCCAGTACACTGCCCTCAGGCCACGCACACAGGATCTTCTAGTGACTCGGTCACTTCACCTGGTACTGCAGTGTTGTGACGGACAGAATGAGGGGGGAACAGACGATGCTCAGAAACGTTTGCACAGCTGACCTCCTGGGCTTATTTTGGGTGAAATGAGCTAGCTCCGTATTTTACAGCAATGACCACTTAGCAGTGTCTGGTACACCGGTACTGTAGTCTGAGAGCATGAGGGGCCCGTGCGAGCGACGGTGAGGGAGGCAGGGTGACAGAGAGGGAGTGGAGCAGATGCAGAGGGGGAGAGGTCTAGGAGAGGCTCAGCGAGTGTGTGGATGGGAGGCACACAGAAGGTGGCTGCGGGGCACATGTGTGCCTGGGAGGGAAGCTCTAACGAAACAGCAGAGATAATCCAAGCCTCCTTGCACACCCCCATCAGCCCCCCTTCGCCGCCTGAATGCAGCTCCTCCAGCCTGGCTCCCACTCAGCAGAGTCTTGCATGGCACGCTCCCTGAAGGGACCCCCCTCACTACTTTGAGAAGTGCCTGGGGGGATGGGCACGTTCTGCCTTGGGGGCCCCGTCTTTCCCTTCCCGGGACACAAAGGCAAAGTGCATCTGGACAGACCCTCTGACTCCTTCCAACAGAGAGGAGCAAGGCGGCGTGCTCACCCTCCCATTGACGGTGTCCAGAGACCGGGTCACAGGGGGCCGCTGGTCTGACTTCTCCTCCATCTGCCAGCCAATCACGGTGATGTTACCCACACGGTCACTCTCCGCAGATCTGCAATGAGCAAAGTGCTCTGATAAGAGGCATTTACCTGCACTTCATTTTCTGCTTAAATGCAAAGCTCAGCCATCCTGGGTCATCAAGGGGTCCTGAGAGTGCCAGGATCTGGTGCACTGGTCAGTCAGCCAGCATTCACTACATGCACAGGCTCCGGGGGAGGCAGACAAGGAAACCGTAAGAGCAGAGAGGAGGGCTGCAGCTGCGAGGGGACACAGCACCACAGAGAAGTGTGGATGTGCCTGGGGTACAGTTGGAGGGGAAGAGCCAATGCTTGCTTGGGAGGTACCCATCAGCCCCTGGGCTGACCTCTGCCCTCGAGAGAGATGAAGACACATCTTGGAACCAGGACTGGAAAGCACCTTCTTCTAACACTGAACCCCATTCTGTTCCTTCCCACCCACCCTTAAGATCTGATTAGACCCAAGACCTAGGCCTGGACCCCAAGTAAGCAGAGGGTTTCCCAAAGACTCTGAATCCTGGTATGATACAGTTAATGCCACTCTAGCCCTGGTCAGTTTCGCCTGAGTTCCCGCAGGGTGGCTGCCAGCTGCGTAGGCCCATCTGATTCATCCAGGGAGGCCCCAGGGACACCCTAACGCCTCAGGCTTTTTATTTAAAGTGTCTGATTTAGCCAGGTTCTAAACTTTTATGTGGTCACATATACTGACAATTTCCTTTGTGACTTTTTCTCATTGTTCTAATGCCTGGAAAAGTGCTTCCCCATGCTCTCTGCTCAAGAGTCCTACGTACACCCTTTTCAAAAGAAGATGTCCATTTCTTACATTTAGTGATGATCCAACTAGAATTAGTTCTGGCACATGACGTACCTGAATATTTTTCTCTAGCAGCCCTTTGCCCCACACGACCCCTTGTCTTTCTGTAAGACGCGTCCTTCATGCTGAGGCAGGTTCCCTCTGCACACCGAGGGCCGAACCAGGCTCTTGCTCTGCCCGAAGCCTCCAACACTGCTCTCACCATAGCTTTAGAATGGTGCACTGTCCAGCAGATGATTAACCCTTGTCAAATTGCTTTTGCTCTTTTGAACTATCTTCCCAACTTTTACATTATTTTGAAAAAAAGAACACCATGTTAGGGTTTCGGTGAGCACTGTCCCCGAAATGAATTTGGGAAGGGCTGACATCTTGAACTCTTTCACCTTCCTTTCAGGGATACAGTGGGGGTTCCCCTTCCTTCCTTCCATAAATATTTATTGAGCACCAGGCTCTGTTCTAGGTGCTTAGGATACGGCAATGAAGCAAAGCGGACAAAAACCCTGCTGCCCGGGAGATCATATTCTACTGGGAAGAGATGACAGATAAAAATATTGAGTATTATCAGATATATATGGAGGTTTTCCTTAGGTCTGCGTACAACAGGGCTCATATTTCCTATAGATACTGCACATTTCCATTCCCTAACGGGTCCTCTGATGGGCTGTTTTAATCTCACTTCAGTAAGCAACCACTCCTCACTGACACCAGCCTTTGGGAGGGGGCCGGGCCCTCTCTGAGTGCAGGAAATGGGGCCTTCCGCTCATCTGTCCCTGGACTTCATAATTCCAGGTCCTTTCAAGGGAATAAAATTAAATACCAACCTTAGTGTTAAATGCAACCTATGATGCCTGTCCTGGAGCAGATCTTTGACAATGAATGTTCCAGAGCCCAGTAAATACATCTGAGGAAGAGCGGGGGAGAGAAGGCATTAGTACGCTTGCTTTGCCTCTGGTCCAAATGCCAGGCCCAAGAGTCCAGCAGGCTGGTTCCCACAACACATCTGACCCTCTCTCAGGAGCCTAACACGGATGCTCAGGAGGAAATTCCTGAAGATGAATACATTTGGACGCCAGTTAATTTGTGAGCAAAGTAGTGAAGTTAATCTGTGTTCACCTCTCACTCAGATGATTACAGAACTTAAAAAAAGGGAACAAAATGCCACGAACCACAGTGTGTTACTTAACTGTTCCCTGAGATCGATCTTTGACATCATACACGGAGAGTTTGATCTGTGTCATCTGACTGATAAGAGAGTCTTGAAAGAAGGCAATACTGCTTAGGAATATAGGATTGTTGGTTCCCTAGAATAGAAAAAAGAGCAAAATCAGAATGCGGAGTTGGGTTTTTCCACGTAATTGCTTTGGAAACACACCAACATTTTCAGAACGAGACACTAACCTTCTTACTGACTTGGATCGACACAAACACTGATGGCAGCCTAAATGGATGCCTAAAACAAGCCCAAACGCTGCTTAGAAAAAGGACAAAGGAGTGTGACAGGCATCTCCAGAAGCAGCCACCGCAGGCAGGCCCACCGCACGGCCGTGCCCGAGGGCTCACTCTAAGGCTTCTCGCTCACTAGAGGGGATCCTCTAAAAGTGAAAGGACCTGGATGTCCGCATGTATTCTCGGTATGACCACTTTAAATGAGTGATCTATTTGGATCTCCTACTTCGGGTTGTTCCTTGAAGATGTACAACGTCAGATGTGAGAAGAAATGAATGACTTAAGTTGTTTCTTATTTCCAGAATCCCATAGTTGGAATAATTAAGAACTGACCTTTTTAAGGTTATCCTTTTCAAAAGACGAGCTGTGAGTTTCTAGCTCATAGGGGGCCATTTCTTGGCAGCCTAGCCCTGCCCCCCAGAGCCCCATAACATATTGTCTTTCTCAGGCAGCGGTTACCTATCTCAGCCAAATGGTTCCTAGTTCCTGTTTGTGCCTGCTGTGGGTCCCATGCCTCTAGCAGTGCTCCCTCTGCGGCTCCAGGTTCGGGCTCTCGGGGTATGCTGGACGGCCCCGGCTGGGCAGCCTGCTGGGACCACAGCCCACCCTACCTCACCCTGCACCTGCCCTTGGTTAAGGCCATTCTCTGTCTCTCCTCACAAGGAGGCTATATACATCTGCTTTGCTGCCTCTTTCTCCAGCATTCCCAACCACCTTGGGACAGGGAACCACTCCCACAAACCCGCCTCCAGGGCCTGTCACACGCACCCCTTCTCTCCATTCCTTCCCACTGCCAGTCAGGTCCTACATGCTCCCCCAGATGCCTGTCAGCTTAGGACCTCCCTGGAACACATCTAGTCAGGTGACTCCCCTCCGAAAAGCCTGATTGGCCTGCTACACACTCCTGGCCTGCCGTTCAAGGCTGCTCTCCCTTGCTCCTCCACGTGGGCCTTTTGCACACCCAGAACAGGGTAAGGGTATTCTCAGAACCCACATGACACTTTCCTATTGCACGCCTTTGCATAACTACCACCGAACTCGGGCGTGCTCTTCAACACGTGGTCCCCAGACCAGCAGCACGGGCATCACCCGGGGGCTTGTGAGAACTGCAGAGTCTTGGCCCTGCCCAGGTCTCTTAAGTCAGAATTCCGCTAAGCATCACCCGAGGCAGCCTCTCCAATCCTCAGAGCTGGATGGGCCCTACCCCCCGGGTGCTGCCCTCCTCTCTCTACTCCACCCCTTCCCACACAGCTGTGTAGAGTTGGACCACGCTCACTGCCTCCCCACCCACAGGATGGGACGGTCCTCAAGGGCAGGGACTGGGCCTCCGAGGTCTTTGTATCAACCAAGGCGCCCAGCACCGCGCTCCACACGCAGGCAGCACTCACCAGATGCTTAGAAAACAAAACCGTTGATTTGAACTCAGAAATAAGTTTCCAAGAGAATGAAAAACGGTGGTCTAGGTTCCAAAATGTAAATGAGGGAAGGGGAGAAGTGCAGTTTAAGTCTGTTTGAGACTGCTAGGGAGGGGTTAATTCACACAGACGCTCACATCACAAACAAAATCCTGCACAGTCTAAGACAGAGCCTATACTTCGTTTCGTAACTTACATACGGTGCTCAATTATCTAAAAGGAGTTTGTAAAACGTAAATATAAAACACACAATGCAAAAGGATATACAAAGAAAGCCAATAAAAAGAGGGGTATGTCCAGTAAGAAGGCTGGTTAATAAGTAACATTCTCCACACTGTGATTAATGAACACAATTCTCCGAAAGCAGCAGCCAAATGAAAATGACAAGGAAGAATGAGCTCTTTACCTCTTAAAAGGCAATAACCTTATAGGATCATTGTTCAAAGACAACCGGCCAATAGCTCATCGATAATTGTAAAGGATGTGGCAAATATGAATGCCACTGAGATGAACGTGAAGAGAAACCTCAGTGTACTGAGAACCCACGGAGTGCCAGCTGCAGGGGCTCAGGTCACCCGCAGCCCCCCCCCGTGGAGGCTATCAACGCCGCAGGAGCCCGTCGCAGAGCTTCGGGTCGAAGCCGGCAGCACGCACCTCGATGATCTCCGTCTGTGCGTGTTTCGTCCAGAAGGCCTGAGGAGGGGTGGTGGCGCTCACTGCTACAAAGCTATTTGGTTTTCGGTCTAGCGATGGAGTATGCAACTCACTGCAGGCTATGGAACCAAGACAGGAAAGAAACGAATCCTTAAAAATCAGGCTCCCGTTAATTCTCAGTTCCAAACATGCCCAGAGAAAGCAAAGAAAGTCAGTGACACTAAAGGGATGAGATGATTCCACTGTCAGCTGTCACATGGAGGTGATCTTTTACACTGGAAACAAGCTCTTCTCATGCTCCCCTCCCCCATCCCCCACCCTCAGGACGGCAAGGCCCTAACTGCCAGTGGGAGGCTGAGCTGACGGGCACTTTCTGTGTCCACAAAGCCGACAACCTCACACAGGGTCTGACCCATCATGTCTGACCTTCATATGCAGTGAGCTAAGCAGCCACTCAGTCTATAAAATCAGGACACAGCTACTCATGCCTGCATCCTATGGCTGTGGCGGCCAGCCCCGAGCCGTGGTGCCCCACAGGCCTCTGTGAATGTCCATCGGAAGCAAATTTAAAAATCCATCGTAATATAAACAAAGGTGTGGTGGTGTTTTTTTTCTTTTTAAAGACGTCATTGCTCATTTTTTCTCCTTATAAGACTCATATCAAATGCAAGATTTGTAAAAATGTTCCTTTTTGGAACTAAGGGAACCCTGTAGAACGGTTTCAGTTGGAAAGTTTATTGTACTAATAAGCATTCTGAAATAGGTAAGACTCAGATCATTCTAACATAGGAGTGACCCACAGGAAAAAAATCACATTTCGCTGAATCTAACACACTATCTGTTGTGAAATGCACTAAGAAAGCAAGAGGACCCGCTGCCATTAGACTATGATATGCTATTGATTGTAAGACACTTTCTGATTAAATAGAGAGTAAAACATGAGAAAAATATATGTCTTAGAACTGATGAAATACACGGTTAAGTCAAAGTTCAACACTGGTAGAAACAAAATGTGACCATTTCTGCCAGTGTTCTCAGCACCTTCATGGAGGACAGGGTTCTTGGAGGTCCTTGCTCTTGCCACTCCTGCCCTCATCATTCCTGATTTTTTTAATGCTCGCTGGTGATTTACAATATAGAAACTGATTTTCGCTTATGAAAAATAATTTTAGTTCTCTCTCCATTTGTATTATCTTTTCATGTGTCTTTATGAATTTTCACTATTAACTGGATAAGACACAAAGAGCTTAGGTTTTCTATTCAGTTAGTTTTGGACAATCACATGCATCTGAGCAACCACCACCAACACAAGTTGGAGAACATCGTCAAAACACCAGACCAGAAATTTCCCCCTCGTACTTCCCAGTCAATTCCCCTGCCTCTGCAACCAATTTCTGATTTTCATCACTTTTGCCCGTTCTTGAACTTGAGATTCATCTACATTGCTGTATGTACTGATAATCACTTTTTTAAAAAAAATTGATGAGTTAAGAGTCCATTGTATGAAGGTATCAAAATTTATTTATCCATTCTGCTAATGGATGTTGGGTTGTTTCTGGTGGTGAACCACTGTGAATAAAGGTGCTAAAAATATTCCTGTTTGTGTCTTTTTGTGGACATAGGCTTTCATTTCTTTTGCATAAGTACCTAACAGTGACATTTCTAGGTTACAGCAGAAGATATGTTTAACTGCGAGATGCTACGGTTTCCTAAGGCAGTTGCACCATTTTACAATCCCATCAGCCATGTATATGCGTTCCAGTTTTTCTGTATCCCCACCAACATTTGGTAGGGTTAGTCTTTCTTTCACAGTTGTTCTAATAGATGTGTTTGAATTTGCACTTCCATGGTGATTAATGATGTAAAGCATTTTTTCATCACATGCTTGTTGCTCCTTTTATAATTTCTTGTGTCAAGAGTCTGCTTGAGTTTCTTGCTCATTTTTAAATTGAATTGTTGACTTTTTTTATTGTTGATTTATGAGTGTTTTATTCTGGACCTGTTCTTTCTCAGGTAGATGTGTTGTGGATATTTTTTCCCAGTCTGTGGTTTGTCAAATTTATTTTCTTACAGATGTTTAGGTTTGTTTGTTCGTTAGGCTTTTAGTCTTGGGGAGTGATAGACAGGAAAACTGTCCCTCCCTCCAAAAAAGTATCCACATCCTAATCCCTGGAACCTGTGAATATATTACATTACAAGCACTGTGGATGTGATTAAGGTCATGGAACCTTGACATGGGGAGATTATTCTGCATCTTGGCATTATTCTGCATATAGGGGAAGGTGGAAGGGTGAGTCAGAAAATGTGACTATGGGGAGAAAAGGCAGGAGAGACCATGAAAGGCATTTCACCTGTCACTGCTGGCTTTGAATATGGAGGAAGAGGGCCACAAACCAAGGAATGTGAGCAGCTTTAAGAAACGAGAACCAGCCTCACCTGGCTGCTAGCAAAGAAATGGGGACCTCAGTCCTAAAACCACACACACACCCTGAATTCTGCCAATAATATGAAGGACAAAGAAACAGATTCCCCCCTGGTGCCCCCAGAAAAGAATGCAGCCTTGCTGACACTTTGATTTTGGTACAGTAAGACTCCAAGCAGACCTCACTGAGCCCACTGGATTTCTGACCTAAGCAAACTGTAAGATAATAACTTTGTGTTGTTTCAAGGTGTTCAGTCTGTGGTAAACTGTTACGGCAGTGATAGCAAACTAAAGCACAGAGTTAATACTTTTTGCACTCTGTCCAAGAAATCGTTGCCTACCCTGAGGTTGGGAGTGACCCTCTGTTTTCTTCTAGAAGCTTTAACACTTTGTTCATTTTTAAGGTTCTCTTCTATTTCTTTTGCTGGGTCTGCCTCAGCAGGAGTCAGGGATTTGGCCATTTCACTTGCTTGCCCTCCTTTAAGCTATGTGTTTAAGCAACCGAGGGCCTGGTTTGTCTCAGCTCGCCCCTTCATCACGTGTGGGTTCTTAACACCCACGCGAAGCGGGAACATTTGGGTCTTTCAAGCACAAGTGACAGCAGATAGACTGAGGTGTAACAGGTGTCCAAAGCCAGGAAGACTGGTGTCGGGTTAAGGGCTGATGGGCCAAGTGCCACCTTCAGAACACACCCTCCTGTAGGTAACCGCTCTCCAGCCCTGACCCCCAGCCGGCTCAGCTACGTCTCACTCGGTGTTTATTCCTAGCCCAAGGGCCAGGGCTTCCAAGACGCGTTCCCTCAGCAGCCCACAGTCACATCTCTTATCTGTCACTTACATCGCTTTGGCCTACTTCCAGAGAAGCCATGAGTCTCTGGTATGTATGCCTTGTCTCTGCAACCAGATCATCTGTAATCCCAGCTGGATAAGTGCTGTTGAGGCAAAGCAGTAAAATGTATTCCAAGTACATATCCTTTGACTCAGCAATTCTGTATCCAAGCGTTTATCCCGAAGAAATGATCAGCAAAACAAACGCGTGAATGATCTATGTACAAGTATGTTCACTGTGGTGGTGGTTATAGCGGCAAATCAGAAAGAACCCAAAATGTCTGACACCAGGAAACTGCTTACAATAAATACGGCACAGCCACGTTCTACGCAGGCATCTGAAGTGATGGGTCAGATCCCGTGTTTATTACAATGAAAAGATGCCAATGACATGTTGCCACGTGAAAAAAACATGTTAAGAACAGTAGCATGACAAGGGGCGCCTGTGTGGCTCAGCTGGTTAAGCGTCTGCCTTCGGCTCAGGTCATGATCCTGGAGTCCCAGGATTGTGTCCTGCATCGGGCTCCCTGCTCAGTGGGGAGCCTGCTTCTCCCTCTGCCCTTCACCCTGCTCGTGCTCTCTCTCGAATAAATAAAACCTTTAAAAAAAAAAAATACTAGCACGATATTTTTGTAGATAATCCCATCACCTCCACAGGCAAAAAACCATTAAAAATTCTGTATAGCACTGTGTGGGTGTAAAAAAATATTTCTGGAAGGATCCACACCAAAATGCCAACTATGATTATCTCTCTCTGATAGGGTATTCTTTTCCTCTAACATTTTCTCTATTACAGGTTTTAAAATGAGCACTTTTTAATTTTAAACTTAAGATAAAATAGTTGACTATTCGACAGGCTCCTGCTCCTCTTTTCCCACTGTGGTAAAAATCGCTTAAAATAAAACTCATCCTCACCTTTTCAAGCTGTTTCTTCCCCCATGTACTTCCTTCAAATGGCTATTGTACTATCCTTGATTTACTAGAATCAGAAACATCCTGGTTTCTGTCGAAGGGGTGAAGATTTTTACCTATGTTACATCAACCCTCATCCTGTCTCTATACTCAATCAGTTTAGTGTGAGTTTTTTTGTTAAATCCGTGTTCTGCATTAGTAAAGCTAAGTGAATATTATTACGAGCCAAGTGGGATTTCCTTCACTTCTCTCCTGTGTTGGGCCCTGTTTCCTGGGTCCCCTGTCTTCCTTTTTCTCAATTTACTCCCTCTTTTCGGTGGAACATATCCTCCACTCACTTTCAGAAAAAGGATGTGGGAGAGCTAAGTTTGAGAGTCTGCAAAGCTGAAATAGGTTTCTTTCTCCCCTCACATTTGACTGAGTGTCTGGTTGAGGAGAGAAGCCCAGATGAGAAATATGTTCCCACTCACATTTCCGACTCCCAGTGTCACTGAGAATCTCCTCTGCACTAGTCTGACCCCGATCCTTGGATACGACCTGTTGTGTTCCTTTCCACCTCTCTGGAAGTTTTAGGATTTTCATTTTATTCCCAGTGCTCTGAAATTTCACCAGGATGTGCCTTGTTATGGGGCTTTTCAATCATTATGCGGGGCCTTGGCAGGCGCTCTTCACCTAGGAACACACTCCCCAGGTCTGACAGACTTCTTGTCTTTTTTCTTGGTAATTCCCTCCCTTCCACCCTTTTCCGTTTCCTCCTGTAAATGGTGGGCCTCTGAATTTCCTAATTTTCCATTTCAATTTCTCTCCCATTTTCTATTTTGCTTTGAAATTTTTACTTTTTTAAAGTATTTTTAAATCATATTTTGTTTCTAAGACTGCCCTTGTTCTTCAGTTGTTTTTTTTTTTTTTTTACAGTGTCCTGCTCTTATGTTATGGGTATGCCATCTTCTCTTGAGGATTTAAATTATAATTTTCTGACGTTTCCTTCTACTTTCTTCAATGTCTGCGTGTCCTCCAAGTTCTGTTTTCTCCTGCTGCTTCTTTCATGTGTGGGCCTTCCACAAAGGCCTTCAATCTTTAACCATTCTTACATTCTGTCTTAAATCAACTTTGAAGTATTTATATATAAAATGTGCCCATTTTAAGTGTAGAGCTCAATGAGCTTTGATAAGCATATACACCCACATAACCACCACAGTCAAGATACAGAACATTTCCATTGCCCAAAGGGCCCCCTGTGTTCTTCTTCCCAGTCAGTCCTCACCAGCACTCCTAGACAAGCACTGACGGGTCTTCTGTCACTGTGGATTAGTCTTCCTGAGTTTCACGTAAACAGATCATAAATATACATTTGAATATGGTTTCTTCCACTCTGCACAATGCTTTCGAGACTCATTCACGTACATATCAGTACCTCATTCCTTTTCGTCGCTGAGTGGTATTCCATCGGGCGCGTGTAGCCTAGTGAACTCTCCTGCTGATGGGTATGTGGGTTGTTTCCAGCGTTGGCTATTATGAATCAAGCTGCAACCAGCATGCACCTACCAATCTTTGCATGCACAAAAGAATGCCCATTCGTTTTTAAGAATGAGGTATCAGAAGGCTGAGTGTGAGGGTGAGCCAGATGGGCTCCACAACGGTGCCTGGGTGGCTAGCTGGCCTACTTTTGGCTGGGGTCCAGAAAGCCAGCACCTGACTCTTTGTGGGGAGTGGGAGTGGGTGGTTTACTGGCTCCACAGTGAGAGGCCCCTGCCTGGAAGAGCAAGCCTGGCTGAATTAGGATAAAAGGAAGAAGGCTGGGGAGGGCAAGGTGGGGGGCTGTTATTCAGTAGACTTCTGGCCCTTCACCATGCTCTCCTCCGTGCTGATGGACCTCAGCCCAGAGCTTCTCTGCCTCCCAAGTTTCTTAGAATAACCACCAGTCCCTGTAGGACTGAGAGAGTGTGGTGGGAACCTGAACCCCAAACTCTTCCTTACACAAACTTTCTGATAAGCCCCTGCTTTAGTCTCTGAGCTCCCCCAGTATCTTTGGGACAAATCTACAGCCTCACAGACAAGCAGGTGTGACCACACTCCTCTCCATCTGCTCCCTCCTCCTCATGGGTTACATTCTGGGGCTTCCAAAAATGTCTCACTGCACAGAATATGTATTTCTGTTTCTTATTCTTCCTGGCGTCTGAATGATTTAAGACAGGGAGTGGAAATAAGTTCACTCTTCTCTTGTGAAACTGGAAGTCCTTGGGTTAGTATTACAATTTGTGAAGAGCAAGAAAGCTCTAGGTTGGGAGTGGGCAGCTGTGGGAATCCCAGCAGGGTTACAGGCTGCTTCCCCCAGCCCCCTGTTCCTAGTTCACAACGCAGGACTCCCTCCCACTGCAGAACTAGCCAGCAAGTCAGGGTTGGGAAACCCTCTGAACTTGTTTAGGGGCATTCAGTCTGAAATGGGGATGTTTTCAACATTTAATATAAATTTGATAATAATGCCCTTACATTTTTAAGGATTTTGTCATTAGTCCAAGTTGTTTGTCTGATTTTGCTTTAAGCACCATAATCTTCTTTGTCCCTCAGATGGTAACACCCCTTATAGCACATGCGGAAACTGGCCCAGCAAGGGCAAGCAGTCGGCTCAAGGGCATGCAGTTAGTCTGTGGCATGGTCTGGACTAGAATCACGGGTCATCTGACTCTTGAGGAAGTGCTTCTTTTATGTCATACCACCTCCTGGACACCACCGCCAGGCCACGGGTCAACGCTGACCACTGCCCAGGGACAAGGGAAGGGGAGATGAACACAGGATAGCATCAGGCTCTGGAGGAGAACCATCTGTGGCTGACCCCACCAGGCGGTCCAACCTTCTGGGTAAGCCACAGTAATGCCGTGCTTCCCTCATCCCGGAGCCAGCACATTCTACTACTGTTTTTTAGGACAATTTTAGGGATTCAGGCCAGTATTTAGGACATGCTGACACTGCCCGAGAGGGAAAGCAGTAAGTGTGATTGCCTCCACTCACAGAGTAGGGAACGAGGTCTAGACAGCTAAACTCAACTGCACGGGGCCTTATGGCTGGGGCCGACAATGCTGGCCCTGAGCCAGTTTTCCCACCCCTCTGACCCTCCCCTAGGAAGAGGGAGGCTGTCCTTGCAGCTCTTGGGTGCTTACCTCCCAGCCCCACCCCCACCACGGCCAGCCTGGAGGGAACGTATGCTGAGGAGACCCAAGGCCTGTGGGCTCCAGGTTCCCTCGCACACATGGGACATTCACACCCGTCTCGTGGCTTCATCTCAGAAACACTTCAGCAGCAGCAAGTTCTCGGACACAAATTCATGTCAGAGTCCGGTTTTTGTTTTTGAGCAACATACATTTGAAAACAAAAGAACAAAAAATTCAAAAAGATACCTACCTAAGCTGAATTCTAAAATGGGCTCATCTGGATCTTGTATATTTCCTGAATAAAAAAGAAATGACGGGGAAAAAAAATCACCCTTAATAAACTCTTCCTTGCATTTAGATTTTATTCAAAAGACCCAACATTCTACTTTTTACCCACCTCAGAAACAGTTATCTGAGATAATTTCTTCATTTTCTAAACATTTTGCTTCTGAGATTCCTAAGAAGTCTCGGGCTCCAAGACCAAACCCCCTCCCTTCCTCAGCTCTGCACACCCACAACAAGGAGGGCTTTGATCATGGCCTGGGCACTTGCCAGACAGGCACTTGCCAGACGGGCACTGTGGACATTCCCATATCATCTACTGGCAAATGAGCCCTGGGGGTGCCCACCCAAGCTGGAAAACTGCCGGCCATCAGACTGCACTGCAAGCAGTTCCCAGGAACAGGGCTGACCTCCCCTCCCCCTCCATTCCCTGATTCAACCAGAAGAACGTCATGGCAGGGTGCCCCCCAGCCTGGGGCAGTCACCGGGGGCTCGTTCTGGCTGTCCGCAGGGGACTCCAGGAGGCAGGCACGGCCCTCCCAGCACTGATACAGCATGGGACCTGTGTGTGGTGACCTTGCCCCAGGAACCCGGAGCAGGGCCCATGAGGCTCACCTGCCAGAGAGAGGCCCAGCATGTCGGCTGCCACGTCAATGGTGGAAGCCCGCTGCATCGCACGGGCCCTGGCGCCATGGCGAGGGCTGTGCTCTCTTGCCGTCATGATGTCATTGGTGACGATGTGCTTCCTGTTCCTGGGTCAGACCACGCCTGATTCCCCGGGAAGCGCAGTCACCAAGCCCTAGTCCCCTAAGGTGGCAGTAGTCCTGAGAAAGAGGCATAAACACTGGTAAGAAACACAGGGACAGTGACTGAGAGACCATGCTCTCATGGAGAGCGGATGTGCCTAACATGGGCAAGTGAGGAGCCAGGGGTGGAGAGTCTGATGGTCTAGGCCCCTTCTAGTGACCTCTTCCTCTACGGTCTCCAACACTCACTCACTCACACACACACACACACACACACACACACACCACCAACACATATGCCCATGGTATCACGTAAGGAAATCCTGTTCTTTTCAAAAAAGATACGCCACATTAAATGATGGTTTAGATATAACCATAAAAGATGGCTCTTGAAATTTTCTCCTGTGTTTTATTAGGCTCTTCTGTTGACAAGTCTCATAGAATCTGTAAAATTAAATCAATTCACCTCTGTCAGAAGGATATGAGATGCATGAAGGGGTCTGCCGCCCACTGGCTATGACGGCATGGTGGAACGTTGGAGAGACAAAGACGCATGTATCCAACCTGCTCTCTTTCTCCCCAGAGCTACAGAAACCTCCCATGTGTCTTGGGCTTGCTTCCCTACAAGTGCGTGTAATCTATGCCTAACTAAAGTGGATAGCGCTGTGTGCTATGGATACAGAAGTCTCTGGGCAAAGTGCCACCATAGGCTGAATCGACAGATGCTCTGGCATGGCACAGAACACACACTGTGCTCGAAGAAGTGGGTTAAGCAGCAAGAAGCGAGTTTCATGTTTTTCTAGCCCTCTATGCTACAAGTCCTGCTGTCTCTAGAAGGAACCAACCTTTAGAAGTGAAGATAACTAGACTGTACAAAATTCAAACACTCCTTTCAACGGTTTCCATGTATCCAGACACTCTTGTCTTCTCAAAGTGTGTCAACACCTGTGCCCCCGAAGGGCCTGTGTTCCTGCTCTTGAGTTAATATTCACCCAGCAACTTACTGGACATGTTTGTTCTTGGACCAGTTGAGATACATAGCATTTCTTCATAGAAGCACGTCCAAATCCATCATCTAAAAATAGAAAATTTTAAACTTAACAAGCTGGTCAAACACGAAGTTCTTGAGAATGCATATTATAATGCTTATGTTATAATTTTAATGCCTAAAGATATGGGGAAGTCAAGAGCTACCATAAGTTCCTTTGAGCTCCACACAACAATCTAACCTTTTGGCTCAAAAGCAAAGGTTTTGCTGAAGCCCCAAAGAATGAGAAACAGAAAGTGCACATTCCCATCCCCCACTCCCAGGGGTGATCTGGGGCGCAGGGACGAGCCCTAAAGCACCCACTGTGTGGCTGGGATGTGGCTGAGGGAAACGGAGGAGCTAAGAATCTGAGCCCGAGGCGTCCTCGCTCACAAACCTCAGGCTCTGGAAGAAGCTGCTGGGCCCCTCTGAGGCTCCGCTTTCTAACATGAGGCTAGTTGCACCCATCTCACAGGGCTGCAGTGAGAACCAAATGTGCAAAAATGGAAGAGGGCTCTGCCCTGCTGGGGCTGTCTGGCCCTTGGGTGCCTTCCTGCGGAGCAGAACACCCAGGCTCTCACTCAGTCCCGGGGGACTGTCAGAGCAGACCTCAGGACCCAGAGCGTGAGCTATCTGAAACTGCTGGAGTCTGGGGTATAGACAACGGGCACAGGGGCGTGCTTGGCCCTCAGGCAAACTCAAGTTTCTCTTGCAGGCTGAGCTCCTACCGCTTCCACTGGAGCACCTAGGGACCTTTAGCCCAGACACCTCAAGGGAGAGGGCAGTGGCCCGGCTAGGGAGTCGCAAAGTCTCCAAGGGGAAGACTCACCAGTTTGCTGACACCAAAAGGCACACAAAGTCAAAATATGCAATGAAAATGGTAAAGACAGGGAAAGTACTTGCAGTACTAATATCTCTCATTTATAGTAATGCTTGTACAAATTAACCAAAAAAAACTCCCTAAAAATGCAAGTGGCAAAGGGATGAATTCATAAAAGAGGAATACATGTGGTAAACATTTTGGAAAAGTGACCAAACTCATTCATCATAATTAAAAGAATGTCAAATATTCCTATATCCACCTAAAGTAGTCTTTCAAAAGAGGTTTCTTCTCATGAGAATATGCTTTGTTGGCAGACCTAGGGGAAACTCTATCGGGTTCTCTTATACTGCTGGTAACATTTTAAAGTGGAACATGAGTTTCAGAACTTATTTATTTATCAAATTATTTATCACATTATTTATCAAAATGTATAAACAAAAACAAAATTCTTGCCAACAGGCCAAAGATGCTTATTGCAGCATTACTTATAATGAGCAGCACTGGAACCAATGTAAATGCCCGGCTGGAAGTAAGCACACTCGGGGACATCCATTACATGCACGACTACATGGCTGCTGAAATGATCATGACAAAGTTCGTGAACACATGACAATTTCTGCAACCTCATCAGGGATCAGGAAACCACAAATTACAACCATGAGACACCGCTGCACACTCATGATATACAACAGCTAAAAATGGGGGGGAAAAGACAATACCAAGCCTTGGTGAGGATGTGGAATAAACAGAACCCCGAGACACTACTAGCGGAGGGTAAAATGGCGCAGCCACGCGGGGAAACTGGCAGTATCGACTCAAGTTGAACGTCCCCGTCCACAGGCACCTAGTACACAGCTCAGAGTGGCACTGCTGACAGAAACGCAGATTTACGTTCACAAAGGTATAAAGAACATTCAGAGCATAACGTTCGTAACAGCCAAACACTGGCAACAATCTAAACGTCCATCAACTGTAAACGAAACAACACAGATGGCTTTTAGGAACGATGTCAAGGGAGAAAGCCAGTCACACGAGAGCATATCTAGGCAACTCTATTTCTATAAAGTTCACACACAGGCCAAATGAGTCCATGGTGTTAGAGGTCAGGACGGCGGTATCTTTGAGGGGTGAGTACCGACTGCGGAGGCCACGCGGGGCATGTGGAGGCTTGTGGGCTCTGGTAATGCCCTGTCTCCTGTTTGGGGTGCTGGTTTCAAGACTAAATTTACTGTGTAAAAATTTTTTGAGCTGTACATGAATGATTTTTTATACTTCAATAGAAAACTTAATTATTTTACTGACTATAATAAAGACAACAGCATGAAAAAATGTTTCTGTCAGCTCTGCATCATGTTTTTAATGAAATATTCTACCTGTGTTCTGGTCACAGTCATTTAAAAAGATAGGACACATGGGGCACCTGGGTGGCACAGCGGTTAAGCGTCTGCCTTCGGCTCAGGGCGTGATCCCGGCGTTATAGGATCCAGCCCCACATCGGGCTCCTCCGCTAGGAGCCTGCTTCTTCCTCTCCCACTCCCCCTCCTTGTGTTCCCTCTCTCGCTGGCTGTCTCTGTCTCTGTCGAATAAATAAAATCTTTAAAAAAAATAAAAAAATAAATAAAAAATAAAAAGATAGGACACAGATTGAGGCACCTGGGTGGCTTAGTCAGTTAAGTGCTTGACTCTTGACTTCAGCTCAGATCATGATCTCAGGGTCCTGAGATTGAGCCCTGCGTCAGGCTTCGTGCTCAGCAGGAAGTCTGCTTGAGATTCTCTCTCTCTCTCTCTCCCCCTCGGCTCCTCCCCCTTTCTCTCTCTCCCTCAAATAAATAAGTAAATCTTATAAAGAAAAAAAAAAAGATAGGACACAGAGGGAAAGAGCCAGCAGGAGACCACATGGAGAAGAAGGCCCTATTTGGGGGTGTGACCACGGGGAACTGGTCCCTTTCTTAGCTTCGGGTCATCCTCTTGCAGGACTGCAAGTTGCACCCCATGCTGGCCAGAGGCAGAGGCGGCACCCTGGGCGTGAATCAGCTCGAGGAAGGAGCTCTTCTTTCTTGAACGTCCTCCCAATGTGTCTCCAGCATTCTACTGCCCCACCTGGCCACCCTGCTCAGCCTGTAGTGAGGCTGTGGTCACTCCCCTGCACCTGGGCCAGTGCAGACATGCCACCTGACAGAAGACAACGGTACCCCGACCACCTGCCAGTTCAAGGGAGGCTCCCAAACGCCCTCCCCTCTTTCACCCCCTACCTCCTCCCCCTGCAGGGCCCCTGCCCATGGGAGGGCAGAGGGTATTACAACCATGATGGGACCCTGGGGATAGAAATGCTTACAGGGGAACATCTACAGACTAATTTTACATTTGATAGAGTTCACAGACCGGAGAAGCTTTTGGGTCAAGAGGACCTCAGAAGGCACTACATGGTTATCTGGGGCATTTAATTAGGATCTGCAATTTAAATCATCAAGACCCAGAACATGGATCTGATCTGTACCACTGAACTTGATTTTCCTTATTAGTCTCATTAATTTAAAGTAATTCACCAAGGATTCTTATATTCCCAAGGTCCCTGGTTTTTCTCCTGGCCCCATTTGAAGACCAGAGCTCATTAGGAAGAAAAACTGCACTTACATCAAAGAGGACAGATAGCGTGTGGGAGTTGTTCAGGGGACTGGAATTTTTTTCTTGGGGCAAGAAGGAAAGGAGCAATAGCCCATGAAATTAACCGCCTCTTCTCCTCCCTCTGTGAGAGACGTGTGACCTTTTCTGACACAGATCATCAACTCGGTAGCAAACCCAGTCATGTCCCTTCCACCTGGTTGGGGGTGGGGGATGATGGTAGAGGAGCATAAGCGAGACAGGAGGGATGGGGTGGTTCACATGGGTCTACGGGATTCGTGACGGGTGACAGCTGACTGTCAGAAGCTTCTCAGGAAGCCAGTCTTGGAAAAGGTCTGCCTGCCCTCTTCCCCCACAGTACAAGGGCTCCCGGGCCTGGAAGGGGTTCTGGAGGCCCCTCTGGCTCAAAAACCTCTTAGGGCTGCTGAGCTGGAGCTGAGTGGGGAAGACTAGCCACAGAATTTTGCATTTTCATCTGTCTTATACAATGGTGGTTCTTCAGAGGATAATCTTAAAATGGAGTTGCACGGATGGTACCACGCAAGTCCACACAAGGTGACTTTCTCAAGGTCACATGGAGGTAAAGGATGAACTACCAGAATCAACCCAAAGCAAAAAGCCCAAATACAACTGGGGTGCTCTCCCTGCCCAGCCCACCCTACCACAGTCACCAGGGACAGGAAATGGGCTCCCAGCAAGCCTTCCCCAGGCCTCTGCCCTCCAAACGCAGGCAGCACAAGAGAGAAAGTCAAAGGCTTGAGTGCGTCAGAGCATGAATCAGCAGCCCCGAGGAGGAGGTTACTACAGGAGTCAGAAAGAGGAAGAGTTTTCTCTCAAAAACCCCCATCCCAGGATAGCCACAATCACTGATCGATGAGGCGTCACACTGCTCACTGGCAAATCACTACTAGCGATAACCTGAGAGAGACGGCTGCCGCCTTCCATACGAAGCTCCTCCTGCAGACAGTGTCCAGCAGCCAATGGCTGTGCCTCAGTCTCCCTAACATGGCAGGCCAGTCTATACCTCACAATAACGCACTTCCTGGTGTGACCATGGGATGAGCAGTGGAGCACCTTGTGACTTATGAATGCTAGACTTAAACTCCCTGCTTCTTCCATATCCTCCTGGGTGCCTCATTCAAGTCTACACATACACCAGGGGTCTAGCAAACACCTACTGAGTCACAAACTGTCAGCTTCTGTGGCAGACTGGCCTTGCTGACCGGGGTCTGGCCATCTCCTTCGTCCCAGGTACGCTGACAGGTCACCCTCTCCAGCCCCCTTCCAGGTTGGTGCAGCTGTGTGCCAGAGAGCGCAGGGATACACACCAGCTGAGATAAAGGTGGGAAAGCTGCTCCCCCCGGATTCCTGGCTGGATGCAGGGGACTGAGTGAATAATTCCAAGGCCCAAGGTGACTCCGCGGAAAGAGAGTAGGTCCCTGAGACTGGGTAGAACAGAGCCCCTGTTCCCAATCCCTTCCCCACAGACGACCTACACTGAGTTTAACTTGAGTAAGAAATAACCTGTGTTGTGTGAAGCCACTGAGATTCGGAAGGTGGCTGTTGTAGCAGCTAACATTAATCACCTTGACTAAAGTCTGGCACATTCCAGGCACCCAATAAATGGTCGTGATGAAAATAAAACTCACAGCCAGGCAAGTGTTTTGTCCATCTCTAATTCCACATCAGGCTCAGGGTCCCCTGATAGCTCTCCAGCCCCTCCGCACCCCAATATCGCCCAGTTAGCCCTGGATCTCACCACCCCAGACACATGCTATGATGGAAGCTGGAGTTATGTTGAGAAAGCAAGTTCTCTGAGATGGCTCCAGAGCTGCTAATCAAACCAGGATAGAAGAGACCCATCTCTCCCACTGGGCACCCAAGATCAGCCTCATTCCGATAGGAGCCAGCTGGGAATCAAGGCCACGCAGGGCTCCACCCAGACCTGGTCTACACCCAACAGGGGCCTTGGGACTCTTGGGGCTTCAGGGCCACCAATTCCTTGAATCCCAGCAAATCAGAGAACAGCAACAGCACGGGTGCAAACACCACAACACGGGCACAAATCTCAGGTGGGCACAGGGTGGGTGGGGTGCAGCTCCCCACGACAAAAACTGAATGGGCCAGAGTTATGGTGGCTATGGTAACAGGCACGGGCCAGGCCAGCACAGAGGAATAGGAGTAGTGTCTCCAGAACGGCCAGGGGCAAGGATGACCAGCAAGCTGGAGGCTCCCCTCTAGGCAAAGGCAGCACTGGTGTGGCAGGCTGAGTCAACCCAACACCAAAACAGTTCACATTCTGCTCCCAGGCATCTGACCAGGTCAGTCACCAGTAAAGGAAGATTCAGCAGATGGGCAAGGACCAGGAAGGTCTGGCTTCTGAACATTCCAGAACAGCAGCCAATGGCAGTAGAAAACTCCTCCGGCTTCTGTTTGGAATGAATGAATGATGTGTGCATCTACATGACATCCCAGAAATTTAAGTGCAATGAGTCAAGTTTTGGTGCACAGGAAATGACAGAATGGTTGTGAACAGAGGAGCGCGCTCCTGGGGTGGGGAGACACACTGAAAGGCATTCTTCCCGAAATACCACAAACTTGAGCAGGCTGCTGAGAAAGGCTGAGGAAGAGGGTGCTGAACCGTGGAGAAGACGGCCAGCTGGCGTAGAGCAGGTAGGGGTGACGGGTGGGATGAGCCACTGTCAGTACAGCAGAGGGACAGGCACTGGCAGGCAGGGGCAGGAGGAGTTAAGCCAAGCTGGAATGGCAGTAAGGGTTCCTTGATCTTAATTTGCCCATTTTGGGGACTTTCACCCGTTGGATGCTCCACCCCTCGGTGCCCCTCCCCACCCTAAAATGCATGAGGATAGTGGAAGCAAACAGATCTTTCATCTTCTTCTCTTTCAAACAAGGCAACTGCCTAGAAAAGATCTTAATCTTTTAAACAAAGTCAAATATGCCTCCTGACCATAAAAAGCAAGGAATGCTGCCTGCCTCCAAGGCTCAGGTATTAATTGGCAGGAAAGACCAGATGCCCCAGGAACGAAGACAAGGGTAGAGGACAGGGAGGCGATTGTCTCTTCCCTCCTGCGCTCTGGCCCCAAGCCCAGCAGGCCCCAGACACACTGGTCCACAGAGGACTCTCAACACCTGCCCTGTGCAACCTAGACCCTTGGATAACCCTGCAGAGGCCCAGAGCTGGGCACAAGAGGCCGCACACTTGCTCAGTGAGTGTTGTTCCTCTCCGGGGACTGGACAAGAACTAGCGAGCTTCCCTCAGCCTCAGTTTCACAATCTGTAACACAGGAGTAACAACACCCACCTCGCCGGGATGCCCGGAGGAGCAAGCACAGATGTAGAGAGACACGTAAAACGCCCACACGGAGCCTGGCGCAGGGACCCGCGTCACACATGCAAGCCTCTCTTCTGGGCTCTGCCTCCCCTCCCCCACGTCTAGTCCCACACTGCACTTTTACAGGCCACCAATGAGCCCCGAAGTCCTTTCTTTCCCTCCAACGCTTTTACCCAGCGTTCCAGCTGTCCAGAACTCTTCACCCAGGCCCACGGCACTTGGCTGGTGCTTCGGTTTATAGTCACCTTGTTTTCTAAACCACTTAGGCCCAAAGGTTGCTGTTGGGAAGGGACGGGCGAATGGAGCCCCGTTCCTGGAGGCAGTGTGGCCGGTGTCAGACCAGGTCAGCCGCTGGGAGCCTCGTCACCTTCACAAAGCACCCTCTCTGGGCCTCAGGTTCCTCATCTGTCAATGAGGAGGTGGCTGATGGAAGGGTTCCAGCCCCCCCCCCCCCAGCCCCCAGGGAAGAGGAGTGGCTGCTCTGTGCATCGGGGCTGGACACCCATTAGGCTCCTGTGCTGAGGGGCAGCAACCACCACAGTCCTCCTTCTGTGGAGACCTGCTTCCTCCTTCCCCTTCTGAGTCCGGGACCCAACCCTCTCCTACTTCTCACTCCCTGGGCCAAGCACAGAGCCTTGGACCCAGGAGAGAGGTCCAGTGTGTGTAAGTCTCCAACTTGAAGAACACCACCTCATCAGTGAGCGTGCTGGGACACCTCCCCAGTGCAGCCGGCGGCCAAGGGCAGGACACCGACGCCTCAGAGTCAGGCCAGAGGAGACCGAGCGCCACTGCTGTATCTTCTCACCTGCAGGCACAACCTACCCTACCCAGCGCCCGCTCCCACCTTTTCTCTCCAGCTTCCCATGGCCCCAAGCCCTGTTCTCGGCTGGTGACACAGAACAGGCAGCAGTGATAATGGGTTCGCCCGAGATAATTAACTAGCCTGCCTCCTCCGTTTAACGAATATGGTAGCTGATACAACACAATGCCTTAACCCAGATTCAAAAGCACCTCTCCGACTCCAACAGGAGGAGTCAGGCACCCTGGATGGGTGCACACATACTCGCCTCAACCATGGCAGCAGGGGCTAGTGTCCAGGAGCAGGACAAGCCAGACTGTCCCAGCTCCCCTTCAGCCCCCCAGTCTTCCCATCTCAGTCAACGGCAGCACCATCCTTCCACTGCTCCTGCCGAGAAACAGAATCAGTGCAGGCTCCTGAACTACTCTGCCTCTCACACCCCACACCCACTACCTTCCCCACAGATCCAGACCGCAGCCCTCAGCACCCCTGCCCCACGGCCCGGCTTCTGACAGTCCCCCTGCAGCCCCCACTCTGTCCCTACCTGGCACTGCCCAGGCCATGAATCCTTCTGCCAGTGTCTTCATCTGGCTCCCCTTGGCTTCCTTGCTGTTTAGACCTCCTGGGCCAGCCACCCTCTTAGAGACCCCTCTTCCTTAGAAGCCATCAGAGGGCAAGTCCCTCACCTTCTGTATGTCCTTCCTAAAAACCAGCCTCTCCAGGAGGTCTCTGGGACAGATCGGTTTAAAACAGACTTGTGGCTCATGTGTAAGCCATGACCTTTGGGGGATTTTCTGTAGGAACTAGCTGAAAATAAGTCACCCTGAAAATGTGCTTAGAAGTGTTGGTGCTGCGCAACATGGGTGCAAACCCTGGGTCTGAGGGCTCACATCCAGGAGATGAGAGAGACGAGAGACGTGCTACCAATAAGCCAGTGCTACGTGGGGGGACGTGCAGGCAGCAGCTGCAGAAAGGGAGGGGATCCTCTGGCGGCCTCTGCTGTTCTGAGCCCTCCCACACCACACACTTAAGCCACTTTGGTTAAGCACCTACTTTTTGTCCTTCTACACCTCATGCTGCTTCTCCTCTATAAACGGACAATCTCTTCAACAACAGTGAGGGTCTCTCATGGACCAGGCCTTAGGGATACAAAGATGAACAAGGGGACTTGGTCAGGAAATACATGACCAGAATTGCAACAAAAACCTGAATGGGAGACAATCTGAGGGCCACACTGGTGCTGGTGAAACATCTTCCCCAACCCTCCCTGTGTGAAGGGCTGGCCTGCTGTTCCCCACCCCCGCTTCTTTACTGGCAGGGGTGCCCCAGGTGCCAGAACCAGGGATTCTGGAGGCTCTTTCTCGGTGAGAATCGACCCAGTGTTGACTCAGTCCTCTCACTCCCACGCGCCGGGCTTCGACTGTCATTGGATTGTCACACAAGTTTCCCAGAGCAGCACAAGCAAAGATAATGAAAGCACTGCACTGAGCACTGCAGTCTATTGTAAGAGCCGCCTGTCTAGAACTGGAGACAATGCCCGCCAGTGTCAATGTATTCTTCTCTCTCCTAGAAATGTCCAGGACTTTGACAAGTCTCACGTCTTGCTCCATTGTCAACATGGCCACTCGAAGCCCTCACATAATTAGCCCTTAAAAAGCCCTTAAAAAGCCCACAAAAAGCCCTCTGAAAGTTCGCCAGTATGTCGGCCAGGAAGGCCTCTCGGGAGTGCCAGAGAAATTTCCAAACAGGTGAGTAAAAGGACTGTATCCAGTATCTATCAGCTCCCACTGTCAAAGAAGACATGCAGTTCCCAGAGGACCAAGGGCCAAAGAGATGAGGACAACAGCTTCCCTGGGGGTCAGCGTCACTCTGACTGGAGGTCTGCAACAGACCTACCGGCTGAGGAAGGAAGGTATCATCTCAGACCCAGATGCCCCCCCTCACCCAGGGCACTTACTCAAAGCTCGCTTCCAGGAGATGCAGCTAGAACAGAATTCTCTGGATCCTCTAGGGCTGGGTAGGGGCCCTGAGCCCCAGCGTTCGGCTGGGTGTGGCCCATTCACCGCCTGAGACAGTTCTTTCTCTTCCCTTTTCTTTTTCCATCCAAACTCGAGGCTGTAAGGTCTGGCCTGGCGCCTGCTTCTACCTCTCCGCCCACTAGAGCTGACCACCTGGAAGCTGGGCCCTGACTTTCGTCAGCCACCAGGGCAGATGCCACCCCACACTCTGCTTCTCTCCTCCCTCCCCTTTGGGAGGGGTCTGTCCTTTTAGCCAAGGGAGTACTGGGGGGCGTGGCCACAGCTGCTCAAGGTTTTTCGGTATCATAGCGCAAAGAGGGTGTGCCCTCCTGGGGCGGTGGCTTACACCCCAGCTGGAGCACTCCCTCTGCCTCGCCCTGACAGTATGTCCATTCAGCCCATCCCCCCCAGTCCCTGGGGATTCGGTGAAGACGCCATCATGGTGAGGGCAGGTTCTGGTAGTGGCCAAAACAGCCAGGACACCTGGGCTGCAGCCCGAAGAACCCAATTCAGATGAGTTTCAGCAGAAAGGCACATTTGTCATAAAGCTTTGGGGCTGACTTATGAAACTTGAACAGGAATGTGGCTGAGCTGGCCCAAGGACCCCAATGTCAGCAGCAGAGACAATTCTTCTGGGCTCTCCTCTGTTGACTCCTGTCATTCTCTGCTTCTCGGAAAATGAACCTGTGCTCATGGTGATGTCAAGGCAGCCAACAGCCCCCAACTTTACTCTCCAGGTCTGGCTGTTGAAGAGGCTGAATACACAGACTCTCTCCCGATCTCCAGTGCAGCTCATTCTGGGGAAGGCAATCCAAAGGTATAGCTTGGGCCAGGTGCCCCCAGGCCAGAGGGCTGGGGTCACACTGTAGCATCAGTGCTCCCATGAGACCCATGAGTTCGGTGGGAGAACCCCCACAAAGTAGGGGAGAGGGGAGGCTGGAGAGAATCCTCACAACTCACCACAACTTTCACGATCCAAATGCAGAGACCCTGTAGCAAGTTCCTCAAACTTAAAAAAGTCAAAGAACTCCCACTGTTAAGTAAATGTTTTTCATACTGTTTAAAATAGAGAACATAAACATAAAATTAGGTATTAACTCTTTCCTCTTGGAGCTCTTCAACTACTATAAAACTAAAAGATATCTTAAATTAACTACAAGACCTGTACATAAATGAACTCATGTTTCTCATAATATAGGTGGCAGGTGGGGCCATGGCACAGAAACCATCACACAAATATAACGCTGAAGGAATCCAGAAGGCCTCTCCTGCCACCCCTTCCACCTTACTCCTGCCTGACCTGAGCCAGAAATGCCCACAAAGGCCACTATGTCCCCCCAGCAGCCATGTGGTCAAAATAACAGTGGCCAGCAGCCACCATTCCCCAGAAATGAGCTGCCGAGCACGGCAGGGGAGGCAAGATGGGGTGACACCTCCCTGGACTGGGAACAAGGAGTCTCAGGGTCCCAGACGGCAGGACATGTTGTTTTGCTCTTTCGCATGACATCAAGAGAGTTACAGGAAAAAAGTGCAAGTCGCAGTTCTACGGTTCACTGTGGAAAAATGCAAGACCGAGGCCGCTGGTCACCTTCCTCGAGTCTCCACGGTGGAGGGCTCCCACTATGGGGCCACGGAAGGTGGAAAACAAGATGGTGGCTGTGACACTTCCCTGTGTGAAGAGCACCATCTGAGCCCCGTCTGTCTTCCCTCCCTTCAGTCTGTTCGAAGCCTTCTGCTCCTCCGGGGACGTGATCAGTGTCTGCTGCCCACTGGAGTTTCTCATCACGTTTCCAGCTAGCAGGAGAAGGTCAAGAAAGGAGACGGAGAACTGCCCAGCCTGAGATGCCATCTGGCCATTCACCTGCCTCACCTTGCCCAGAGATTCCTCAGGTAGAAGACGTCACGGGCAGATGTGTGAGCACGAGCAGCAACTCCACTGGCAGGTGCCTCTCGTGCCCCCTGGTTCCCGCAGTCCTCCTCATGCCTCCCTGCCAAGTTTGCTGCTGGACAGACCAACGCCAGGCCCACGGGGCGGGGCGGGGGGGAGGTGTGGGGTGGAAGCCAGGCTTCTTCAAGGTCACAAGCTCCGGAGCGAGGTCAGGACTGGACAGGACCAGAATCAACCCTTAGCTGTCCTGCACTCTTCCTGACAAGGCACAACAGCCTGCAGAGCACATTAATGCAATCTACAGACCAGAGGCAGGTAAAGGCATAATCTTTTGCCTTGGCTAGTTCCTCATTTTTAAGCACTTTTACATATATTATTTTCATTCCACAATGTTTATTAGAATATTACTTTCTTCCCTCACCCTTTATCGGGACCCCCCTGGAAGAAAACAGTCCAGATCCAAGACACAAGAACCAATCTTTCCCTTTCCGTCCCCACCCGCAGTCTTTCCAAGGCCCCTCTGGTCACAGTCTCTGACCCGACTTCCAGCCTTCATGTTGAGCAATATTAAGAAGATGTGGTCCATATATACAATGGAATATTACTCAGCCATCAGAAAGAACGATTACCCAACATTTGCAGCAACATGGACGGGACTAGAGGAGATTATGTTAAGTGAAATAAGTCAAGCAGAGAAAGACAATTATCATATGGTTTCACTCATTTATGGAACATAAGAAATAGCAGGAAGATCGGTAGAAAAAGGAAGGGGGGGTAAACAGAAGGGGGAATGAACCATGAGAGACTATGGAGTCTGGGAAACAAACTGAGGGTTTCAGAGGGGAGGGGGGTGGGGGACTGGGATAGGCCGGTGATGGGTATTAAGGAGGGCACATATTGCATGGTGCACTGGGTGTTATACGCAAATAATGAATCATGGAACACTACATCAAAAACTAAGGATGTACTGTATGGTGACTAACATTATAAAAAATTATTATTAAAAAAAACAAATAAAATAAAATCAACGCACTTGCTCCCCCCCCCCAAAAAAAAAACCACAAAAAACAAAACAAAACAAAAAAACCCACTACAGGCTGGAGAGGAAATGGACCTTTCTAGAGAAGGCACAAGAGAGAACTTCAGGATGGGGGTGACTCCTTGTCTTGCATCATTCATGTTTGATTTCCTTTTCATAAGCTGAAATTAAGTACTTCGAAAAAAATATTACCAATATTTTGTTAAAATATTTCAAAATAAATTTTAAAAGCCACAAAACTGGGGGGGAGGAGCAAATTAAAATTAAAAAACATAAAACTTTATGAATGGGGTAAAAAGACAAAATCTGGCCAACAACACTAATACTAAAGTAAAAAAAATATACGTATGCAATGTCCTGTATTTCTGATGGTGGAGACAGGACTTGCGTAAATACTGTGGTATGTTTCAACAGAAAAGTAGAATGGGAACCCCTGAACCAGCAAGTCATGACTCAAGACCTAGTTTCTCTGGTAGACATGTTAACCCGATTAGCAGGGGTTCCTCTGCTCGTTTCGTACAACTACTGTGGTTTTCTGTAATTTCTGTCTCTTTACTGTTCCCAACAGGTTTTCTTCTTTCCCTGTAGAATATCCTGGTTTAGTAAGTGAAGAATATGTCAAGGGGCTTTGGGAAATAGTTAACGCACTGTCCCCGGCTCACACTGCTGACATACACTCCACAATTCAAGAATAAAACATGCATCCTCCCTCTCCTTACAAAAACTCCCACGTCCTCTTTGAGGTTTGTCAACGGAAGCAGTGCAGGGAAAGTGAACCAGTTCACCACTCAGACAGTGGCTGGACACATAAAAATGGCAGGCCCCATGTGGGGAGACACAGGCCCTGACCAAGGTGAGCCTACTTGGGAGAGCCTACAGTCCCAAACACCCGCTCATACTTTTTTTTTCTTTAAAGATGTATTTATTTGAGAGAGACAGAGAGAGAGAGGATGCGGGGGGGGGGGGGGGGGGGGGGCGGGGCAGAGGGAGACACAATCTCAAGCAGACTCCCTGCTGAGAGCAAAGCCTGACATGGGGCTCGATCTCAGGACCCTGAGATCATGACCTGAGCCAAAATTAAGAGTCGGACACTCAACTGACTGAGCCACCGAGGCGCCCCTTTGCTGGTACTTTTTGTTAACCTAACAGCAAAATGCACTCTTGGAAGGGAAGGCTGGCACCCACACCAGCTCCCAGAGAGGTTAGTGAGGTCCAGGCCTGATGCTGCCTGAGCCTTTTCAGAATGGGAAGCTCTGCGATTATGCCAGTTCAGTGAGCAACCATGAAACCAGGCTTTGGTTCTGTTTACTAGAACCAAATACCCAGGCAACTTTCAAAACTCCATGCCAATGCTAGTGGAGCTTTGGGAAAACAAAGGAAGATTTAGTTCCTAGGGCTTATCTAATATGATAGCTACAGTTTATTTCAAATTCAGGCATCTACGCCCGCATCCCCATGCAGAGCTTCCAATCCAGCCACACCCACGCCGCCCCAGTGCCGCCCCCTGGGTCCTGCTGAACCCTTCACCACCCTCACTCCAGCACCTTTAGCAGGCTGGTACATGGGCCCGAAGAGGCACTTACTTACAGGCTCACTCCAAAAACATTATTTCCTTCTAGACCGTTGACAGAGCAGGATGGACAGTAATTTCAAAGTTCCAATGTGTTTCAGATGACTGGAGTTGAATGGATTCAGTTTATTGCTATAACCACTAGGAAAGCTTGTTTTCTAATTCAGAAGTGTCAAGGTTGGCTTCAAGAGAGAATAGAAAACTTTCTGAGTAGCCACAAATTCCATAAAGGGCTATAAATGTGAAGCAACAACCACAATCAATGAAATGCCGGGAAGACAAAGTTATTTCTGGAACAAGGCAATAAGCCAGGAGACTGAGGATGACTTGCCCAGGGCCTCCAAGTGGGCAGCACCCAACCAGGCTGATTTTAGCTTCTGCACCAACAAACCAAAATTAGGGAGGAAGTCTCAGTCTTCTACATACCTTGGAAACAAGTGGCACACACTTTTTATAGCTTCCGCTACACAGTCGTGTTATTTGGTTGGTTTGGGTTTCTTGGTGGTTGTGGGATTTTGTGTGTGTGTGTGTGTGTGTGTGCGTGTGTGTGTGTTTTCCCTGAGGATGTGACATGGTAGGATTGAGACAGGGAAACCAGCTCTTTGGTGGACCAGCTGGAAGCTAATCTGGCACCAAAAAGAGTCCTTTCTTTCACGTATTTCTCCCATGCATCTGTGCAAGGACGAGAGCGCAGGGCCAAAGCTGGAGAAGTCAGGATCCCTCCCCAAGACTGCCTCCCAGTCAGCGGAGGTGGGGAGAGTTCCCTCACTAATCAGTTCTTCCCCTTCACAGGTAGCTCCTCAAAGTGTGGCCTGGAGCGTGCCTGACCAGGGTAAAGAGGGCCCTCACAGGAGGCCTTCTACACCCTCTCCCATGGCAGCCTGGTCACAGCTCTTATTGCAAAGCTGAGGGTGGCAGGAATGATGAAAACCCAAGAAAAGCAATTTTAAAGAGAGAGCCACAAGCAGTGACTCTGAGACCCAGGCATTTCTCAGGCAGTGCTCAAAGCGGGTAAGTGAGCTCAGCTGGGCAGGAAGACACGCCTACTGACACCTGGTGTCCTTGTGCTCAGTAGCTCAATAGCACCTGCCATGGCACATCTTCCCAACCACCAGTGACGATCAGACCAACAGAGGAGGGACCAGGGGGCAGAGGACAGAGCAGCTCTGGGCAGGCTTCTGTGCTCAGCTGGCATGCCTGGCCCGCCAATGGCCCACAACACGCTGACAGGAGAGTTCGTGGGAGCCTGCAACCTGGAACTGCAGTTGTTCATTCATTCATTCAAGAGGTGCCAAGCCAGACACTTAGAGGGGACACACAGGTGAGTCAGAAGTGACCCAACCGTGTAACAAAGGAGTAAGGCATTCAGACAAGACAAAATAAAATGCACGCCCTAGGCTGTGAGGGAGGCAAGTCTGGTCAAAGATGATCCAGACACAGTGTGGACATATCTGACTTTAAAAGGCACAGGCATGCTCAAGGACAATTAATTCAGGGAACAGGGAAGCCCAGCATTCTAATGGACAGAGAGAACAGACTGGTGAGCCAGGCAGGGTCAACTGCAGG
The DNA here is from genome assembly GCF_023065955.2 of Ursus arctos. NCBI lineage: Eukaryota > Metazoa > Chordata > Mammalia > Carnivora > Ursidae > Ursus > Ursus arctos. The sequence goes on from NW_026623100.1 coordinate 10,956,735, forward strand.
GAGCCAGTAATACTAGACCACAGAGCTGGGCTTCAGCTAGTAGGCATGAAGAACTTTCTAGAATTCTAATTGTTCAAATAAACTGGAGAAATCTTGGTACTTTCTTAAACTCTCCTACTGGGCTTTTGAAAACAAACCTCTAGTTTATCAGGTAGGGCGGGGCCGAGATGGCACCTGCATAGAATGGATGGGCGACACCTACAATCGACACTTGAGAAACAACTCTCCTGTCTTGGCAGGTCTCCAGGGGTTCCACAGGTCACTCAGCCATCATAACAATTAAACCTAAAGCCAGGACAGGCCACTAGCTGGAAGGAAGCACTGTTCAATTCTGTAAATAAAAGAAAACCCAAGGGACACCAACAACCACAAAAGGAGCTAACACCACTTGGTAACTGAAGAGGCCAAGCAATTCAGGTCCATCGCAAAGACCTTACACCAGGGCCATCTTTCGCCTTGAAGGGGGATCGCCCAGATGACCTCACTCTAAGCTGCACGGTGGTGAGACAGCTGGTTCCAGAGAGATTCCCAAGCTGGTTGTGCTTTTCTTTAGAAAGAGGATGCTAACCAGTTGGGCCATCTGCAAGAGCAAGGTCCTTTTGCCATTATTTTCTTTTTCTCCAAAATCCGCAGCTGAGTCCTGAAATATGGAGAACACATTCAGAACAAAGGCCCCCATAAAATGGCTCCCTGTCATATAGCATACGTAAAATTGCCATCACCAAGAGCAGTGATAACAAAAACTAATTAAAATCTCTACTTGTGCTTTCACATTTTTTTTTAAACATTCTTGGCAGTCAGGTAATAGAGAGATCAGGGGAAAATGTGCCTTCAAAATTTACTTTCTAGAATTGCTCCCATCTAGCACTAGAAGAGATCTGTAGAAAAACTAAAAACTGGAAGCTAGCACATAGCACATACATCTTCCAAGCCACCTCAAACCCTCTTGCCAGCCAGCTTCGGGCCCTGCCTCCCTTGGTGCAGGCCAGGGAGCTGACAGGAGAGCCAGGGTGGTTCGCCTCCACCAGATGCAATGTTCTCGTCTGGAGAACTCAGCCAGGCCCAGACAGGCATCACCTAACACTCCCAGAATGCTCATCCAGCCCATCACTAGGGGTCAATGAGGACTGGGCTCATAAAGGGGCCAGAGGCACACCCAACGGGCAGGTGTGAACACACTCACAACACTCACATCTTTTCAGAATACCATGCGGCTATCGGATCTCTGGATCACAAACTGTGGGCACTTTGGTGTCCCCCCTGCCAGATGCGGCCCCTCCTTCCTACCCCTTATCCCCCATTTACTATCCGACACTTCTAGAGTGCCCAAAATGGTCTGAATTGTGTTTATTCTGCTCTGTCATTTGCTCCTCACAACGAAGCCTGTCTCGGCCACAGGGAAGCATTACTCCCTGTCTCGGTGTGGACATTCTGAGTTTAACCAGCAAGCCCAGGGCGGACAGCAGGACTCTGGTTTCCACTGTGGTCATCTGGCGGAGTTAGCACAGATACTGTGGTATTTCCCAACGGCAGGCACACGGGGGTCATGACTTCTGTGACCTTGTACTGGTGGTCACAGATTTTTCTTTGAATAAGAAAGAAATTTTCTTTAATTTCTTTAAATTTATGACATGTGATATTTGAATATTTGAATACACACACACACACACACACACACACACACACACACCAGATTGAATTATTCAGACATAAGGCTTGCATCCATCCCTCCCTCCAGGGACAGACGTGCCCCCGTCAGGGCACGGGGCCTAGAGCAGACTGAATGGAACACAGCACCCCATCTCCATCCCCAGCCACCATCCAGCTACTTCACAGTGGGAAGGCTTGACTCTAAGCCCGTGTCCCCTGTCATTAGGCTGAGGAGACAGTCCCACCGTAGAGGTTTGTTGCCAGTCTCGACTGAGAAAGCGTGTGTGTGAAGGCTTTGTAGACCAGAAGTTACTAAGTCAAACTGAAGTGACACAAAGCCTTGCTAAGGGTCAGATGAGATACAAAGGCAAAAAATGCTTTGAAAAGATAGCAGTCAGGATTTAAATCTTTAAATAGCACACTCTCTCTAGAGAACGGGACAGCCTGAGGTGGTGAGGAGCAGGAAGGCTTCCCCAAGAATTAGATCTGGGCCTGCCAAGGGCATCTCGTTGTGGCTCCACTGGGCCTGCAGTAGACACGGTGACACTCTGCTGGGTGCCAGGCCCAAGTCCCATTCAAGTGAAAGACTGAGGAGGGCAGACTGTCACCCTTCCCCTCCACCTGATCGCGAAAGTCACTGATGTAGCCGAGAAACTTACTGCTTCTCTAGAAAGGACAGTCTTCCCCTACTGTCCTTGGAAGATCCCAAGGGCACCATCAAAAGACTGTATGGAGACGGAGGTGTATGAGGACTCTCTGTACTTAGTGTTCAACTGTGCTATGAATCTAAAACTGCTCTAAAAAACAAAGCTTATTGAAAGAAAGAGAGAGAGAGAGAGGGAAAGAAAGAAAGAAAGAAAGAAAGAAAGAAAGAAAGAAAGAAAGAAAGAAAGAAAGAAAAGAAAAAAGAAAAGAAAAGAAAAGAAAGAAAAGGAAGTCTGACTGACTTCCTGGCACTAATTCCAAGGGGGTTTTTAGCTGCCCTGCCCTAGATGGTCTAGAAAAAAAGGGGAGAGAGAAGTCATAAGAATGCCTACAAACATATCAGTAGAGAAGCCTTTTAAGGCATAAGTTCTAGAGTTCTGTAGGCATCAGACTTCTTGGAGCAACATTCTGAAAAGCTCGGAAATTTCAAATAAAGTCAAATAAATATAGCACTCTGTAGATCTTAAACAAGGCTGGATGAGAGGATTAAATCATGTACCCAGGGAAAGGTTTGCACAGAGAAGCTGCAAAGCAGTTCTAAAAATACCCTGCGATTATCCACCACCACTGTTTTAGGGGGAAAACAGGGAGGGATCAAACTCCAATGCCAACCCGGCCTTGCCGGGCTCACGCTGATCACGGTGCTCACCAGCCAGACCCACCGCTCCCTCTGGCGGGCGGCCAGCCCCGCTTAGATGGCTTCTGTCACCCAGCTGATCATTAAACAGAAGGAGGACAGAGAGAAAACAACGTCCAGAACAGCCTTCTCGTTTGTAATTATCTTTCCTGCTTAGGTGTTTATGACTCTGAGAGGGACTGCTTTCCCAGTTCCTCAGTGGGGCAGAACTCGGCAGCAGTGCTGGTGGGTATCGAGAAAGAACACAGGAGACAGGTGTTAGGCTGTTTCAGCTGCCGTAACAAAACAGCACACACGGGGGGGGGGGGGGCTTACACAACAGAAATCGTGAGTTCTCACGGTCCTGAGGACTGGAGGTCCAAAACTAGGGTGCCAGCAGGCTGGTGTCTCCTGAGGCCTCTCTCTCCAGAGCGTGCAGATGGCTGTCTTCTGGCTGGGTCCTCTCGTGGCCTTTCATTTGTGTGCCCCTCCCTGGCGTCTCTTCTTCTTCTTCGAAGGACACCAGTTGTATTGGATGAGGGCCCTGCCCCTGGGACCTCATTTAACCTTAACTACCTCTTTTGCGAGGCTATGTCCAAATAGAGTCACATGGGGGGTCAGGACTTCAACAGATGATGGGGGCGGGGGGACAATTTAGTCCATAAGAGCACACCTTACAGATTGTACCTGGCATCCTCTCATCTAATGCCACGCCCACGTCCAGCATCTGAGTTGGTGGCTGTTGCCAGTAAGAGGTCAAGGACCAGAGGTCATAAAACAACCCCGCCTTTCTGCTTGCAGGAGGCACAGTGCCCTCACACGGAAGCAGAGAACCCGCATTCCCTGGCTCCCCTCCCCACCACTGACCTGCTGGGATGCGGATGGGCGGTCGAGCACATACCAGATGGAAAAGCAACCAGTTCAAGGTCACAACACCAGACACCACCAGAGCCAGGACACCCCAACCCCAGACTGTAAACTCCGGGCCCCAACCTTCTCCCTCACTCCACAGCTGCTCCCCTTATCTTTACAGCCTCCAGCTCAGGCCTGTACGTACCCTGAATGCAACATTTAAAATATATCTTGGACAAAAAGACCCAGAATAAACCAAAGCCACGTGAGGGCTCTATCCAGAGAAGATGATAAAGTTTCTTTTCACTCAGAATTAACGAAAGTCAAACTCAAATATATAGTTTATACCTGTATAATAAAAACCATCTGAAGGTGGCAAGAGCATAGACCTCTGTCTTTTTTGTTCCTCTCTTCCTCTTTTATTGCTTTCCTTTGCATTAAGCGATAATATTTTCTAGTGGAACCTTTAATTACTTTATCCATGCAATTCCAGTGAGACATGGAAACATTCCTCCTATGTAGTTCCAGCCCCTTTTCCTTTTTATTCAATTGTTGTTACACATATCATTATCTATATATATTAGAAACCCAAAAATATATTGTCTTTATTTCTTTATATAACTTCATGTTTTTAAAGAAACCGAGGGGCACCGGGGTGGCTCAGTCAGTTAGGCATTTAACTCTTGATTTCGGCTCAGGTCATGATCTCAGGGTCGTGGGATTTTGCCTGATGTCAGGCTCTGTGCTGAGTGTGGAACCTGCTTGGGATTCTCTCTACTTCTCTCTCTGCCCCTTCCCCACCCCCACTCACATGTGCAGGCTCTCTCTCTTTCAAAAATAAAATAAGATAAAAAGTCTTTAAAGATGCTGAGAGAAGGGAAGCAAGTATATATTTACACAGTCTGTTATATTAACCTTCTTATTTACTATTTCTGGTTCTCTTTCATTTATCCTGTGGATTCAAGTTCCCTAACGAGTGTAATTTCCTTACTCCAAGAAAGCTTTGCTCCCATTTGCCTCCTTTATGCTATTATTGCCAAATACATTACTTCTCTAAATGTTAGATTCCCAACAATACAATTATACACATATCATTTAATAAAATTGCTTTTTAAATCAGTTAAAAGAAGAAAGGGGGAGGGAAATACATATTTATACTGTCTTTTAGAATCATATAATAACCAATACTGGCACTCTCCGTCTTCTCATATGGTCTGAATAATCATCTGTGGTCATTTGCTGTCAGCAAGAACTTCCTCTAAACGTCCTGTAAGGCAGGCCTGCTGACAACAAATTCTTTTTTGTTTTTGTTTTAATTTTAGAACATCTTTCACCTTCTCCACTGAGAGGGAGTTTTGCAGGATATAAGGTCCTTGGTTGGCGGGGTTTTTCCTTTCAGGACATTGACTATGCCACCCCACTGTCCTCTCCATCTCCACCTCGCCCCATTGTTTCTAGGAGAGGTCCACTGTTCGGCTTACTGGGATTCTCTGCTACAATCTCAGTCATTTTTCCCTTGCTGCTTTCAAGATTTCCTCTCTCGCCACCTTTTACTACCATGTGCTTGGATGTGAACTTCTTTGTATTTATGCTCCTGGAGTTTCCTATGTTTCTTAAATGTGTAGATTGTTTTTCATCAAATTTGGGAAGTTTTCAGACATTTTTTCTTCTCATATTTTTTTTCTGTTCCGTTCTCCTCGCCTGCTGGCACTTGTATGTACGTTGGTGTGTTTAATGATATCCCAAATTTCTCTGAAGCTCTGTTTGTTTTCTTCACTCCCCCCATGACCATCATTTGAAATGCATAATCTCAAGGTGCCTGCCTGGGTGGCTCAGTCAGCTAAGCATCGGACTCTTGGTTTCGGCTCAGACTGTGATCTCAGGGTCGTGGGATCGAGCCCCATGTTGGCCTTCGTACTCAGCAGGGAGTCGGCTTGAAGATTCTCTCTCCCTGCCCCTCCCCCCACTCATGCTCACTTGCTCTCTATTAAACTCAAGTAAATTTTTTAAAAAATGAAATGCATAATCTCTACCACTCTATCTTCAGGTTTATTAATTCTATCTTCTGTTGGTAAACATCTAGTGCTGTGGCCCTCTAGTGAATTCTTCATACCAGTTACTTTACTGTTCAGCTCCAGAATTTCCATTTGGTTCTGTTGTTGTTTTTAAGTAGGCTTCATGCCCAACATGGGGCTTGAACTCACCACCCTGAGGTCAAGAGTCAGATGCTCTATTGACTGAGCCAGCCAGGCACCCCAACCATTTGGTTCATTTTTATACTTTCTAGCTCTTTACTGATTCATTCTTATTGGTCAGATGTTGTCATCATATCAGTCTTTACTTCATTAGGCATGTTCCTTTAGTTCTCTGAATATATTTATCATTATTTATCATGGCTGCTTTGAAGTCTTGGTCTGTTAAACCCAACATCTCAGCCCTCTCCCACAAAGTTTCTGTCACTTTACTAAAATCCCATCTCACACGTTCCTATTTCTTTGCATGTCTTATCCTTTTTTCTTGAAAGCTCCACCTTTTAAATATATTGCAGCAGCTCTCAATGCTGATCTTCTCCTCCCCAGAGGCTTGTTTTCATTTGTTTATTCTTCCAGTGAGTAGGCTGGACTAGTTTAGCGAAGTCTGTCCCTGCCTCTGGCAGAGTGCAGCCTACAGTGGTTTCTTGGGGGGGGGGGGGGGGGCGGATAGCCTCCCTGGGAGGACAATGGTTTTATCAGAGCTCTCTTCTTCTCTTTCCTGGTGGCCTGCTTTTTAGGTTGCCTGCCTCTGATGTTATCACACCCAGCGGTTAGGCTCCATGAATTGCTGGTTGGTTGTTCTACTGCTTTCAACAATGTTCTGGGGCATCAATTGCTGCACAGCCTGATCCAATTAAATGTAGGCCTTTTTGAAGGGGTAACTTTTGATATCAGTGTTAGGTCTGTTCTGAGCCCAGGAAGGTTCTTCCTAGTTGTCTCTTCCCCTGGTTGTCTCTAGCCCAGAGTTTCAACACTTGCTCTCAGGAAGCCCCCAGCTTCTTATTACTCGCTTACCACCCAAATCTCCTTGTTTTTGACAGTAGTTAGGTCTGAACCTCCCCACACTTTGTTATAAATAAATTCAGTACCTTTGGGGAGAGCCTCAGAGCTTTCTGTTCTTATGGCCTACCTCTTTCCTCCTTTCTGAGTCACTGCCCTGGAGCTGGGGTCAAGGATAGTGGCCCACTTCTCTCAGAGTGACACACCCATTTTATGAACAGAGTGCTGGGTGGGGACAGGAGCCTTTGATCTTCCAGGCTTGACTCTTCCGGAATTCAGCCTCCGCCCTACCAGCAAGCTGGGACGACAGAGGGCAATTGGGGTCTAAGGATTCTCAGCTTGGTAAAGAGCATCCACCACCCTAGGAATTTCCCAAAATTTAGCCTCTGCACCATAGAGCCCGAGGGAAATGAGAAATGCTGGCAGCTTGCTCCTCCCAGGAGATACTGTAGCCCTTGATGGAAACCCAGGGGAGAGGAAGCCACACATCTTCTTGGCCACATCCAGCCAAGAGTATAGCTTCTGCCACGCTGAGCTGGGCAGGAAAAAGTGGGCCATGGCTCAAGTGCTACAAACTCCTGCTGTTGTTACTGAGATTTAGTAGGTTTTCCTGAATAAATATTTCTTCATTTGCTGTATGCCTTTAGGGCAATTTCCAGATATTTTAATTGATCATTTTCCTAAGACAATTTTCATCAATGATTGCTGTTTTGCTGGGGAGCAGGTCTGTAGAACCCCTAATACCACCATTCCACAAGTGGGTAAAATTTATACTTAACTTCTATCAAAGAACAAAACACTATGTGCGAGTTCCTTTTAGTTGATTACTCCATGTTAGGGAAGCCGGCATCGACCAGCAGAATATGAATTTTACACACTAAGAGGAAACTCCCCCCGGGAGGAACTGGAACCATCCCTTAAACATACATTGTTTTTGTTAATAACAACAGTCACCCAGATGTATATCCTGACTAGGAAGTAACTTGTAAAATGTGAGGAAATGTTACCGTGTGTGGCAGCTGTGTGATCACAAGTCAGACCATCAGGAGGCCAGAGCAAGCAAATGAGCCACGTACACCCCTCAAAAATAAATACCCCTCAAGTAACCCCTCTACACACAAGAGGCTCATTTCATTCCGAGCCACTCAGCTGAGCAGGCCAAAAGGGTTCCAATCAACATCTGAGAGAAATGTGGTACTCATCCCTCCCAAAAAACAACTGGCTTGGGGTAACCAGGCATGGGAGAAAAGAACGTTGCCAGCACGTTCTTGGAAGTCACCAAGTGTTGCCCAGTCCCCAAGCAGAGTTGATTCTCAGAATCCAACCTGAGGAGAGGGCTAGGAATGTGACAACGCCAGCCAACCCTCTCCACCTTGTAGGCAGGGGGTAGTGGGTAGGATGGCTCCAATCCTGGCTCTGCCATGCAGGAGCCGAGAACTGGACTGGACCCTGGAACCCTCCAGCCCCAGACTCTTCATCTATAAATTGGTAGTCCTCGATCACCTACGAAGGCCGAAGTCAGAACTTAGCAAACCCGTTACTTTGGACAGGGTTCCTCAAAGGCTCTGCTTCCCCTATGGGTCCCTCCAGATAGCAAACTGATGCCAGAAGGTCCAAGGGCTTGCTTCTGTACAAGCCCCATGGGCACCCTTTCCAGAGTCAGCCCATGCCTCGACCTCCCCCCAGGACCTGACTGTGCTCACCTTCATGAAGCTACCTAAGGAGTCATCCCTGAAGGGTCCCCCGATATCACAGGAATCCAGATCCCTGCCCTCACACCTCTCTGAGATTTCTTCCCAGCCAGCTGAGGCAGGACAGATTCTAGGCATCAGATGGGAATCAGTGATAAAGGACATGACGTACTGGCCCCCAAAGACAGCATATCAACAGGGCCTACCCCTTCAGACAATAAGAGAGATGTTCCAGTAGGGAAATCTCTAGCAGCTGCTTCTGGACAGTGAGATATCAGCTGGGTGACAATTTTTAAAAAGCAAACCACATTAGAAGAAAATGTTATAAAATACATTATACTCTTCCCTGACTGTAAGGGCTGTTCTGAAAAAGAGATCCACAACACAGATCCAATCCTGTCCCGACTTGCATGCCCTGACAGTCCCTTCCCTGGAAGCCCCCTTCCCAATCTACAGCATGGGGACAAAGAGGAACGCAAGTCAGTACGTGACTGTCCACAGGTGCCTTCTATCAGAGTGCAGGGTTTATCTCTACATTAGATGCTCGTGGCTTGCTGCTCTTTTTCTGTTGTTACATCTACCCATTATGATAGCTTTCCTCTCTACCTGCAATCAGGTTACCAGCTTTCAATGTTCTTGTCAACTAAAGTATGCTGCCTCTCCCTGGCCCCCCTCTGGGGGCTTGGAAAACAAGCCATCCCGATGGGAGCATGTGTGAATGCTTTAAAGAGAACACCCAATGGACGAGGGCCACAGGAGCTCAAAGGCACTGGTTTACCTTCTGCTCCCCAGACCCCGCCCTGCACGGCGTCCATGGTGGTTGCTCATGAAACCCTCTTGCCTTACGTGTTACTGGGGCTACCAGGTCAGAAAGCAGGACACTCTCAGGAAGGTAGCTGCTGAAAACAGAGACTTTACCCCAAACTGGAAAAAAAAAAAAAAAAAAGCCACCATCTGACTGTGTTACTACCCATAACATGAAAATCTTCTGGAAGTGCACCAAGCGCAGCTCCCACTCCCTTTGGAAATACAATTTGTTTCTGATTAACTGAGTCTCAGCTGCAGTTAGAGAGAGATGGAACCTATTGTTCCTCCTCTTGTCTGTCTGGCACAGTTCGGGTTTTGATTTTTTTCCTCCATCACTGTAAAGAAATGCAACTTCATTTTATTTTTCTCCACTGTAATTTTCTTTAATTATGAAGTTAGCATTATATTCTTTTCTTTGGAAAGTGTTTTATTTTATGTTGTAAAATAATTGTAAAATAATAATTTCGTAAAACAACAAAGCCTTCATGATCTATTGTGAAACCCAAAGGACCAAATTTTTCACCTCAAAGTGTTATCCAGCCAGACCTGTGGCAGGCACAACCTGTCCACCCCTCCCCTCACTGTCCCCACTGACAGGGGCCTCCTAGATTCCCACTTTGTCTGCTGGGAGGCCGTAGTGTCACAGCTAGTGGCAATTCTAGGGCGAGGAGAAGCACAGTCCTGGTTTCAAACAGAATGGGAAGAAGATAGGCATCCCCACAAGGACAACAAAGGGTCAGGACCAAACAGACCACAAATACCTCTGGAAATACCTCATATTTAACCAATGAGTGTCTGACTCCCTCACCTGAAACCCTAAGTGCTCTCTCCATGTCTAACCATAATATCACGGGTGCAGGGACTTGGGGTACCTCTATGAGGCCCAACGGAGAAGACCACTGTAGGATGGACACAGCCCCTCTCACATGGGTGTCTTCATCTTCACATGGGGCTCCATTCTCCAGAGCCAGACACTGTCTCTCGAACCATCTTCTCTCTTTTTAGAGATTCCCATGTGATGAGCAGCAGTCAGAAAAAGGAAACCAGAAGAAAACCCCAGCCCTCAAGAGGACACTCTTGACCTTCTGGGGCTGTCAGTGCTGCTCCTTGTTGCTCCCACTCCACCTCTAGTCCCCCTCCACCTTAGCAGATAGCATCACCATGCCAAAAATATGGAGTCTTCCTTGCCTCCTCTCTGAGCCCCTCCCTCCCCCACATTCAACCCGTCAAAAGTCCTGGCGACACACGCAGAACCGCAGTCCTGCTCGCTGTCCCCCAAGCGCCCACCTCAGGCCCAGCCACCACACCTCCAGAGGTCACAGGAGTTCTGGGTAAACTCCAACGCCCTGGGCCTTTCTGGATGGTCCACGTCACTCCACATGCACATGGATTCTACGAAGATATGAATTCCAAATGGAAGGAGTGGAAAAGGCAGTCTGAACTTGGCAGCTGCATAAGGAGAGGATGTAAAAACCCTACACAAAATACCATGTCATCCAAGGACAAAAACTCAGACAAATAGTTAAAGATGCCCCCACCATTTCCCTTCTGGAAGCAAGTTACATGCCCAAGGTTATAGGAAGGGGAAGCACATTCCTGTGCATCCTCTCATCCTCAGAAAGGGAGGGGGGGCCCCCCTCTCCTTTCTTTCTCTGCCAAGAAGAAAATCTTACCTCAAATTTCCCTCAGAGTGAGAAAGAAGTCGGGCACCTCAGGATTGCAGCACAGTGGTCCAGAAACACCAAGATAAAAGACACTGAGCCCCTTGGTACTGATGGTGCCAACAGATGGTGTGTAAATGACAGCTCCCATTTGGTGCTTCCATGAGCCAGTGCCCATCGGAGTCATCAGCATGACAGGACCCTTTGCCAGCACCAAGGACAACCCAAAGACAGGGGCGGGTTGCAGGCCAGGCCAGGTGCTCAGCGTGTGCCCCCACTCTCCTGCCCCATGCCAATGTTGTCCACTAAGCCATCCAACAGATGATGCCTAAATCTCTCCCTTGGCCCTAAGGACTCTCTAGAGGCCCAGTGCAGCATTTTCAAGTCAACTAGCCACCAGCCGTGGACTCGTGGCACCTACTGAAGCAGGAGGACACATTCTCCTCAGAACTGGCTTCTCCTGGATTCTCTCCCTTCAGGGGCCCCACCGTGCTCAGGAGCTCAGATGGATCTGACACCGCTTTCCAACCATCAACCAAACTGGTCAGTCACTCGGTTCTGTCCCCTCTTCCTTTGAGGTTTCTCTGTCCTCATCACCCTCTTCTCTTGTATCACTGGCACCCACACAGGGCTAAGGCAACAGGCTCAGAACTGGCTTCCTAGTGGGGCTGAGAGCCAAACTACATGAACACACGCACACGCATGCACACGCGTGCACTCAAAGGCAAGGGCCTGGAGTCTTCAGGTTGGGGTGCAAGGCTTCTTTCTAGTCCCCTGCGCTTGTAGCTCTCACATCAAGATCCCACGGCACTCCCACCACAGCCAGAGGCAGGAGCTGGCTCCAACCCCATCTCCTAGGCCTCTCCCCGAACCCCAGCCTCAAGCAACCCTCCCGCTAAGGAGCTCTGGCTCTGCTTCCCATTTATACAGCTCGTGTGTCTAAAGCTTCTCTTCCACTGGGTTCTTTCCTCAGGTTAGACTTCACTGCTCTCGATCAAGAGCCACTCCAAGACTCAGGGAGCAGAAATCATCCAATCAGGACACAGCACGAGCCAGCAAGAGAGTGTGTGACTTCAGAGGCAGAGTGAGAGCCTTGGCATAGAGATATCACCACTACAGAGACAACTTCAGAGGGAGAACTCGGAATGAGGTGCGTGTCAGTTTACTATCATAAGACGGTGTCTAGAGAGCCCAAGGAGGAGGCAGAGCTGGCCAACGGGAGAAAGAGTCTCAGTTACTCCTTGCTAGTACTGCTACTAACAGGTTTTCCTTTAGTTTCTCAGTTGAGTACATAGGAACTGAAATTACAATACTTTCAGCCGCTCAGTGCTCAGATCTTAGTTTCTAATACTATTCTCCAATAAAAGGGATGAGGGCTCTTTGGAGAAAGGCAGACTCTAGGGCTGGGGCAGGGAGTGTACAAGATGAGTCCGGAGCACCTTGCAGTACTGAAAAGGAAAGGTGTGCTAAAACAACGACGAACAAACAACGAACAAACCAGTACAAAGCCGCATGACAGTGGGAGTATGTCGAAGGGTCCCGGGAGTGAACAAAAGAGCTTCCAGTGGCCAAAGCTGGAACAATGTGAGCAACAACATAAATAACCTAATCCTGAATTATAACCCAAAGTATAAAATAAATAAAAAATATATATCCATAAGTCCACACTAATATAAATGAATGACTGGATAAATACATAAGTGGAGAAGAGACAAATCTCATATACTGAAGAATTCCAAATAATTCATGGAAATGCCCCTGTCCCTTCGAAGAGGCAAAGCCTCTCAGCCCTCACCTGTGGGCTGCACAGGGCAACTGCCCTCCGCAGAGAACATCATAGGGGAGTGGGGGAGGGTACCTTTACAGGGGAGAAACCTGATACATCTGACCTCAGGCAGCTGCTCAAGGTCAGCGTCCACAGCAATGTCAGGGTGACAGTGTGTGCCCTGCTGTGATGTGACCAGAAGGGCATTTCATCTCTGTGCTCTTCCCCTCCAAAACCCATATCCCCAGTAAAACATGAGAAAAGCATCAGACAAACCCAAAATGAGGGTGGGTTCTAAATACCTGGACAGTACTCCTCAAGACTATCGAGGTCATCAAAAACAAGGGAAGTCAGAAATTCTCACAACAAAGAGGGTCCTCAGGAAATAAGACAAGTAAGTGTACTGTGGTGTCCCAGATAGGATCTGGGGACAGGAAAAGGACATTAGGTTAAAAAACTAAGGAAATCTAAAGAAAGCATGGAGTTTAGTTAATAATAAAGTATCAGTATTGGTTCATTAGTTGTGACTAATGACACAATAATGTAAGATGTAAACAATATGGGAAACTATATTTTTCCCCTATTGGGGGAAAAAAGGGGTGGGGGCAGACTTAGAGGAATTCCTGTACTATTTTTGCAACCTTTCTGTAAATCTAAAACTATTCTAAAATTTAAAAGTTTACTTAAAAAATGATCTGAGCTCTGAATCAACCACCCTCCTCCTCCCCCACCCTTTTCTCTTCAACAGTAATAGTAACCTATACTTTATCTCCCCACAGCACTTAACTACCTCTGGCCTCCTTAGGAGCCAATCTTCCAGCCTCCCCCACGCCCACCTCCTGCCATTGGGTGAGGTCCCTGGTGCCACAGCTCCCGGTCAAGGAACGCATTCTGCTCGCGTGACAGTTCCCACCGGGCCAAGGACATCATAAGTAGAGCCATCAGACATTTGAGAAGCCGCTGCCTTGCCCTTCACGTAACCCAGCCTTCTAAGAATTGACTTCTATTCCTAGACTCCTCTGACGTAACTTGTCTGCAGGAATCCAGCCCATGCTCTAAAAGCTCTGTGGTCTGGGCCTGATTCACCCACTCCAAGCTGCAGGGCCTCTGGGCAATGCTGGGGCGCTCCTGCCTGGCCTGACCCAGGTCTCCCTTCTTCTGGCTCCCCTAATAATCCACCGGTTTCCACCTTTTTAGGCCATCAAGATGCATCACTGCTTGGGGGAAAGGGGTCCACAGGCTGATGAAAAAGCGGAAGGGGTTCCTCTTTCCAAAGGCAATTAAGAGCAAGGAAAGGCACAGGACAGGAAAAAATGTGAGGAGAGAAGATGAGAGGTCAGGGAAGCACCGTGCTGGACAAGGAGGAATATTTTTCAAACCTGCCAGACTTTCAGCACCCCAGGAGAGTTCACAGCACCTCTGCTGCTGGAGCACCTTGGGATTCGTAGATCATCTCGTAAGAGCACCAACAATGTATGTGCATTTCCATAAACTTGGCCTAATTCATTAATACGATTCCAGGAAACGACATCAGTCAGTCAACGTCATTATGGTTCCCCATGAAAATACCCAGAGAAAGCTAGAAACTGAGCCTTCTGCTGGAGGGAGGAATCAGGGAACAGAAACCGGCTCCCAGCGGCCCCGGAAAGCACTGTGGTGCACTGCATGGGGCTGCAGCCAATGTCCCACGGCAGGTGGTGATTCAAAACTTCGACACGGTCCTGTTTCTAATTTCGCTTTCTCATTAGGAGGCGTCCCTCCCCTTATTTTAGTGAGGATTGACTCTTTCAATGAAACTTAAAAAATTTTTATGAAGACCGAATTTAGGCAGTTAGCAAATGGCCTGTTTTAGAACTTTAGAAAAGGTGTTCCTGATACATTTCTATTTTCTCAGTTACAGACTTACCTCAAGGAAAGAATAATCCACAAGGACAACAAAACTCTGAATTAACCCATTCAAAGATGGGTTATGAATGAAGGATGATGAATGAAGAAAGTTCTCAAAAGCCTCATTTGAAAATCAACCTACTTCCAAATTAGTAAGATGCTTATACTCTGAAATCAACAAAATAAAGGAACCCGCAGCTGGGTTCCCCTCACCAGAAGAGCAGCAGCAGTGCCCCCTAAGTGACAGCAGGCCCTACAAGTAGGGGCACCACCACACCCGCACCAGTTGCCTGGCAGCTGGGTCGTGCCAAGACCCACCCTGGGGGCTTTCAAGGAATCTGACCCTGCAGTCAGCCAAGGACAGTAAGCACAGGAACTTTAAAAAGAATCGCCATAGTACCTTAACTGCAAGTTTGGAAAATAAAGTAGGAAATCCCCACTCATAATCACACCTTTACTGAAGTTAGCTCTTTTTATTTTTATAGAGAAGACCAGTGTGTACAAAAGATACCGTATCCTTTTTCATCTGCATGTTAGATTGTAAACGTATTTCATGCTTTTGCCAGGCTGCATGATGACCATATTTTAAAGACTGCATCAACACCTTCCTGGACACATAGTTTCTAACTTAATCTGAAATACTTCTTACAAAGGAGATAACCATGTGGCTATTTCTCCAGCTCTCGGGCAGCCACGGGCAGACGGAGCTGGCAAGGCTGCAAAGACCCTGTGTGGTTGTGGCAGTGGTCAGGATAGCCTTCCCTGGTGCAAAGGCTAGGCGTGTTTGTGGAACGCGGTCACAGCCCTTCGGGCCGGGCCATCCCTGCCCGAAGTAGACGCACAGCTGAGCGTGAGCGTTGTGGGCCACTGGGTGTGTGTGCTGGAGGGGTGGGGGGACGTTTGCGGGTGGAGCCCAGCCACAGGAAGACCAGAAGACTGATGTCCTTGCTATCTGGCAGAATCTCAGACAAACACGTTCGCTGCAGCGCGACTTCTGCCAGTAACGTATTTTACACCATAAATCGCAAGATTTAATAGCAGCCTAAACGCCTGTCAGGGACACAGTAGATGACAGTTCAGTTATATGGTGAAATACTAGGCAGAATTTGAAATGGAAATCATGGAGTTTACAACAACTGACAAGTGAAAAAGTAAAATTCTAAGATCTACCGATATAAATACACAGAAGTACACACACACCAAGTGGAAGGCGTGAGAAGAAAATATATTAAAATGTTAACATTGGTAGTGCTTTTGCACCATGATTTTCTTGTTTATTTACTTATTATTTACTTGTTTTTCTAAAACTCTTCACAATAAGCATGCAAAATTTTATTAACTGTACCCACATGAGGGTGTTTCATATCACCACACTGCGGGGGCGCCTGGTCCCTTGAGCGTCCGACTCTCGGTTTCGGCTCGGGTCTGATCTCAGGGTCGTGAGATCGAGCCCCTCATCAGGCTCTGAGCTCAATGTGGAGTCTGCTTGAGTTTCTCTCTCTCTCTTCCCCTGCACGTTTTCTCTCTCTCACTAAAATAAATAAACCCTAAATACATACATATTTATATTTATATTTATATACATACACATGCATATACATACACGCTGTGTTTTGGGCCTTGTTGCAGTACCCTTCCTACCCTGCTCCTGGGGCTAATTCTTATCTCCTCCTCTCTCCAGACTCTGCTGGAAGAGCAATAGCTCACCTTCCCCCAACCTCACACAGTGCTCTACACACATACCCTCCTTCACCCTGGTCACATGAAATGTGTCACACCTCAGACTCTCAGCTCACAGGACAGGGACTGGGGCTTAGCCATCCCTATACCACAGGACCAATGGACATAAAGCTCCAGTGGGCCTGGCAGACAGGGAATAAGAGGGAGCCAAGAACAGGCTACACAGCAGAAGGGGAGGCGGAGATTCAGAAGGCTGGGATCCAGGGATGGGCACCCTGGGGGCAGTTTCCGGAATAACCGCAGGGCAGGAAGCAGAAGGCCAAGAGTTTGGTGACACTAGACATCCCTGCAGACATGAGGGCTATAAGGAGGCAACAGGAATTCCAAGGCAGGTGCTGAGTCCTTTCTGGAGACCAGGGTAACCTACAGTGACAGAGGGCAGTGATCAGAGGTGGAGAGGACAGCATAGTCATGGGAGAAATCCATTTCTGGAAGGAGATGGAGGATAAGCAGAGGAAGAACCCCCCTGCCATTTTAAGGCCTCTGGCTCTCTAGGGAGAACCAGCCATATTTCAGTTTTGGGAGGAGGCAAAGGGGCATCTATGAAGCAGGAAGTGGGGTGGGGAGCAAGAGCTTCTTTATGCAAAAGAAAATACTCCCAGCAGAGACTGGAGAGGAGGACTTCACTGACTATAGACACAGTCCATCTGACGGAACAGGTCATTTGTTCACCAAACCCTGGATGGCTGCACAGCTTAGTATGTCCCTGTCCCACCCTTCAGGGGAACAGAGCAGCCGACAGGAAGCTTCCCACACGCCCGGGAAGAGGGGGAGCAGGGAGCCGGTCTGGGCTTCTATGTTTAGGGCAGGGCTCATGAGCCATGTTAGTGATGCGGTGTTTAAAGCAGAGACCACAGGGATGCTCAGTGGCACATAGAACCTGCCCGAATGAAGCCAACTCTACAGCGAAGGTGGTTTGCCCAGCCTGTGCTCTGCAACGGGAACCAGGACAGGCCCACACCTGCCCCAGCAGGCTCCCCTAACAGCAGGGCAGGCGGGAAGAGAAAGAGGAGGGAGCACAGTCCATCAGCACCTGGCCTCACCCTGAACTTGACCATTCCCTTACCACTTGGGGCAGCCAGGCGGCCACAGGCCCCAACTCAAGAAACAGTTGTTTCTGACCACAGGAGTCTCAAGACTGAAACTGAGAATGAATAAGCAGTGCTTGCTTCCCATCCCCCAGCAACAAAAATACGTGAGGACGGACTCACAAATATGAAGGTTTGAGTGGGTCAATAAAATATAATGCAAACTGAGGCTGGTGGGAACCTCAGAGAGACGGTGCAGACACACGTAGTTTCAGTTGTACTGGGAATTAAAAGATTAGGCGGAAGACATTCCTTGTGTTATTCTTCCTATGGTTTTTCATGTAAAATATCACCTAACAAAATTTTTTATGAAAATGAAGTAGGTCCAACAATCCCTACCTGTATTATATTTTCACATACCTTTTTACTTTTCTTTTCAAAAAAGCAAGGTAGGTGTTACTAAAATTTTTAAAGATGAGACCAGAAGCCATGCACTTCTTTTAAATGAGAGGCTATGCACCTATCACTTTAGATCAGGCCCCTGGATGTCAGCCACACTTGCCCACCGTCAGTGTGGACTTGCTGGAGGCTGGCATCCATTCCCCGTGACAGGCCCGCTGGGAAACAACTCCATTCAGGCAGAAAGGACGAGTGGAGGGGCCACCTCACAGCAGCCCACAGCCTGCCCTTTCCACCTTGCAGGAGAGCCAGCTACACCTGTCTAGAAGTGCCCATCTTTCATTTTTAACCCTCACCAGCCTGCCCTCCTTGGGGGGCCCTCACAGCCTGGACCAGGCAGGACTGACCCTTGATGTCCATCGGCGCCCATCTGTGACTTGCACCAATAACGTGAACCACGCCTGGCCAAGATGGTCCTAAGTGGCACGTTAACCTGCCATTCCTCTGGTGGGTGGTGATTTTACCCAGACCTCCAAGGTCTTAGCCCCCAGAACGTGATACTGTAGGCGTTGCAGGCACAAAGCCAGGGAAAAGGGGACCAGAATACAGGTCCTCACATTGCCTGCTGTGCCTTTCTTTACCGCAGCGTCCGCTTTATTGAAACTTTTCCAGCTTTTAAAGCACACAGGGTTGAGCTAATAAGCCAGCAAAAGAGATCACACAGCCCACCTCCGATGTGGTAGACTCAAAATAAAGGGGAAAAGAAAGGCAAAAGTGCTGCTGCTGCAACCTCTCACTAAAGAACAGAAAGTCTGGGGGCGCATAGGTGGCTCAGTGAGTGAAGCGTCCGACTCTTAATCTCAACTCTGGTCATGATCTCAGGGTTGCGGTCCGGCCCTGCACTGGGCTCTGAGCCTTCCTTAAAACAAACAAACAAACAAAAAACAAAAACAGAAAGCCTGGCCTGGAGGTGGGGGGTGGGGTCCAGCAAGCATCGCATTACAGGCTGAGGCTGCTTTCCTCCCCTTCCTGGGGTTCCGTGAGGCAGAGTTTATCAGAAAGGACAACCAAATGCCAGGATTCTCTCCAAACACAAGGCTGCTTGCTTACACTGGCTCACCTGGAGATATAATAAAGCCTCCTCATAAATCTGCCACTGAGGCTAAAGGTAGTAAGATCATTTCATACGGAGAAGTGTGGCATTAAATTACGTGGGGAACGGGGTCACTGAATCTTTATACCTAAAACCACTCAGACACGTAAAACATGCCAACCGAAGCCAAATGCAGCTCCATAAACAAACCAGCACCCTCGCCCGGCCACGGGATTACCCAGGGGCAACGGCAACCAGGTAAGGGACTGCACACAAGCGAGGATCCCAGCTGCCAACAGCGGTGCATTTGAAACATGCCCAGTGACCATGCTAGCACGGGCACATAAAATGCCTCGAGGCTTTTGGGAAAGACACGCGTTTCTTTCCCCCAGAGCATTTTCAGAGGAAGATGTCCCGACCCCACTCAGAGGGTCACACCATGTCCACCAACGCTCTTCCAGCCCCTCCTAGGCACAAACCCCGGGCCTCTCCGTACAGTGAGGGTTGACACTGAGTGACACCCAAGACCTCGGGATAGAAGCACCAGACGCAGGAATATTTCACAGGTGCTCTAGTTAAATTCCGTTTCGTTAGGATCCCCACCTCCAGAGAGTCTGGAGTTGAAAGGGAACTAGCAATTGAACTAGCAGCACAGCTGCTGTGTAAAAGGTTCGGGCCGGGACTCCTACACAGCTGTGGGCCGACCGGCATGTGAGGATGGGCACACATCACACCACTCCTCATCCTTACGGCTGGAAGGGCCGAGGCATGTGGTGGCCAGGCCTGCTCACCCTCCATGGGCCGGCACAGGGGAGTTTGGCGGGAGAGACAGACACACGGGCATCAGGGCCCACGCGTGGCACCAAGGCAGGCTGGTTGAAGATTCAGTGCCTTGGAGGGCCCGAGGCTGCACTGGCCACTCAGGGCGTCTGAGACAGGGCACGTTCTGCCTGATAAGGCTGCTGGCCAGAAGCAAGGGACCAAGTCTGCAAATGCACAGTGGCTGGCTGGCCACCTTGGTCATTTGCTCTCCAGCATAACGAGAGCCTACGGAGGTCTAAGACATCATGAGAGGGTAGAGAGCTAAAGGAGAGGGAGCCCAGACTGGGGCCGTATTCTCCAGAACTACAGTGCAAGGGAGCACAGTCGGCGATAACGTCCCCAACAGGTAAAGTTACGATGACAATCCTTCTACAGTAAAAACTATGCTGAACCAACAGAAACCATGACAGGACACTGGGTAAAAGCTGGGCAAGTCATCTAACCTGTCTCTGAGCCTCCCTTCCCTCCTCTGCAATTGGAAGTGAGTAATAACTATTTCCTCGGGTAGCTGGGGAATCAAAATCCTTGAAATATGCCTGGCACGAGGCCAAGCCTGTGAGCCACCCTCTCGGGAGTGAGTCCTCCAGCTATCCATCACAGTGGGAGAGCAGGACCCTCCGGGGACCCCACCAGGTACCCTCACAAATCAGGAAAAAAGGCTTTCTGCTTTCCAGAGGCTGAGAGGCAAGCCCAGAGGGAAGGACGTTCGCACCGCTGGATAAGAAAGCCCTGGAGCACCCTTCCGAGGAGAATGATCTTGGGCACAGACCCCCGGGAAGCAGCTCGCTGCCCCAGCAGGTATTTGGAGGTGATTTCCAAGGCCATGAGAGGACATAAGCATCTCTGCGAAAGGCCTTCCAGCTTGCTGGAATGGGCAATGTGAAAACCTGGCACAGCCCGAGGAAGACCCTGAGGAAGGAGCCCAGCTCAGGGCCACAAAGGGCTCTAAAGAGCGCCGAAGATCACATGATGACGGCTCACCCCATGTGGCCAACCGGGAACCGAGGAGACTGGGCAGGGCTCGGTTTTCCTTGTAAGCGACCATCCCTTGGGAAAGAGCAGAGGGGAAACAAGTTTGTTGGTATCCTCTGTGCCCCAAACTCTATTTGGA
This sequence comes from Ursus arctos, assembly GCF_023065955.2. NCBI lineage: Eukaryota > Metazoa > Chordata > Mammalia > Carnivora > Ursidae > Ursus > Ursus arctos. Next base: position 10,977,594 of record NW_026623100.1, read on the forward strand.
ACAGCTATTAGTTTCAGAGAAGCTGGCACATGACAGATGTCTTATGACAAGTAAACCAAGTGGGACCTCATCCCCACCACCTGCCTGTGTCACAGACAATATGGATTACAGGCTACGAGGGGGTTCTGTGCCTCCTGGCACACCTGAGAAGATCCTAGCATAACATACCTTTTCAATTTATAAACAACAGGGTCACAACTCTGGCCCGCGTGGCTGGGACAAGCTGGTTCACACCGGTTATCCCCAGGTAGAGATGCCAGCAACCAAACTCTTCATCTGCCTCTGAGGCCTCTGCGATCTAGAACTGGCATGTCCTTATTACAGTGAAACGGCTGGGCTCCAGGCTTAAAGTCACCTTGCCAAACCCATCGTGACAGGGTAGCCTCGGGACAGCTCACGGGCACAACCAGGAGGAGCTCCTGCCGGAGCAGATTCTGAGTCCCCCATCGGAACCACTGCCAAGTAGAGCAGGGCTAGGAACCCTACCCCTCGCTCCTAGCATCAGCAGTGTTATCGATTAGCACTGAAAGCAGTAGCCCTGTTTTTGAAAGGTAATAAAAATAAGGAAGTATCTCTAGTGGGGGGTTGAAGAGGGACAAGTGTCCAAGGCAACTCCAAGTGCGGCCTGTGGACCAGCCGCGTGAGCATCACCCGGGAGCCTGTACGAAGTCCCTGACTCCCTGGGGGTGGAGCCCAGCATTGTGCCTGGGACAAGTCCTCCAGGTGACTGATTCTATGGCACTGAAGCCGGAGAAGCTATGACCAGTTTCCTGTCCTAGAAAGAGGCCTGAAGCTTGACACAACTGTTTCCAATTAAGTCCTCATACTCTACGAAAAATCAGACTTAACCTCTTTTCAATAAACTGGAAAAGCCCCGCAAGAGAAAGACAAGGGTGTGGGCTATGTGCACAGTCAGTGACAGAAGAATGGAAGGCAGAGTAAGCTAGGACAGAGTGGGACAGAGAGCTGCACCCTCCTCAGCTGTCCCGCCCCAACCTCCCTCCCTCCCCTCTACTGGGGCACCCTCTTCACAGCCACATCGGTGACCAACATACAGGCCAGAAGAGAGATGACCACCGTTTGGCGCAAGAGGTGCGTGTGTGTGTGTGTGTGTGTGTGTGTGTGTGTGTGTGTGTGTGTAACTCAACACCTGCCCACAGTTAACTCAGAATCCAGGCTGACGGCTGCCCCATCCCCACTCTGAGCATAACTGCAGCACAGCCGGGTGGCAAGCCACTCAGCAGCTAGCCTGTAAGGAAGGCTCTCAGCCACCTCTGCTCTGGAATCCCTCGGGCTCTTGGGCAAATGACCTGGTCGTCGGATCAGCAGACAAGAGACAGAATGTTGTAAAAGCTCCCCCGGACATGGAGGGTCCTGGGTCCTGACCAAGCAGGTCACGCCACGAGGAGGGAGGCCTTCACCAAGCCTCATCTGTGTGTTCAGCTCGCTGGAGGCTGTCCTCTTGGGTGGGTGGGAGGACACAAGGACTTGAACACAGTGTGCGTGAAACAGGAAAAGGAAATACCCACAAATTAAAAAGTACACCCTATTTTAGCTCTAAACACATATCCCTCTCACAGAGAGCAATGTCCAAAATAGCCCATCCTATTTTAAGGAGATCAAAGGCAGTTTCTAAATGGGCTACAAAGCAGACCCAGAGTCTGGAAGATCAGGACTGCATAATAACCTAAGGTTAGAGGCTGCAGATGGTGCTTAAACATCTCCCACTCCAGCCTATTTAAGGCCCAAGACACTGGGACCCCAAGAGCTAAACTGCTGCTCCAGTCCTCCTGACTCAAATTCCATCCTCCACCTCTGATCTCTCCTCCCATACGGGGACTGAGGCCGTGGGAGTCAGAGGAGTGTGCAGCCTGTCCTCCTTCACCCACTGTGGTTTCCAGGGCAGGAGAGCCCTCCTCAATGAATGGACACAGGCAGGGAGGGGTGGGAGCAGGTGTGGTGGAGGGAGAAAGCCCCTCCTCACCAGGCAAACTTTGGGCTGAAGAAGGTCAGTCACTCATGGAGGGACTGTGACTACCATGGTCTTATTCTCTCACAAAGGGAGGGAAGTTGCCCCAACACCAACATTGTGTCCTGGGTGACGGCCAGCCAAGATTTGCAGGAATGGAGGCTTTGGTTAATCCTTTCTTGTTAGGCTGTGGTCTGCGCACACGGGGTTGAGGACCTCAGACAGAGAAAGGCTGCGAGCAAAGATGCCCCTAGATTTGGAGAACAGGGCCTGGAGCAGTCAGTTGCTGAGACCATGGTTTCCCTAATTCAGGCAGGATGACCGAATGTGCCACCACACCTGCTCGTGACAAAAGGCCAAGAGTGTGCTGATGTGGGCACCTCAGGGAGTTGGGCTGGCAGGTGGAGGGGCACAGCATGCCTCCTCTCCCTGGAGGGGGCCCGCCCCACAGTCAGGAGCACAGCCTGGAGCCAAACCGTCTGTGTTCCAATCCCAGCTCTGCCACTCACCAGGCTACACGTAACCTGCGCTGACTAGCTCAACCTCCCACTCCTCAGTTTCCCCCTCGGAAACCGCCCTAAGCAGCAGCCACCTTGTCCAGTTGTTGCTTGGATGACATAATTTCATCCCCGTAAACTGTACACGGCATGCAGAAAAGCTACTCAAGTGTTTGCTGCTTATTATTATTATAATCACTACTACCAAGGCCATGCGACACTCCCAAGCCCCCCGGGACTCTTCCATCCATTCAGAAATAAGGGTTCTGGAAGCACCTGTGCCAAGCCACTGGCTCAAGGACAGCAGGGAAGGGGCTGGAAGTACCCAGAGAAAACAGAAAACTTACAACAGGAAGTAAGGCCTTGATGAAGGTCAATAAATCTATTAAAAGCACCCATTAAAAACCTGGCCAGGAAAGAATAGTCCAGAGGGCCCTATGAGAATTTCTACACTGGCAACTAGGAACTCAGAGGGAGGCAGGCCTCACTCCCCTCTGGAGCTGGACAGGTGTCCTGGAACCCCACCCCAGGACTTCACCCTCAGCAGAATTCAGCCTCCAGACATTTCCTCCCTGCGCACACCCACGGCTGGGCCAAAGCGCTGTGGTGAAGGCCTCCCTGACTCCACCACCGTTGCAGACTCGAAACCCTGGGGCAGGGGGAGGGAGCTGCTGCTCATCCCCACCATAAAGGGTGTGACCCAGCTGGAGCGACTTCCTGCACTGAAATGCTCCTAGGCTTGAACCCTCCTGAGGGCAGACAAGCAGGGCAACCTTCACTCAGCTTGGGGCTGTGTTTGGACTGAGAAGCCAGTCGAGTGTGAGTATATACAGAACCTTAGGGCCCTGCGCAGTTAGCCCTGGTACATGTGGCCTAGCAACGCCTGACCAGAAACCTGGGGTTACCTAGCTCTGAATAAGCAAAATTCAAATTCTAGGAACTATCAAGACTCAAATTTTGGCAAGGCTTCTGCAACCTTGATTTAAAAAAATAAATCAAGTTTCTTACAGTATGAATCTTCATTACCCTATGTGCCCATTCTAATTAAATTCTTTAAAAAGTTTTGAGATTTAAAAAAAAATTTTTCAGGTGGTAAGTCTGACTCACGTTATTAAGGAGAAAAACGTGGGCAAGATCTCATGGCAAGGAAGGCTCGTTACCACAAAGCAATTTGGAGTTGATTTTAGTTAAGATTCTGCCATCAAATCTTGACTACCCGTGGGTGGATTAAACATTTGTGGACTCGCCTTGGTAAACCATGAGAAGGTAGTGTATTTGTGGGAAAAAACTGAAACCATTATAATTGCACTCCACAGTTACTTGGAATTCCTGGCAATAAAGGGGGACACACAGGGCCCCCTACGAAGCAGGTCCTTCCCCTCCAGGAAGAATGCTGCTTCCTTCCTCCCCAAGTACCCCACTCCAAGTAAAGAAAACAGGGAGCTGGGAGTGGGCTGCTGAGCTCACCTCTGCCCCACACAGCCCTGTCTGCCACAGCCATAACTATTTTTGGTCATGCAATGAAACACTGACACTTTAAAGTATAAAAACAATATATCTGTAAAAGTTCAATGTGCTTCTAAATTTTACATGTAACTTTTACCAGATTAAACTCATTCTGTATTACATTTTGGCTCCTTTTGTGGTACCTGTGGTTTTGCTTTATCCAAGGCCTAGCCTCCGTCTCCGACCTCATCCGTCTTCCTGGATGATCAAGAGTTGAGTTGCAACAGCTAGGGGGAGAGAGATGACTTTGGTACTTGAAGTACAGCCCACGGGGTTTTAGAAGGCTTTCTGTAACCTGGAAATCTGACGGGCTAAGTCTCTGACTTACATGAAATCCCTTCCACGGCTCTCAACACACAGGGGATGCAGTCCAAAGCCCTTCACCCGGCGTGGACCAGTGGCCCATCCACCTCTCCCAAGCTTACTAAATACCACGCGGCCGGCAGTGTCTCTCCAGCTTTCAAATACGCATCTCCATGCCTCTGCTCCAAGGTCCCTCTGTCTAGAAGACCCTGCCTGTTCATGTTCTTGTGGGCTTGGGCTTGACAATTCCTACTCCTGCTTCGTGTCCAGTTTAAATAGCAGTTCCTCTGTGAAGCCTCTCCCACACCCAGGCAGAAATATATACCCTCTGCTCTTCATGACACAGCCCTCTCTATCGCCGTAAAGAAAAACATCTTTAATACACTCTAAATCCCCATCTCCCACAAGCTCCTCAAGGGAAGGGACTGAGTCATCTCCATCTTTAACCCTTCAGTGCTCAGCACAGGGCTGACCCAAGGAAGCAGCCCCAAAATAAGCTTTTATTAAATGATTAAATGACTGAGAAACATAAATTTTGTATCTCCAGTGCCCCAGACGGGTTCAATACATAAGAAAAATTATTTGGAAATGCTTTTTATCAATAAAATAGATGTTTCTTAGAAGCCATGACTCCAAAATAATGAAACCAATTTTCCTGCTCCTCACTTAGGCTGACGCCAATGGCAGTGTGCAAAGAGAACATATGAACTGCCAGAGACGTGGCGAACTGCCTGGTTGAAATGGGTCTGCAGCCTCCCAGTCCCTCACGGAATACAAGAAGGCTAGGAGCCTCGTCTGAATCTCTCCGTCACTCAGCAGCCAGGAGATGCTGGGAGGGCCAGTTACCCGCTCCAGCCCTCAATGACATCCGTGGAATGAAGGGTGACACAGCACCGGTCAGGGCTCATCTCACCGCAGGCTCTTCAGAGCATGGAGATCTCCACACACCTCCAACTCCAACTACCTTGGAGGACCTCCTTGTGTGTAGGAGTCCTGCTTAAAAAAAAAAACAAAACAAAGAAAAAAGCAAAAAACAAAAAACCTGCCACGGACCCACCAAGCATCCAGAAGGATGGGAAATTACCCTCACCCAGCATGGACACCAAAATCCACTCGTAACAGGGTGATCTTGAGGCTAGCAAGGTAATATTAGGGATTATTAATACACAAAGAGAAGTAATGGGAGACTAAAATAAAACCACAAGTGATTTCAGAACCCGTGTGTGTGGCCTTCCATACCGGCCTAGTGAAACTAATGCATGCTTTAGAAGAAAGGGGACACAGAAACATACATGTCTGTATACGATGGACAGACACACCACCCCCAGGAGGATGCACAAAAATGCTGGGCCCCCTGGTTGCTTCTGGAGAGCTGAACAGGAAGACAAGACAGAAGCCAGGATTTTTCTCTCTATACCCACTTGTCATTTTTGAGTGATGCCACAGGTTAAGGTACACCCTCATAGCGTGTAACTGTATCAGACCTATAACAGCCTCAAACAAGTTTGGAAACTGCCCCCCAGTGAGTAAACTGTATCTTTCCCAATAACATGTCTTTACTCTCAAACGTTTCACTCAACTCCCTGGTGAAGAGGGAAGTCAAGATAGTTTAAAACACAGATCACCTTTTTAATGCCATGTGAGCTTGGGTGGTCATTTAACAGAAGTGTCACTTCCAGCTTCTGAGAAACAAGTATGCTAAGCCCCTCTGTTTCCAAGGGAGAATAGACAGACTGAAGGACAGACATAAAGCACCCCATGCACTGTGCAAACGGGAGCTGGTGCACCTCCTGGACCTGAGCTGGACAGATGAAGGAAGAACGAGTGGACGAACACGGGGAGGTGGGACAGTCAGTGGGCCAGGAGTGAGGACGCTCCCGGCTGCAAGGTGTCACAGGCACCCACTGAGTCACTAAAGCTCAAGAGGCAGCAACCAGCCTTGTGGCCAGGGCCTGGCCTGGGTGAGGCTGCTGACCACAACGCAGGGTCCCTAAAGCAGCCCACCATGGCCAGTGCCCACAGCATACGGGGGAGCGGAGGCAGGAGCTGACAACTAGGCTGTCACCTCTCGGCACGGCACCTATGATGCCCTCCCTTCCTCCTCTCCGTGAGGAAGGCCGGGAGCCTGGGCTCAAGATCCAGCCCCGGCTAAGCTGCACATCTTCGGGCAAGCCACTCGCCCTCACTGGCCCTCGGATGCCTCTTCTGTGGCAGAGGTACCTCAGATCCCTCGTCACTTGCCTGTTTCTACAGATGCCTTATGCTGAGGGATCGAGGCCCACCACAAACTGTCAGCGAAGCTTGGGCCAGGGCTGGGGGAGGAGACGCAGGACTCCACCACAGCCTCCCCCTCACAAAGTCACCATCCGCAGGGCAAGGTGACACATGCAAAAAGCTGGAGAAGGGGCAGGCGTTTGCACCAGGTCCCTTTGCAAGAACCACCTGGTCCCTTGGGCACTTGCCACAGTGCTTGTCTCTCCCATTTTGGGTCAGCTTCTCCGCTGGGCTTTGAGCTCCCCCAAGGAGTTTATTCTAACCCCATCCTCCCCACCACACCCAGAGGTGCTGGGGGCAGGGCCCTGCACGGGGGCTGGCAGCGAGCGCCTGCTGGAGGCATCAAGGCTCTGGGTGCCGCTGTGTATGTTCACACCACTGACCTTTCTGCTCTGGGCAGGTTTTGAAGGAACTGTCAGGGGTGCTGGGTTCAAGTACAGCTGCGTACGTTGCACCCTCCTCCCCTCACCAAGGACCCCACCCGTGGCTCCAACTCACTACCGCCAACACCCCACAGCTCTCTGCTGATGTCCAGGGGCGGGGTGGGGGAGAGGTGGACAGAAACAGACTAAACAGTCAGTCCACTTAGCAAAGGCCGAGCTCGTCCCTGGTTCCCGAAAGCTCAGTCTGGAGTTTTAGCCTCTGAGAAGCAGCAGAGTCATAGGCCTAATGTCCAAAAGCACCTCACCATCACCCACACCTTCATCAGCAAGACTTTAAACCTCTCAGACGGCCTACCGGGAATATTCCAAACGTGACAAGATGCTGACAGAAATCTTAAATTAAAAAAAAAACAACTCCCACCTGTTAGATATTTTAATTCTACATTTTCCCCTGATAGCTTAGTGAGATTGCCAAGTTAAAGGAAAGATGAAAAGCTTTTCAAAACAAGTATTGTTTTAACCCCACAGGGTCATTCCTCCTTTCCTCCTACACAGAATGGCTGTAAAATCATGAAACAGTGTCCCTCACAGGGCTTAGGTCAGGACATCGCTCGCGCTGGCCATCTGCTGCAGAGCCACGGACACACGTATGCACACAGCTAACACCCGTGGCTAAAACTGTTTTAATGTGACCGCAAATCAAAAGTTTGCCCAAATCATTCTGGTTTCCGAGACTACAGATCGAGCTGGTTATAGCAAAAATGAAACGCATGTTGAAACCTATTCAAAGAAGGCCAGTGAAGGTTTCCCTGGAAATGTCTTTCAGCTCCTCCTACAGCCTGGCCCTGCACCACACCTGACCAGAGGTGACCTCCAAAGAAGTGACCACCCAACTTAACCACCACTTCTTCCACAGTCCTGAAGTCACACTTCTTTCCCTTCTGCTCCTTAAGTTCCTGGGCAAGAAGGGAGAAACACCCCAACAACCCTCCCTGCATGGGCCCGAGGTGCTGTGGCGGGCTAAGGATCTGGGCTCTAGCTCCAGCCGTGCCTCCCAATGGAGCGGATGGGAGGGGCTGTCCACTCAGCCCACCAGGCAGGCCCTCCGCTCCCTTAGAGCTCAGAACTCGAGGCAGGTGGGCTTCCCCCTCCCCTTTGCACAGTGGGTGCTTACAGGCACGATGGGCTCCAGTTAGGAGGCATCCAGATGGGGGTCATGAGTGCAGGAGACGCCCAGAGTGGGGCCCACCTGTGCCTGATCAGCTCCCAACTCTCCCCACCCCCACATCCCCAAGTCCAGATCTGGGCTCCTTAAAATCCAGGGACGTGTCAAGGCAAAAAGTAGGACTCTAAAATCTCAAGAAGTGAAAAGAAGAGGAAAAGGGGGAAAAAGAAAAGACTGAGGAAAGTCTTCGTGGCAGCCACAAACCCTATGTGTGGTAATCAGTTTGACCTGCCAGTTGGGTTATTCCCCACAGACTCAGCCACATGTGACTCCTTTTTATGTTCAAGAGGAACATGATCTGAATAATCAATGTCATTAAGGAGCTTTGTGGTTGTAATTCCTAAGCTCTTAATGAAAAATAAAGTAGCCTTTGTAATCAGGAAGCAAGCGGGGCTTCCCTGTAGCTGTCCCCCTCGCCCCCATCACCACACCAGGCACCTGGCAGCGCTACACCCCTGGCCACTCACAGGATGCCTGCTGCACACATGGCCACACCCTGTTGCGGGGGATCTGGAAACAGCTGCCTGGGCGTCGGCCTCGTGCGGGTCCCATCCTGAGCCAATGCTGCAGTTCTAAAGCACCCAGGAGAGTGCCCAAGCCAACATGGCAGAGACTGCTAGGGAAAGCAGGGGACAGGGGCATCGCAATTCTAAATAGAGTTGTCAGGATGGGCCTTACTAAGAAGGGGACAATTGAGCAGAGACCCAAGGAAGCTATGAGAGCAAGAAAGCCATGTGGGTATTTGGGGGAAGAGATGCCAGGCAGAAGGCAAGCCAGGACAACCTGCCTGAAGCCGGAGTAGGGATAGTAGGAGGAGATGAGTTTGGCGACAGGTATGAGGGCGGGGGAATGCCCTGTGGGGCCTCACATCCATGAGGAGCCTCTGGAGGGTTCTGATTTTGCTCTGCAAAGTCCTCTGGCTGCTCTGCTAGAAAGGGCACGAGCAGAGGCGAGGGCAGGGAGGGGGTGATGCAGGGAGGGCAGATGCCCTGCAGACGGCACAGTACTGAAGGCAAAGTGAAGGCACAGGGAGAGGAGATGTGTGTGTATTTGGAAGATGGAGCCAGCAGGACTTCCTGACAGATGATAGAGAAAGTGAAGGGCTGTCAAGCACACTTCTGAGGCTTCCCTGAACACCTAAGTAGCAGAAGGAGTGTGTGGTCATTTGCTGAGTTGAGGAAGAGCGGGTGAGTACAAGAATGACTCTGGTCTGGGACACGTCACGCGTGCAATGCTTAGACTTTCAGAAAGGCAGTGGAGACGTCTAGACTGGAGCAGCGCACCGAGGAACTGTCCACCTGTGGGAGGTAAGGGAGCCACCAAAGAAGCGAGCAAAGCAGAGGTCCCAGGACTGGGCCCCGGAGGTATCAGGGAATAGAGGAGAAACTAGCCCAGCAGACTGAGTGAAGCAGGAGGGCAATCCAAAGTGAGGGGCTCTGGGAGCTGTGGGGAGAACGTTCCGAGGATGTGGGAGGGATCGAGGAGCCATAGAAGGATGACTGGCCACTGCTGGGAGGCAGGATGGCCTCAGAGCATGCAAGTGGTCCCCGTGCTGGTGGGTGGTCGGCACAGGTGCCATGCAGGCTGCTGGAAGCAAGGCCAGCAGCAGGGAGGGGTGAGGTGAGAAGAGACGAGCGGTAGTACAGGTTTGAGGAGAAGGTATGAAATGACCGCCCAGGACAGGGCTCAGCCAAATCCTGCTCACCGTTTGTTTCTGGAGAGTTTAATCCCACACAGCTGCATCCAATTGTTTCCCTCCCGTCTGGGGTGGTTTTCACACCACCAGAGCAGAGCTGGGTGGTGCTGCCACGGAGCCTGGATGGCCCACAAAGCCTAAAATATTAACTATGTGGCCCTTCCCCGGAAAAGCTGGCCAACCCCTGGGCAAGGACAGTGGGGCAATAGGCCCTGGGTGCCAAGTGGTCCCACCCACGCCCTGTGGTTGTGAAGTCAGAGACCCGTCAATGTGGCTGTGTCCTCTCCAGCCACAGGCCACTGTGTTGAGACGCCCTACCACCAGGGTGTGGTTTTGCCAAGTGAGCCGTGGAAGGGAGAGAGGCCAGGGGCCTGTTCTGTCAGTCACCGTCAGCCACTACGGCCACAAGACGTCCCCGGCGCGAGACAGAGTACACTGCATGAGTGCACGTGGCCTCGTTTCACCTTCCAGCCTGAGACGCTGGGGGCTGAGGCTCCGCACGTCAAGAGACTGGCCCAGCGCAGCCATGGGGATTCAAAACCGGCTGGCCCGGTGTGGAAGCCCAGGTTCCGAAGCCCCAGGGCCCAGCTGCTCCACCCCAACCGCACCTAACGCAAAGGGAACAAAGGTCAATGCTGGTCCCGCCTCCACATGACTTTACTGGGGGGCAGGGGGTGGAAAGCACGCTTCCCTGCTTCTCGAAAGCCCCCAGCCGAGTGTAAGGTGCAGCCATGGTGGAGAAAGTTGCAGCACGGTCTCTGTCCCTCCCGAACCCCCAGCACACCTCCTTGCTCCAGGCTGTTCACAGGAGTTCTGCAGGGCTGGCTCCGTGTCTGCCATCTCAGCCACGACTCCCCGAGGCATCCTGCAAGCCGGAGTTCCCAGTGAAAGGGGTCCCTGGTGACATGAGGTCCCTGCTGCCCTCCATGTCCAGCCATGAGTCCTGCATCTGGTACGGTCCCCTTGTGAATTCATGAAGGGTCACAGACTTCATCCTTCAGCATTCAAGACTGTGTTGTTTCGGGGCACCTGGGTGGCTCAACTCTTGGTTTTGGCTCCAGTCACGATCTTGGAGTCATAGATCGAACCTCACATTGGCCTCCATGCTCAGCGGGGACTCTCCTTGCGATTCTCTTCCCTCCCTCTCCCTCCGCCTCTCTCTCAAATAAAAATAAATAAATCTTAAAAAAAAAAAAAAAGAGTGTGGTCTTGATCCTGAACCCAGTGAGGCTTCAGTTTATGAAGGAGAAATACCACAGGTCTCAGGCCCAAAAATGTGACCCACCAGCCTTACCCAACACCGTACAATGCTGGTTTGGGTTTTAGTCCCCTCCCTTACTTTATCATACCTCCCCGATGGCACCTTCAGATTTTCTGTTCTCTTTACTCAGATGTCAAAATTGGGGTGTCTCACCTCCTTACCATAAAACCTCAATATTTTACTATTTTCTAATTACTATTTTCTATTTCTATTTACTATTACTACTATTTGCTATTATTCCACTTCTTTAGGGCTATCCCATGCTACATTAGTTCATGGTCTCGTTGCATTGGAAAGTGAACAAAGCGCTATCATCGATAAATACTTTAAAGCTCGGTTTTGGAATTCCACAAAGATAAGGTTGAACTTCTGGGCAGTTCAATCAACAGGCTGCATTCCAAAAGCCCATTTATAAGTTATTTGGAAACTAGAAAGTATTTCTTTTCATATAAAATTACCTTTAAGATGGCACTTAAGTTTCTAAGCTAATAGGCAAATGCCTGTTTTTTGTTGTTGTTGTCTTTTTTAAAGATTATGTATTTATTTGAGAGAGCATGAAAGAGAGAGAGAGAGAGAGAGCACAAGGGGGGAGAAGGGCAGAGGGAGAAGCAGACTCCCTGCTGAGCAGGAAGCCCGACGCGGGCTCGATCCCAGGACCCTGGGATCATGACCTGAGCCAAAAGCAGACACTTAAGCACTGAGCCACCGAGCGCCCCGACAAATGCCTATTTAACTCATTTGTTCTTCTGCTATTTTAAAATAAGGGAAATGCTATTATAATACAAGAAAATCAAGTAGGTGTTTCCATGTGCCTATATAGGAGAACATCAAATGTGAGTGGATGTGTGCCAGGTATATGCAAAAACATATTACTCAAGGAAAAGAAGCTTTACATCAAACACTCCGATGCTAATCCACGGAGGCTGGGAAGAGACTGCTCACATCCAAGGGTCGAGGACACCGATGACGCTGTGTCCCCACTGTACCTGACATCACCACCTGGTGGGGGCCGGTCACTAGCACTGCCTACGGGTTCTCAGTCTTAACTGGTACAACAGACACGGAAAGGAGAAAGGAGATAAGCACGTGGGAAGATCGAGGTAACAGAGTGGTGACCGATAAACAGATGAAGGAGAAGGTGGGGAACGTGCAGCATGGGCTCCAGGCATCCAAGGGGAAAACGAAGCAACTCTGTCTCCCCCGCTCTACTCAGAGAGGCTCAGGGTGTAAAAGCCTGCCACGATCACTCAGCGCAAGTGTGAGACAAGCATGTAAAAGAGAGATGGAAATAAACCTGTGGGGCCCCATCAGAAAGCACGCAGACGACACTGTCACCTGTTGGCACCCCCGTCACTGCTGTGCATTTGGTGGCTGGTCTCTCGCTGGGCAAGGCCTACCTGACGTAAGTAAGGAAGGGTGAGTAAGGGGCTTTGTGGAAAGACCTGTGACGCCTGCTCTGCCACTGACCAGCTGGGTAGCTTAACTCTTCTGCACCCCAATTCTCTCATCTATAAGATGGGAGGACGGACACGCATCCCTGAGGGTGTACAAAGATTAAACAAAATGGCGCACATGGAGACGGAGCACAGCAGTGAGCGCTCAGCAAGGCTCCATTCATGCTGATGGCTTCTAATTCATGCCAGGGAATGTGCGTCGCCCCACTGGAGCCATTGGGCCCTGGTGCACCATGAGTGCTCAACAAGGTTAGCTTAAGAAAGCACAACAAGAAAGGTGCCTTCCTGAACATCTGGGGAGAGGCAGGAGCAAGACTTGTGGGGACAGAGTACAGACTGAGCAGGTGGGTAGAGCCGGCCTGGACGTGGGGCCAGATGATCAGGCGGAGGTCGGAGCCCCAGAGGCCAGACTGCTGGGCAGAAGCCAGGGCTACCCCGGGAGAAACTGCAGGCAGAGCTGGGGGCTCAGTGTGGCGAGCAGGGAGGAAGCAGGCTCCACGCTCTGGGGAAGGAGATAAGCCGTCAGTTATCGGGGACTCTGAACAGCTGCTGAGGTGGGTGCAAGAAGAATGAGCTGAAGATATGGAACAGACTCAGGAACACGGACTACTGTCAATTTTCACATTATTTATAAAACATACATATAAAGAAATATATAATACACATATCTGTTCACATTCATATCAAAGACAACTTTCCTCAGTCCACAATAGTGGAATGACTTTTCAAATGTCTGTCCCCTGGCTTCCTGGCCCTGGACCCCAGGCAGGAATGGTTGTTCTGTTTGCTGTTCTTTCCCCTCTGCCTTCTAGACTGCCTAGCACAGTAGGGATTTGATTGATGTTTGTCCTGTCAGTGAGTCAACCACTTGCACATCTCCCAATGCACTGCTTCTTTCAGGGATTAACACAGTCCATCCTAGACGTCACCTGGCCTTCTTCACGTGACTTCTCCCTGGCTGGGACTGGGAACTCACACTGAGTAAGGATTCAGCACACGTGCTCTTGCTGGGCCATCCGTGCTGGGCCATGCTGGGTAATTTTCACCAGGCTGTTCTACCATCGTTGTACGGATGAGAACGAGGCTGCCCAAAGCCATCCGGCCACGGTGAAACAAATTCATCCACTCAACAAACATGTCGCTAACAAGTTACAGCCACGTAACTTGCCATGAACGTGACCCCAAAGCTCTTATTTTTTTCAAACAACCAACGTAACAACACAGGAAAGTGACAGGGCCTTATCTGTTCATCAAGTGCATCTCCAGCAACATCAGAAAATGGACCATACTGCAGAGTCAGAGAGAAGAAAGAACCACAGCCACCAAGAGCTGCTCAGCCTCTCCAAGCCTTGGCTTGCTCCTACATCCGTGAATGTCCTCTGAAGGCTACTGCGGGACACCACCGCACAGCCCATAGGAGGGCAAGTAATGCGGATGTCCACCTTCTAATCCCTGGAGCCTGTGAATGTTATCTATATGGCACAGATTTCGCAGATGTGATTAACTAAAGATCTTGATATAGGCAGACTATCCTGGATTACACGGGTGGGCCCTAATTCCAATCCTAAATGCCCTTACAGACGGAGGCTAAGGGAGATTTCAGACAGAAGAAGGCCATGTGACAGAAGTAGAAAGAAGAAGTCACAGAGAAGATACTATACAGCTGGCACTGAAGATGGGGGTAGAGGGACATGAGCCAAGGAATGCCAGCGGCCACTGCTGAACCCCTGCCGTGGACCCTGGGACACTGATTTGAGACTGCTAGCCTCCAGAACTGTGAGAGCAAACACTTCGGTTGGTTTAAGCCACTGAGTCTGTAAGAACTTGCTAGAGCAGCCCTAGGGAACACTAATATGGGGATTAAATGAGGGGCCTGTGAAGCAATCGGCAAGGTGCCTGGCACAGTAGGAATGGAAGCAATCTCAAACAGTGAAGGATGGTCCCTGCCACCCTCCCCAGACCACCAGCTGGTCTTCACAAGTGCTGTGAAGAGCTACAGCCCTAGGCTGCAATTATCCTGCTTACATTTTTAAAAAGTCCTTCATAGTCACCGCTTCTCGCTTCTCGATTGCACCCCCACAACCCCCCAGCGGAGTTTCCCAGGCTATGCAAGGACTCTTTGCCCCTCCCATATAAGTACAACATCGCCACAGGCACTTTGTCCTAAACACCCAGTACAATTAACTCAGATATTCACAGGGCAAGCTTTGCTGATGTCTCACAGACTAGACCCTCCTGGCCTTAGGTGTCAGGAGCGGTCATCAGGACCCCCTTACCTTGAATGAACACAGCAGGAGAACTTGTTCCAGCCACAGGCCCTGATGGTGTGAACAGCGAACTCTACCCTGCCAGGGCCAGCCCAGAGAAGGGCCAGCCGGGCAAGCAAAACGGTGGTTACCGTTTGGCCCTCTGACCCCTCCTTTTCATCTCTTCAGCCCTGGCACCATGCACCCCCACACTTGGTTTTCCTTCTTGAGGGTTGAGTCCCAATGTCGAAACGCACAGTGTGCAATAAGTCCACTTCCTCCACTGTCAGTGGCCTCCTCCTGGGCTCTGTGTGGAGGCGGCAGCACGATCCTGATGGCTCTTCTGCCTCCCCTCTGCCCTCTTTCAGTTTCAGAGTCAGGATTGTGCTGCCCCAGGACCCTGCCCCTTTGACTCGGGCCTGCACAAGATTTGAAGACCATCCCTTCCACCAGGCCAAGCAGCCCTTAGCTACAAAGGGCTCAGGGCGGAGCTCCAAAACCTCAAGAGTATTTTAGAGAAAATATGAACAAAAAGAAGAAGCCTGTTCACTTCCTGAAAGCAGTCATCTGCTGGCCCCGGAGCTGCCTTCTTGGCTCCCTTTCTCCTCTGACCTTTTGCAATAGCTGGGTTTACCCAGCAGAGAGAGACTGGTGCCCTGAGTTAGCTGACAGCCACTAACGGCGCAGAAAGAAGACTGAGCCGTGGCCAGAAGAAAGAGCCACCTCTGTGCTCCTTGGCCATGGGCACTGCACGCAGCAGACCCCGGCGGCTAAGGTCTAATATCTGCCAGCCCTTGGCTCCCCTCAACAGAGGCCTCACGGCTGGGATGTGTCCTGCTGAATCCTGCACAGGGGCTGGTAAGCAGCCTCACAGACACATACCTATGAACCCTGTGGAGGTGGGCTACCCTCAAGTCCTGTTCTCTGGAGCATTCCCAGGGCCAGTGTGGCAACAGTCACTTCGCCAGTGCCTGAAGTCCCTTATAGAAGCGAATGCTAACAGGCAGGCTTGCTGGAGGAGCCCACCACTGCCCCCCAGGCCCAAAGGTAGGGCGTCCTCTGCCTGTACAATGCGGCCATGTGAAGTAACTGCACGCCTGCTCCACCGTGGTAAAGTACCAGCTGCCTCCCAGATTTGGAAGCTCACAAGGCCCATCCAACATGACTCCAAGACGTATATACAATGCCCATGTCCAGGCTGCTCCCTTCCCTCCTGCGTGCAATGCGTGGTGGTGGGAGCAGCTGATATGCTGGGTGGGAACGGCCAGCATCAGCCCCAGCCAGACCGTCAGATCTCCAAGTCTGCTCTGTTCCATAAGCACTGTGCTTTCCCGGTCCTGGCTGTCAGAGACTGGAACCATCGGCAGCACCTAGCTCGGACCTGTGGTGGGCCCTGCAAAGCCCCTTGGAGCCACCGTTCTTAAAGTTGGGGTCACAGGTGGCCTTGACAAACCTCATTCAGGGTGCTATGGGTTGGTTTAAAAGGTCTGTGTGTAACTAAAGGTAATATTTTAAAGAAGCGTATCTTAGAAATAACATCTAACCATTAGCTGCCCTCCACTCCCCCAAAGAAAAAGTTACAATCCAGATAAGAATTGCAGTCAATGGGGAGGAACTTCCAAATGTCACAAAACCCCATGCTCGCCTTCCAGCCAGGACGATATTCAATCCATACCTTAGATGGGTGGGGGGCAGAGGGGCAGCCTCTTTGAGAGAACTAACATGTCAGTCCCAGCGCAGGCTGGGAAGGGACCACCATGCTCAAGAGAGCGCTGGTTGAAGAATCTACAGCACAGTACCAAGATAGAGTAAGGGGAGAGGGGGAGGGGGACAGCGACAGGGAACGTGATACCGTGGGCAGGAAAAAAGTGTTTAATGTGTGCATACATAACATCTGCTGGCATATACACAGTAACTTGGGAAGAATACACAAAAGCACGTGGCATTGGTGTCTCTAGGGAGGGAATCTGGGCGGCTGTGGTAGGAGGCAGACTTTTCCATATATCCCTGCTATAGCTTCTAATTTTAAACCATGAACAGGTATGCCTATTGTAAAACATAAAATGTTATCAAACATGTCCAATGAACCTGAGGACAGGCAGGTTTTGAGGACTCCCACCACGTCACATTAGTGTACAGCCACTAATAAGAAGGGAGAGGATTCAAAGGGGTGCTTCTCTGGGTCAGTGTCACCCCAGCAGGTGCGGAAATCGACAAGGCTGCACTTGCTGCTGGCAAGGGTCTCCACCGCCTCGCCCCTGCCAGCGTCCCTTGCACTCTGGCCTCCATCTCCCTCTTCTCCAGCCTTGCTCTTCTGCCATGTTTTTCTCCCTGACTACACCCACATCACATGGCGTGGCGACGCTTATGCTCGCAGTCCCGGAATCACAAACTCTTAAAGGAGGAGCATGTTTTAGCACGACCACAAGCCCTGTCCCCATCATCTCTCACTACCAACCCCCTCCCTCAGCCGCTGGCCAACAGGCTTGACTATGTTTTATGTCTACACTGCACCCCATGTGGAGACCCCACAAGGTCATAGGAAGAGCACGTATCTGGAGGAGGTGGGGCCAACCGAAGCTGTTTCACTGCAGGGAGAGGACCCCGAGACACATAATATTTGTTTCCAGAAACCCATATTTCTGGGGTTCTTCATACTGCAACACTTTCTTTTCTTCACAGCCAGCCCAGTCTTCACAGGTGGCCTAGAATATCCTTCCCTGGTCCTGTTTCATTTCCATCATTTCACAGACATGGCTCCCCGGCCACCACGGTGGACTCTGGGGCCTTGCATCTGAGTTCCATGAGCTGTGATGCCCACGCCACGGAATGGGAAGGAGGGAGCCCCTCTTGGCCCACAAACCTGGTCAGAGCACAGGTATGGTTACAAGAACAATTACCATTTAAGAAAGGGTCTCCTCAAACCCCTAAAAATCGCTTTTGTCATTTAAAATAATGATATAGGCAAAACGGACTAAAAAGCTTTTAAAAAGTCTGAAAAGGCTCCTGAGCGGGATGAAATCCCAAACTTGAAAAGGGCCTGACAGACCTCGAGCCCCTCAAGCTGACCCTACCTCTCCTGAGCCCCCTTCCTGATGCGTTATCCCAGTCCTCCCCACACTTCTCTTTTGAAACCCCCAGCTCAAGCTATCACCCCCACCCCTGACACATAACTCTCCATGAAGTCCTATGATGTCCCCAAGACCCAAGAGAGGAGGAGGCCATCCTCCCTGTGCACCCCATCCTACCGGGCTTCTCTTTTAGTTCCTATGATATCACACTTAGAACCCCGTGCATATGGAAAAAGGCTGATTACATTTAGAGAGAAAAAAATCCAAGATGACCAAGCCCTAACAAGGTGTGGCACCTTCCTCCCAGAGCGGCAGAAATGCCGGCTAGGTTCCAGCCAGCTAGCTTACAGAGGGCACAAATGTGTGCAGAGGACACAAATGCCAGGGCACAGAGAGGACATATCAAGCATAGGGGCACAAGTTGTCAGTTTTGCTTTCACCCTGAGAACCGACTGGTGCTATAGCTGTGCTATGAGCTCTGGTCTCACTTCCCTCTCCTAAGTGAGACTGAACCCCAACCTGACCTCTGGGAAATGGGCTGTCCTCCCAGGGAAGGCTGAGGTTTTTCTTGCACTTTCGACAATGAAACGGTAGCTTTGTCCATTCATTTACTCGAAGAACATTGACTATACACCTATTTTGTACCAGGCACTGTGGGGTACTCTGGAGAGACAAAGAAAACTGAGCTACTGTTTCTGCCCTGAAGGACATTTATGTCCTATGACACCCTAGATCTGTTATGTTCACTGGGCATGTCCCCAGAGAACAATCTTCACAAACGTGAATGCCACTGTGGGACACAATGCCCGCCCCATAAAAGCAGTAAAGCAGAATTTAACATTTTAAGTGATTCCTCTGGATCCCTAAGGATTTACTGTCAAGGAGCTACACACCCAGAAGGAACAGGTAAGGGGGCTCCCAAACCGGGGGCGGGGGGAGCTGCAGGTGAGCCAGGCACTCAGCCCTGCCCGTGCCAGCCCTTCAGGGTGCCTGGAGTAGGTTAGCTTACTTGGATGCCGTTTTCCTTTTGGCGGCCTGGCACACACCCCCTAATTACACTCCATTAGTGGAACTGCGCACCCACCTCTCTCAGACCACTCAACTTGGGGGCGCATGTGGTCAGAAGACCCAGGCCAGGCAAGTGGAGTACTGAGTTTCCCAGCATCAGGGGCGAGCACCTGACCCACGTCCACTCAGTGTCACTCCGTTCCCTGGGACAGTCCAGACCAGCACCGTCCGTCTTGTCCACACTGAGCGTCACTCCCACTGGACAAAGCACTGCTTGAGTACTACACAATCCTGACCTAGGACTTTATTCGGGTGTCTGTAGGCCTGTGGCGGTCACCATCTTGAACTCAGATGCTGCGCAAATGCCTGCTATGTCCCTGGCAAGGGTTCCCAGGCCAGCAGCCACATGACGTGTGCTGACGGCCACTTCCTACGGTCAGCAATGCTTTCAAAAACTTCGGCCTTGTCTGCACTTTTCTCCCCCACCATAGTCCCTTGAAGGTGCTTTCCCCTTTAACAGTGGGAGATGAAACCTGGAGATCAGAACCACTTCCCTCCTGGCCGGGGCCTCACTTTCTCCATTTATACTGCAGGCTGAGGGTGTCCCAACGGTCTTCATTTCCCCTGAAAAAGTGCAGCATCTAATTCACTGAGGCCAGACACCCACGATCGGCACCTGTGGAATGGGAAGGCAAGTTCCACATAACACATGGACCAGCACAACCATGGAGGGGGAAGAAGAGTTCTAGGGAGTTTGATGGACAACCCCCTTAAGTAAAATATTTCACTCTCAAACATGAAAACAAACAAAAAAACCTACGTTCATACTGAGAAAGAACTGGATGGCAAAACCATCTGGAAGAGAAGCACCAGCTCAGGCAGTCATGATTCCTGCTGGGATCTGAGGAAAGATGCTATGCTCAGGCCTTGCCTACAGCAGCCACTCCTGGCCTAGAGAAGATGAGAAAGGGCTATCTGATAATCCTTGCCTTTTTAAAATAAGAAGTTAAATTTGTTTAAAGGCTTGGAAAAATTACTACAGATTAGCAAATTTCCATCATTAGTTTTGGAAACACAAAAAGAAATTTCCTTATTTCAGAGGCATGAATTCAAAGAGTGCTCCTCTGTAAAAATTCTTGAATACATGCGTGTCTACACCCCTAAGTCCCAGGAATTCTAGTCAGACAGAAAACAAAGCATGGCTCCTCAGGGGAGTTCAACTTCCTGTAGCCACTGCCTTGCCAGGGTGTGTGTGGGTGTGTGTGTGTACATGAAAGATGTGTAAGTACCTGCATGAGCGGTGTATGTGAGCACGTGTGGTGTGTGAGCACTCATGACAGGTGTACGTGTGGAGCTCATGCGCTGGA
This sequence comes from Ursus arctos, assembly GCF_023065955.2. NCBI lineage: Eukaryota > Metazoa > Chordata > Mammalia > Carnivora > Ursidae > Ursus > Ursus arctos. The sequence continues at coordinate 10,997,854 of NW_026623100.1, forward strand.
TTGGGGTGGAAGGGAGAGGATGAGGACAGCTGGCCTGGCCAGCTTTACCCAGGTGTGCAGCAGACAAATGCTTATACCCAAAGGCTGGCAGGCCAAGGAGAGCCCAAACCTTTCCTACCATGCCTATTCCTTGGTCTGACACCTGACCATTGGAGAGGCCCAGTTTAGGAACTGCCAGCACATATATCCTTCTTAAAATCCAAATGCCTCAAAAAGAAGAACACATTCAATTTTGCTAACACCTAGAATAAATTGATTAGATCCCTTTCATCCAACAGAGAGTGGACACTTGGGATCACCATTCTAAAAGGAAAAGCAGGACAAGGAAAGAAAAAGACAGGATAGAAACACAGACCCGGGGCTATCCCCAATTCAGCTAGTGAGGCTGGCCCTGCCCACACTTGGGGAGGGGACCTGTCTGTGGCAGATTCAAGGCAGGAAAGGATGAACCAGTCCTGGAGACTGTGGCAGGGAGAAGCTCGTCTGCCTCCTCCTGGCCTCCTCCCCCCCCCAATCTAGGCGCCCTTCCCATTCAGAGCGTCTTGTCCAGAGGCCCTCGCCTGGATCTCACATGCTGCCTGAAATTCCCCACCCAGGCAGCCCTTCCTCTGGACACACCTATGGGTCCAGAGGCAGCAGAGGGATGACTGGTGGGAAGCAGCTCTGGGACATAAGCCTCGGTACTGGCCCTGAGAATTTAGTGCAGAACTCTGTCTGCCATTTCTGTCTTTTAAATGAGGAAATGAAGGAACAAAGGGATCAAGTGACCTCTTTCAGGCTCTTGTATGAAAGCAATGTGGAAGTCAGAAAGGTCTCAAGCTCTCAACTTTTTAGTTAGCTGTCCATGCCTATAGCCTCCCCAGAGGTTTCCCCAAAATTCTGACAACATTTTCCCCAAAAGCATAAAAACTCACCTTCCAAAAAAGACAACTTGCAGAAAAGACACAGCTAGTTGCCTCCAATGTCTATTCTTTGCTTCCTCCTCTGCAACGGGCCCAGGACCCTGACGTTTAGTTGGCACGGGGCTGTCTGCCTCCCTTGCAGCTAGCTGTGGCCAGGGGCTTGGTGCTTGCCAGCAAGATGTACAAACAAATTTGCTGAGGAGTTGTCGGGAAGTTTGCCTTCCTCCAGCCTGGTGTCTGGAAGGCCAGTAAGCTGCACCTCTAGCCGCCACCCTAGACAGGAGGCTCTGGGCCTCACTGCAGGGAAGGCAGAACGCAAGCTCCGACTGCAAGAAAGACATGCCTGTCCTGAGTCTCTTTTCCTTCAGATTGTTTCCCATTCTGTGCAGCCAAATGTTAATCCTAACAATTTTATCATTCCCTACTTATATCCAATGGTGGAAAATGTCACCATCCCGGAATGCTGCGAGCCAGGGATAAAGAAGGATACTATTTCAGACTTAAGTTCATTAGCAATCTCCTTTTTCCGGAAGGAGTCAGGAATGCTTTAAATAAAGCACTGTCATATTTACCCTCGGCTCAGGTTAGAGTGAGTACATTCTCACTAGACCTTATAAGCATAATAAGATTCATTTTGTTGTAGGGTTATTTTATAAAACAGTTTCTCTCCAATATAATCAACATTTATAATCCTAAAAAAAAAAAGGCAACCAATCCTATTTCTAGGCCTGTCTGAGCTGCAAGCTCAAAAAGCTTTAATATACCAAATTCCTGTTTACTGCCCCAACCATTTAACGGCTTGGCTTGCATATGTAGTGCAGACAAGTCTAGGCTAGGAGGCAAAACAGCCCCTGGTTTTATTCATTACAGTTAGTCCATTAAATGCAATTCACAGTCTAAGCCACGGGCTGCTAGGAGCCACGATAAAGATGGATACAATCCTTAACAATTTACAAAGCAGCCAACCTGTGGGTCTATGATGCTGGTCAGACTCTGTGATTCCCAGTTCCAAGGAATGACACGGTGATCACTGCCCTGGGATCTAATATCGCATCTCACCCTGTTGGGAAGGAGTCTGTTCCACGACGGTTTAGAATCCTCTCTGCTGGGGCGCCTGGGTGGCACAGCGGTTAAGCGTCTGCCTTCGGCTCAGGGCGTGATCCCTGCGTTATGGGATCGAGCCCCACGTCAGGCTCCTCCGCTGGGAGCCTGCTTCTTCCTCTCCCACTTCCCCTGCTTGTGTTCCCTCTCTCGCTGGCTGTCTCTATCTCTGTCGAATAAATAAATAAAATCTTAAAAAAAAAAAAAAAAAAAAAGAATCCCCTCTGCTACGGAAGGGGCTGAGGCAGTGTTGGCTGACAGGGTGTCCTGATGCTTCGTAACCACCGACCTGGTGTAACATCGGCATTGCCGTTTCAGGAAGCACCCCTTCTCTCTGAGCCACTAAACCAACCTGCAAAAGGTTTCTCACTGCTTCACGAACCGTCTGCTGGCTTTTCTCCTCTCTTTGACCAATGAGGTTAACTCCTAGCTTGGTAGAGATATATGACTAATTAAGGCATGATTAAATAATCGAGTTGACTCAAAATGCAAACATCTGTCTCCCTCCCGTAAAGTTATTCAAAATACCATACGGTTCAAAGGCGCCTACAACGATCATCACGAACCACGTATCTTAGGCAATCACTGGTACGTTGCCGACTCCGTGCAAGACGATTTGCACTATCCAGTAAGACAGGTTCCTGTTCTCGTGGGCTCTGCAGTGTTTCAAGGAGAAAGATGGACAAATGAAGAGTGTGACAGCTTTCAGCAATGGAAGCAGCCCTGACATGTGTTCAGGGCTCTTCCTGGAGGGACAGCATTCATGCAGTCATATCCATTTGAGGCTCTGTCGTCAATTCTTTTTCATCACTTTATGCTTTAACTAATAACTTTAAATCCACACACCCTTTATGTAAAAGGTCAGGAGTGGATAATAGGAAATAAAATAGGTCAAAAACAGGAAAAGGAGGCCAGAGAGAGGGAGGTGGAGAAGTCAGGGAAGGATATCCAACTGCTAGAAAGAGACAATCCAGATCCGAATAGCTGTGTACAAATTATCAGGGGAAAACATCATGAAGTAAAGTGGCCTCCATCAGTCCATGGAAAATGGCAGGGCTTTGGGTGTCAACATACAACCTGTAGCTGTACAGGGGGACTATATGCAAAGGGCCTCAGAAGGGGTGCAGGGTGGAAGAGCCAGAGAAAGGCACCGGGCACTCTACGGGACCAGGAGGAGTTTGGTCTGCATGATACACAGTCAGCTTCGACCTCCGTGGACACATCCAGGGTACCGCAGGGTCTCTGACACTAAGAGCGTGGACTCCAGGAAGCCACTGCTGAATCACTGCAGAAGGGAGCCAGAAAGTGAGAGAGAGGCAGGAGCCTGATTTCCAAGGCCACTTCCCTAAATACTGTGTATGTGTGTGGGTGTCACCCAATGCCAACTTTACCCATGCAGCCCTCAGGCACCATCACAACTCCACTTCATTGTTGGATTGCGGGCCAAGGGAGAAAGAAATGAGGGACTCGCCTTCGCTAGATGAACGAGGAAGGAAGAGGCTGGATTCAGGCATGATTTTTACCAACTCACTGGCAGGTTAGGGGCAACATCCAACTGTATGCTTCTCTTCTGCCTTGGGTGGGCACTGTCTACCAGCAGGCTGTTTCCCTAAGGCCAATCCACTCACCCATCACTCTCTCCTCTTCAGAACCAGAATAACAATGTTTGGAAGATTCTGGGCTGTCTTGACATTTCTTGGCACACAGCCTCATCTTAATTGGGCTCTATTATTGCTTTTTATCAGCCATTAGGTTATCACCCAATTATGTAATCATTTTAACATTTGTATATGCAGAACACAGCCAAAGCAATGAGTAAGAAATGTGAAAATACTCAACAACCGTTTCACACAATCACGAGTTTTTATGTGCTTTACAAAAAAAAAAAAAAAAAAGTGTCAGTAGAAGGCTTAGCTGGGTCAGTGACCACCTCACAAAACTTATAAGCCCAGGCCCCTCCCACTTCCCTGTTCCCCCTCTGCCCACATCCTTCTCTGACCTTTGCTGGCAGTCCCCTCGCAGAACCTTCTTCTTCTGCAACATTTCCTCTCAGAGATACCCTGGGCAGGAGTCAGAGAGGGATGTACTCTAGCCTTTTGAATGCATTTTTTTTTTTTTTATGGCGGTTAGGCTTTTAATGGAGGGAGACAGAAAATTCATCAGTGCAAAAGAATGTTTTACATACTCATTAGCGTAGTGAGTAATGTAAATTTAGGAATACACAGTGTGTTAAACTTCAAAAACTACAAAGTTTCCTGCAACCTAAGATAATGGAAAAAGCTTCTTATGTTTTTACCTGCCACTTTTATTATTAAAGTTCTAAAGGGTGGGGGGGGGGGGGGGCACGAAAAACTAATAGGAGGCTCTTTTCTGCTGTAATTCAAGAATTCTAATAATGTGGTATGGCAATGACTGTAGGGCAGTGAACTCTCCCCAAAAGGAAAGTTTTAGATAACTACATCACAAACTTTAAAAGTACTGTTATAACACTGCTTGGTAACAGATGGTGATGGCACTTAACATGGTGACCAGTGAATAATGCACAGAACTGCTGAATCATTATGTTGTACACCTGAAACTAATATAACACTTCGTTAATTATACTTCAATTTAAAAATTCTTAAATCTTTAAAATGTATTTCCAATAACATATAGGCAAAATGAGTGGCTTAATAGTTTGCAAGCCTGGAAAGCAGCTAAGATATCTCATCCTAGAGAATTTTCAAACATTATAAATCCCCTTTTTCTTCCACAGAGAAACTTTCTAAAGCATGGACAAGACTTCAAGGATATTGACAAAACAGAACACATTTTTTAAAATAGGGGCAAAAAAAAAAGGGGGGGGGGAAACAGAGTTATCAAGACCATAAAATTGAGAGGAAAGATACTGAGTCTCCTGCAAGATATAACTTCCCAACGGCACGGGTCCAGAGCACGGCAGCGCACAAATCTGCTTACGTTATTTAACTCTCACGACCCCCTGTGGGCCAGGCACTTCCCCATTTCCCAGATGAGAAAGTTGACTGAGGTTCATACCCAGCACTTTTTCTTTCCATAATCCAATCTGTCCCGCTCAAAGCCAGACACAGACACCCCAAAGAGATTACTACTTTGCGACACAAACCAGACTAACACCTGCATTAATGTGTAACACGTGCATCCCAAAGGCAACCAAAGGTAACTTGGAAGGTGTCCTGTTCCTGTTAAGTCACAAAGGATTGCAGGGGAATCCGATGGGGCCAGCCTCCAAACAAGGTGGGTCTGGATACCAACCGATCTCTCTGTCTCATTCTCTCACCCTCTCTCTGTAGGTAGACAGGCTGAGCCACCCTGTGAGGAGAAGGATGGGTCAGGCATCCAGAGTTAACTTTTAAACCTCGGACAAATCCATATACTCCCTGCCATCGCGTCCCCGTCGCTCAGAGGAGCCCTGCTAAGGATCCTCAGCATCATCAGGAGGCTCTGGCCCAGGTGGTCAAACACTAGAGGCGAGAAGCCAGAGCAAGACCACAACATCTAACATCTTTTGTCCTGCTGCCTTCCTGGGCTCCAGCTCCATCCCCACCGGCCCACGCTGCTAAAAGTCTGCTTGCACTTCAGATCAGCGGTTCTCCATCTACAGCGAGTCACAGACCCCTAAGGTTCAGATGAAGGCCAGAGGCCCTCTAGCCAGGAAAAGGCCCTGTGTGTGTGTGTGTGTGTGTGTGTGCGCGCACGCGCGCGCGCGTGTGTGTGTGTGTGTGTACATGGCCAGGGTAGCCCCCTCCTCTCTGTGCTCAATCTTCAGATTTGACACATTTTTGCCAAAACCCACAACAGGAAACACTGACATTGTAACAATACCCAAACACACACCACATGCAAATAACTACATGTTTTAACCAAAAAATCCTACCCTTCCTATAAGTCATGTATTTGCATATTTTCTATTTTATTTTAAAAAAATGTTTAAATGCTGCTTATAATCTCAAATTGATTTCACGAACCACTGCCATTTGAAAAACACCGTTCTGGACCCTTCCCACTCTGTCTCCTCCTCGGGTGCTCTTCCTTCCTCAGCAGTTAGTACTGATGTGGGACAGCAGGGTATGAGACTGCCTGGATTAAGATGAATCCTGAAAAGTCAAGAAACTCTAGTAATACCTTGGAAAGCCTTGGAAAGTCAAGAAAATCTAGAAATATCTCTGCTTACTAGTTTCTGGAAAAATCTGGAACAGCAGGCTGTTTTGAGCTCACAGATTACACCATGAAGGTGGCTATTTCACTTCACCTACACTTAAAGTTGGAGCTGTACTTGCAAAAGGGAACGATGAAGCAAGTCACACTGGGCAGAGCCAGAGAGAGCTATAAACTGCCACTGAAAGTAGTCCCTTAGGCTGTCTCCAGGCCAATTCCTTATGCATTCCCAAATCCCTACTAAATGTACTGCTGGTTTTTTCTAACTGAGCGAAGAGTGGTAGAGTAAGCAAACCCTACCCATCAGAACCTACTTCCAGAATGGTTCTGGAAAGTGAGTCATAAGGGCCTGTCTAGATCCTCAGCGGCTGGACGCCCATCCCTGCTGGGCCAGAGACAGAACCTAGGGCTGGGAGGTTACCATGTTGCTTCCTTTAGTCCTACAGGGAGGATGTGGGCCACTCTCAGAGGGGCTGGAGGGGCTGCAGGCACAGGGGCTGGGAAATAGCCTGGCCAGTAAACTGGGACACATGCTAGGTGGGGCATGGAGAGCAAAGACACCTACAGACTCCTGTGTTTACACTATGGGCTGACCACCCAACACTCACTCCCCCTTCTTCCTACTCTGGGAGCAGTCCTTTCTGGATTCAGGAAAAGCCAGCCCCATCTTCAGCTGAGGAATGGGGGTGGTCTTGATTAGACTAAGAGCAAGTCTCACACTTGAGCTTGCATCAGATCACCTGGAGGGCTTGCTAAAACACAGAGTGGTGGGCCCCATCCCAGAGTTTCTAATTCAGTAGGCTGGGGTGGGGCCCAAGCCTGCACATCTGATAAGTCTCAGGGGATGCTGATGCCGCTGGTCTGGGGCCCAGACATGAAGGAACACATCGAAGCCAATGAGCACACAGCATTCTCACAGCCTCCTGACCTGGGTCCTGGGGAGACCACGTGGTCTCACTGCTCCCACAGACCAGAGGGAGGGCTGGTAGAGGCTGTGGTTAGGGACTGGCTGGTGTCAGGAGTGGGGAAACACGCAGTCCCACTGACCATAAGGACCATCTCAACATCATGAGGGGGCTGATTCTGGGATGATACTAGCAGTGATGGTTGTAGAGAGGAGAAGAATCTAGGTCCTTGATGAAATTGCAAAACTGTTGATAGAGTAGAACTCCAGTTCTGTGAGATAATAAATGACCTTATTGTTTACTTGGCAGCCAAAAGCACCCCGACAGACACACCCCACAATCCAGGGAGACTCTTGAACCAGGCATCCCTATTATCTAAAAGGATCCTGTTCTCCAGAAACATATACTTGCCTAAGTGTATTTCCTTCACACTTCCAGAATTTGCACACCTAGGTCATCCTTCTTGAAATTTCTAAATAGTGGGTTAGAGAATGAACCATTTGAAATGGAAGCCAGGGCAAGGGAAGGAGTTCTACCTCCTGGAGTGAATGAATTTTATCAAACAGCAGCTGATATCAGCTGTACAAGAGCTATGGTAGGGGCGTGGGGAACAGGAAGAGAGGCAGAAGATTTCAGGAGACCTCAGAATTCTACCTAGTAAGTGCAAAAGAAAGGGCACTGCATAAACCCCAGGCCAGGAGAATTACCAGATGTCGGAGGGAAAGGCTCTGACAGCATCCCAGGATGGGAGCCGCAAAGAGCTGAATGCTTTCCTCCTCCAGAGAGCCCCTCCCAGAAGACACCCCTCTGTCTTCCTGACCCCATACCAGAGAATGGACATCACCATAGACCCTCCCCAGCTGGAGCCTTCCTGCTTCTAAGGCCTTCACCGGGTGAACCTTCAGATTCCATTTTGAAAGGGCTGCAGCGTCTCACCTGCCCCAGGTTAACGACTGTGAGCCAACACTAGGGGCTGGCAGGGCTGGCTGGCAGGCACATGATAGAGCACGAGTAAGGTACGTGCAGAGACCATATTGAGGAGACAAGCACACAGCACTTGGGGGCCCTGACTCCCCATTTCCCACCAGCTTATGACAAAAGGGATGGTGAAACCTGAAGAGAAAAGGCTGCTCTCATTCCAAGTTCCACACTGCCCGCACATGCCGCACACATGAACTCATCATCAAGACTGAGCTGGCAGGAATCAGGTGCCGTTCCAAGCACCTGATGTGTATTAACTCATTTACCCCCCCAACAAGGCTCTGGGGTTGCAGATGAGCAAACCGAGATACAGAAAGATTAAGCTACTTGCCCAAGGTCACATAGCTGCTGGAGGCTCACAGGGACTTTGGCTCCAGAATCCATAACAGAGAAACAAAATAAATGGTTTTGAAAGATGTGTATGCTCAAAGTTCCTTACTTACAGATCAAAATACTAGAAATAGAAATTATTGATATTGGGGGCGCCAGGTAATTAATTTCCATCCCTACATTGATATAATAAAGTATTTATTTTTAAATCCTGTGCAGGAAGATATGAAATTTAATGGAAATGGTACTAAATCCAGACAGACTTGGGTCTGAATCCCAGTTCAAGCTCTTCTAACCATTCTTAGGTGGATACCACGCCTCACCCAGCTTCCTCCTCAATACCACAGCTCACCTTCTCACAAGACCTTGCAGGGGGATACATATGAACACTTGCTTGGCCCGGGGCCTGAGATGTCAGGGGTGCTCAGAAAATGGTAGTTTCCTTCTCCCCTAGGATGAAAAATGCATCACGCTTAAAGGAGACTTCCAAGGCTGCTAAGGATAAAGTCTAAAGTTCCAGTAACTTTCACAATGCAGTAATATAAAGAATAACCTAATGAGAAAAAATGGACAAAGGATATGCACAGGTAATTCACACAAGCAAAAGTAGACATGAGCACGAACAGGTGTTTAATATTTTTGTAATTTGAGAAACGTAATTAAAATAATAATGCCTTCGTTATCCATTAGATTGGCAAAAATTGACAAGATTTATACTCCTCAGTGTTGGCAGAGTTAAAAAGAAACAGGCAGTTTCACATCCTAATGGAAGGAGTACAAAGTGAAAGCCTCTTAGAAATGGGGGCAATTTGGCAGGGCTATCCATTTAAAATTACTCTTTGACCCAGAAATTCTACTTCTAGGGATCTAGACTGAGATATTTGTGAGTATTAACAATTATTTGATTCACAGATTCTCCACTATTTTTAGAGTAGGAAATTGCAAATAACCTAAATGTCCATTGATAAAGGACAGTTAAATAATGATAAACCCATACTCTGTAATACAGAGCAAAAACAGAACAAAACAAAAGCAAAACCCTTTTCATGTCAGTACAGATACATCTCCAGCACACAACACTAAATTTAAAATGCAAATCAGAGAAAATTTTGTGTAATGTGTGAATGAGTGCTCATGTCCACTAAAAAGGCCTAGAGGCAGCAACACCTCAGTAGCAATGAGCACACCTAGCATCCAGATCTTGGTTTTTAAATACCAGACTCCGGAGAAATGGCTAATTCCAGGGCTGGAAAGTATAAGCCGAGTGTTGAAGGTTTTGTGCCAGGGAGTAAAGAAGTCCTCCAAGAATGATGAGGACATGTCAAAAGGACATAAGGGGCTCCTGCAGGCCAAGTCTGGGACAATTTTAGCAACAAAATGAATAACGAGAGTAAGAAACTATAATTTATTGCATAAAGCAGGAATTCATGAGTGCAGAGGTGTAAATCAAAGAATAAACAAGGCAGAAAGAATCTTCCTTTCAGTACAATTCCAACTGGTAAGTATAGAAAGAAATATGGAATTAGAAAATCACCATCTGTCAGCCAGCATAATAACTGGTTCAGGTTAAGAATCATCAAGGGATTCTAAAACTAGTGAGTCAAAGTATGGGGAGTAACAGTGTATTTACAGAGTCTGAGGTTAATCTTACTAAGAGATACATATTAGTTACAAAGGGAAAATGGTAACTTTTCTGTAAGGGAACCTGGAAGACATCACCTTAATCAAGCGATCAAAGTTAACCTGACCAGTGAATGGGACTCAACAGCATATGCCTCCTGCTGGGCACGCTGAGATGGCTGCAGGCTCACCCCTGTGCTCCTCTTGCCGAAAGCACGTAATCTTAATCTAATCATGCGGAAACTGCAGGCAAACCCAAATTGGGAGACATCCAAAAAAACAGGTGGCAGTCTTCAAAAATGTCAATGTCATGAAATACAAAGACTCAGTAACTATCCCAGATGAAAGGATAATAAAGAGACAGGACAATTTGATACAATGTATAATCTTGGATTTTCTTTTGCTCCAAAGGACATTATTGCAGCTACTGGCAAAATCTGAAAAAGACCTGTATATTAAATTATAGTGTTCTATCAATGTTTGATTTCCTGATTTTTAATAACTATATTGTTGTTATGTAAGAGAATGTCCTTGTTTTTAAAATGTACACAATAAAGTATTTAGAGGTAAAAGGGCATCATGTCTCTAGGTTACCATTAAACAATTCAGAAAAAAGTAATGACCCATGAACAAATACGAGAGAAGGATAAAGCAAACGTAGCAAATGTGAACATTTGGAGAATGTGGGTGAAGGATAACCGGAAATTCTCTGGATTATTCTTGCAACTTTTCAGTAAAACTGAAAGAATATTTTTTAACAATTTTAAAAAGAGCAAGGTATGCATGTGTACAGAAATATAGGTAAATTCCTGGGGATTCAGTTCATGATGGCATTTTACTTTTAAGCAAAATGGTGTTAATATTGGTCTCCCCAGAATACACTCTCCTCACAGAGTTTCTCTTCCAGAACTCTAGAAAAATATGTTTTGAAGGATCTCTCAAGACCAGATCATTAATCAAGTTCTACAAAAGAAGCAACCACATAATCAAGCCTTCATCCCTACAGATTTGTACTCTTTTTTCCCTCAGTGAAAACCAAAGCATCCTGACACCATGAGTAGCTGATGATGCTGAGAACTTTGCTGGAATATGCAATCGATAAAGGAGTTTTTCATAAGTAACCAGGTCCACCCTCAGTCCAAAGTCTCCCCCCCCCACCCCGTCTTACTGGATTCTTGAGATGCTTCGGGGTGGGGGTCACGGGTCAGCTGGTCCCATCCACCTTTCTGTTCCATTCCTCGGGTGCATTCACAGATCTGCTGGCTGAGCAGAATATTCCCAGGTAGGCCGCTGGCTAAAGGGACTTACAGGGTCAGTGGTTCTCTCAGTCATATACACCCCATCTCTCTGGTGCTTTACAGTTCACAACAAGCTCTTGTGTATATTATTTTATTTCATCCTTTCCTTAAAGCAACTTAAAAAAAAAAAAACCCTAATACTCAGTTTAACAGCATACAAGACAATATCCAGTTTCCCAAACAACGGAATAAACAATAATGTCTTCCCTTGACTTCAAGTCTAAAGCAGATAAACACTGAAATGGCATAAGCCTAATGAAAAACCGAGAAGTAAAGCAGCCACTAAACTCAGCAGAGCCAATTCTATTGCTGAGCCCCAGAGAAATATAGCCCTCCTTTCTCTCTGCATCTGTCTGGCTTCCTTTCCTTTAAGCCCTGTCTTCAGGCACACCCTGCCAGGAACTTTGGCTGTTTGTTACAGAGGTGTGTTTACAAGACACCACAGGGAATGAGGCCTTGTGGGTTTCCATTCACAAGCAAGAGCCACCCCTGGGACAGCATCATGGTCTTCTGACAGCAACCCTCCAACAGAACCACCACAATGGCCTCCCCATGTGGGCACCATCATTCATCTTTCTTCAGAGAAATCAATGAATTGAATCTTCCAGGAGTAAACATGTTAACAAAGATCCCCCAAACAAAGGCCCTACCTAGATCCAGAATCAAAATACCTCTTAAAGAAAGCCTGTTTTCAACCAATGAAAAATTAAGTTTAATTCTAGGACAACCTATTCTATGTGCATTTACCAATGCCAACAGCATCTACACCCCAAAACAAATGGCAAAGCACATTCTGTTCTCCCCTTTTAGAGTTGAGAACATTGAGAACCAGAGTTAGCAAGTGGCAGATCCAGGATTCACACCCAAGTCAGCCTATTCAGGCCCCAATCCCACTGGCTTGCCCACAGTCCACCCAATCCACTGTGAACCAAGATGAATCAGGCAGAATTTCACTGCAACATTCGAACTGCCACCCCACCCCCTATTCCCGTGGTTTAGAGCCCTGTGGGCATTCTACTCTTAAGCAGCCTCCCAACCAAACACTTTCAGTGGTAAAGCAAAAGACAAGAAAACGGGCTTTACAACTGCTTATACTTCTTTCTCAGCCAGAGGAATATTTTCATGATCTGTCATTATGGATGAACTCGGGGCGGGAGGAACACAACATTATGTAATGTCAGAGGGCAGGCGACAAGGGGGATGGAAAGCAAGCCCATTCCCGATCCCTTCGCCCACAAAGACATAAATTTACCTTTGACATTTTGAGTGTTTCAATCTTCCACGGCCTACACATTCATGATCGGCTTTTCAAGAGATGGTCACAGATCCCTGCAAATTTCTCAGGCCTCAATTAATTGACTAGCACAGCCAGAAAAAAATAATATACAAAAAGCCAAGATGCCAGAAATGTCGGGGGGCTAAGGCCCGGCAGAAAAGGGAAGAGTTGAGAGGGTGGAGACCAGATGTCCTACACTGAAATGCATGCTTATTTTTACCCGGTTATGTTTACACCCGAGACACCGCGAGGCCTTCAGGGTCTGGAGTCACTAGATCCAAGCAAGAGCCAAGATGTTGCCTCGGGGTCGCCACGTCCTGCATCCTGGCTCCCCATCGCCCGCTCCAGCTCCGCACTCCCCTCAGCGCGAGACGGCCCGGGTCTCCTTCTGGCTTAGGGGTCGACCAGGCTTGGATTGTTCTCCGAAGACGCAACCGCCGGCAAACCGCTAGGCTGTACGATTTCCATGACAACCGCGGGCGCCGTCTCCGTCCGGCTCACCCGGTACAGAGATGCGCGCCGCGCCCCGCCCCGCCCCGCCGGGTGCATCCCTGCGCCCGCCTGCTTGCCGCCGCCGCGTCGCCCCCACGCCCAGCCTGGCCCACCTACCTGGCGCGCCCCGGCCCGCGGCGCCCGCGCCCTGCTGCCCCGCCGTCCTCGGTCCCGCCGGGCCGCGCGCCCGAGCCCTGCAGCAGCAGCGCCGCCGCTTAGTCACCAAGTCGCGGACCGTGACCCACTCTAGGTGCTGGTCCTCCAGCGCCGGCCGGCTGCGAACCCGCCGCCCAGGTAGCAACCCGAACTCCGCTGCCGCCGCCGCCGCTGCTCCGGAGGTCGCGCGCAGCCCCGCCCCGGCCCCGCCCCCTCTCCGCGCATGCGCGCTCCGCGAGCCCCGGCCGGGCCGCCCCACCCCTCTGGGTCCGTCTCCCAGGCGGCGAAGCCGGGCGGGTCAGTTTCTCGTGTTGGCTTCTGCTCCTAGGTTCCCGCAAGACCCCACTCTTATCCGGGACTGAGTCTCCTGCAAGGAGTTCTTGAACTTCTGGACTTAATCGGACGATGCCATTTTCACCCTCACATATACTGGGTCTTGTGAGGCCCTAACATGTCCCCTAAGAAGGTTCCGTTGAAGAGCGGCCACGGTGAAACGCTCCGGCCGTTTGCCCCCATGTTGAGCGCTTTTCCCATGATGCAGGTGCACGCAATCCCTAGCAGACGTTTTAGAAACGGAACATTCAACCCAGAAACAAGGAAAAATTAAAATACAGTTAGGCAAAGAGAAGAAACTACTAACACCCTTGCAGACCTGTTCTGTCATAACTGTATAAATATGCAATTACAGACTCACACCACATATCTGCTCCTTACACTTCTACCCCCGAATCCCGTTTTTTCATGGGAAAGAAATATATAATAAAAGTTTTGGAAGAAATTTTTCATTTTAATATGACTCTAAACCTTAATATTTCTGCTTGAGCAAGGATAAATACTGGACTGACTATAAGCATGTATTTTATTTTGAAGTCTTTAATTTTTATTAGAAAAAAAGTCTTAAAAATTCTTAAATGAAAACTATTTTAATTCAATAAGCCAGAACACTTATCAGAGTTCATATTCCTCAGGTGTAAAAGCAAGCATTTATAATTTTCTTTAGAAAGAAATTAATTAGTTAGAAATAAAAACTAAACAAGAATTATCTAATCTCATTTAGAATTAGATCTAAGCCTCCCCATGTTACCAAAATCTAAATGCAGGTAATAGTTTGGAATAAAAATAAATATAAAACTATGTTTAAAGTTCAATTTCCTTACTAACTTTTTATTTTATTTCTCCTCTGAAAGGGAATTTATTAACAAAACACTTTTTACTATTTCTTCAGATAAATAGAAAAAAGGATTGACTTAACCCTAATATAAAATTAAAGCCAAGAAAATCAAATTTATGGAAATGCAAAAATGTTTTTATATCTTATTTTCTAAAATTAGGGTGACCAATATACTTGCTTTACCTGGAACAGCCCCAGTTTACACCTTCTATACAGCAAAAGTATGAATAAGACCCCCTTTACATCTCAAAAGTGTTCAGATGACACTATGGCCATACTAGCATTAATGAAGCTAAGAGTGTTTTTAAATCATAAGATTTAAAAAAAGAAACAAACTGGGGCGCCTGGGTGGTGCAGTTGTTAAGTGTCTGCCTTCAGCTCAGGGCATGATCCCAGAGTCCTGGGATTGAGCCCCACATCAGGCTCCTCTGCTGGGAGCCTGCTTCTTCCTCTCCCACTCCCCCTGCTTGTGTTCCCTCTCTCGCTGGCTGTCTCTGTCAAATAAATAAATAAAATCTTAAAAAAAAAAAAAAGAAACAAACATAAATTCACAAACATTTAAAAATAGACATCAGACCAATTTCAAAAATTCATTCATTTAGCATGGTAATGAACACTGAATGAAGATCAGTCTTCCAATAAACATTTGTCAATTGACTGTCATGTAATTCAGGAATAATCGCGTTTCATTATAACAAGGAATGGGGCCCCATTTCCATTGTAGAGTGAACATTATCAAGAGAAAAGGGAACCAAGCTTGTTAGTATATATGGTGCTACACATTCCCTAAGCATCACAACGTAATAGAAGAAAGTATCCTAGAAGTGTTCTGGGGGGAAGGTATCCTACAGAAGCTCTCAACATGAGGTCCTCAACCAGCAGCGTTAACATCCTCTTCAGTACTTACTAGAAATGCAAATTCCCAGGCTCCACACTAGACCTGCTAAATCAGAATCTCTGAAAGTGGGACCAAGCAAACTGTATTTTGATAAACATATGGACCTAGAAAATCTATATATAATAAATAAGCTGATTTAGAAAATCTACATACAAAAATTGAGAGCTGACCAGTGTTATTCTGGGGACTAGAACCAACCAACTTGAGAATTTCTTTTTGGGTCATTAAATATGATATATTTATGTTTATATGTGTTTTCACTAGAGAATATATGTAGCCTTGAAAACCCAATAGCCCTGATGCCATAATAGCTGTGAAAACAGTGGCCAAGCAGCTACTAGAGGGGGCAAAGGGATTTGGAGCACCTCAAAAAGCTCTATCCCCAGAGACATGTCACTATTGGACTCATATGGCAGCTCACTGGAAAAGCTCTGTTCTTGGGGCTTGATTTTAATTGACTTGACTCAGAGCTTACTCTTTGAATGGTCCTATCCATAGAGCATTTGGTGAAAGAAATCAGTGGCAATTGTCTAACACTGCAGCTGCCTAAGGTAGTGACACCAGTTGGAGCCAACAAGAGACTGACCAAATAACTTACTAGGAAATAATCAGGAATTGCTATCCCTTAGGGAACTTTGGAAAGATCATACTTTACTTAACTTTTACTTTTGTTAACATACTTCTGGGGAGATTCTAGAATCTTTAGATTCTGGGAATCCAAAAGGACACACACATGGAGTGCCTGGATGGCTCAGTCATTAAGCGTCTGCCTTCAGCTTAGGTCATGATCTCAGGGTCCTGGGATCAAGCCCTGCATCAGACTCCGCTCAGCAGAGAGCCTGCTTCTCCCTCTCCCTCTTCTGCTCCCCTGCCTGTGCTCTCTCTGTGTCTGTCTGCCTGTCTCTCTCTGTCAAATAAATATAATCTTTTTAAAAATAAAAATAAAAGAACACACATATGTGTACAACTGTACACATGCTCGGGAAAGACTTGAGAAGACCATAATCTCTCACTTTTGGCTGACTTTGAGGGTTTGAGCAAACAAGAAGTGAAGACTCAGGCAGAACTGTGAACTGCCTGCTTAAGCACTGAAGACGTGCCTCAACATACATACACAACCCCTCCATGAGGTCAGGAAGACATATTGGCTCCAGCATTTGAGAATACCTTTGTCTAATCATTAGCGAATCATTAAGCTAACCAAGCCAGGGTTTCAGAGGCTAAAAATGACAAAGAATACAGACTTTACAGAATTATTCCAAGAGAGTCACTAAAGAAACAAAAAATAACAAACTTTGGGGTAGAAGGAAATACGATTTCTAGAATTGCCATATTATATTATTTAAGTGTCCAGTTTTAAATAAAAATTTATGAGACATATAAAGAAACAGGAAAGGACTCAAGCTAAAAGGTAGTGAATAGAATGTCCATAAGAAAACACAAATGATGGACTTACTAGACAAAGACTTTAAATCACTTATTATAAATATGTCCAAAGAAAGAAAATACATTCAAAGAATTAAAGGAAACTATATCTAAAAAATTAAAGAAAAGTACAAGAGGAAAAAAAGAGAATATCAATAAAGAAATAGGAATTATAAAAAAGAACCAAACAGAAATCCTAAAGTTAAAAGGTGCAACAACTGACGTAAAAATTATCTCAGAGAAGTACAACAGCAGGACCGAGCTGGCAGAAGAAAGAATTCACACTTTAGGATAGGTCAACTGATATTGCCTAGCCTGAGGAACATAAAAAAAAAGAATGAAAAATGTGAACAGAGCCTCAGAGGTTTGTGGGACACCACCTAGTATATCAACATAGACATACTGGAAATCCCAGAAAGAAACAGAAAGATACAGAAAGAATATTTGAAGAAATAATGGCTAAAAACGTCCCAATTTGATGAAAAACACTAATCTGCTTATCCAATAAGTTCAATAAACTCCAAATAGGATAAACTCAAAGAGATTCACACCTAGATACATCATAATCAAACTATCAAAAGCCAAAGATGGAGAGAATCTTAAAAAAAAAGAAGTAACTCATTATGTACAAGAGATCCTTAATAAAGTTAAGAGCTGTGTCTTCATGACTGGATTAAGAGGGTGTGGTCCATATATACAATGGAATATTACTCAGCCATCAGAAAGAACAATTACACAACCTTTGCAGCAACATGGACGGCACTGGAGGAGATTATGCTAAGTGAAATAAGTCAAGCAGTGAAAGACAATTATCATCTGGTTTCACTCATTTATGGAACATAAGAAATAGGAAGATCGGTAGGAGAAGGAAGGGAAGAATGAAGGGGGGTAAACAGAAGGGGGAATGAACCATGAGAGACTATGGACTCTGGGAAACAAACTGAGGGCTTCAGAGGGGAGGGGGGTGGGGGACTGGGATAGACCGGTGATGGGTAGTAAGGAGGGCACATATTGCATGGTGCACTGGGTGTTATATGCAAATAATGAATCATGGAACATTGCATCAAAAACTGGGGTTGTACTGTATGGTGACTAATATAACAAAATAAAAATTATAAAAAAAGGGGGGGGAGAAGTTAAGATATTCCCAAACAAGCAAAAAACTGGTAATTCATTGCCAGCAGACCTACCATATAGGAAATACTAAAGGGAGTCTTTTGGGCTGAAATGAAAGGACACTGGAAAATAACTCAAATTCACATAAAGGAATAAAAACTAAAGGCAAATACAAGGTAAAAGTCAGTTTGTGATACCTCTCTCTGATTTAAAAGACAACTACATGAAACAACGATATAATCTGATTTGCTGGTATCATAACATGAAAAAGATATAACGTGTATGGCAATAATAGCATAAAGGAGCGGGGATAAAACTGCTTGATTGGAGCAAAGTTTGCGTATACCACTACAATTAGGTTAGTATTAATATAAACTAGATCGTTTTAAATAAAGATGATAATTGTAATTCCCAGGACAAACACTAGGCATAGATATAGATAGATACAGATATAACTACAGAGTAAAAGAAAGAAGGGAATTAAAATAGTATACTAGAACATAGCCATTCACCACAGAAGAAGACAGTGGGGCGCCTGGGTGGCACAGCGGTTAAGCGTCTGCCTTCGGCTCAGGGCGTGATCCCGGCGTTATGGGATCGAGCCCCACATCAGGCTCCTCTGCTATGAGCCTGCTTCTTCCTCTCCCGCTCCCCCTGCTTGTGTTCCCTCTCTCACTGGCTGTCTCTGTCGAATAAATAAATAAAATCTTTAAAAAAAAAATGGCAAGAATGGCAGACATAAGTCTTATCTTATCACAAGTCATAGTAAATGTAAATAAACTAAACATTCTAATCAAAAGGCAGAGCTTAGCGGATGTAAATTTTTAAAAATCCAACCATGTGCTTTCTACAGAAACAAACTTAAAATTCAAAGGTACGAATAGGTTGAAGGTAAAATAATGGACAAAAGTGGAAACACGAACCAACAGAGTGCTGCAGTGATTACACTAATATCAGAAAAAATAAACCTTAAAACAAAACAAAACACTATAAACAAAGAGGAACATTTTATAAGAGGGTCAATCCATTAGGAAGATATAATAATTATAAGGATCATGTATCCAAACACATGAGGTAAAACTGACAGAATTTAACTAAGAAGTGGACGGTGTAATAATACTGATTGAAGATGTCAATACTCCACTTTTTGTGATGGATAAAACCATGAGGCAGATCAACAAGGAAACAGAAGACACAAATGACATTATAAGTCAACTAGCCTTAACAGATATCTACCAAACAGTATCAGAACACACGAACGTACTACTCAATTATACATGAAACGTTCTCCAGGATAGAGTATGTGGCAGGCCATTAAGAAAACTCAGTAAATTAAAAAGGATTGAAGAGATACAAAGTATGTTCTTTGATAACAATGGTACTAAAATAAAAATCAGCAGCAGAAGGAAATGACAGGTACAGGTAAATTAAACAATATGCCCTCAGTAACTAAGGGATCAAAAAGAACTCAAAAGGGAAGTGAGAAAATATTTTATTTTACTTTATTATTTTTTTTTTTTAAGTGGGCTCCATGGAGCCCAAAGCAGGGCTTGAACTCACAACTCTGAGATCAAGACCTGAGCTGAGATCAAGAGTCAGATGCTTAACTGACTGAGCCACCCAGGACCCTGTGATTTAATTTAATTTAATTTAATTTAATTTAATTTAATTTAATTTAATTTAATTTAATTTTAAGTAGGTTTCATGCTCAGCATGGAGCCCAATGTGGAAAGTGAGAAAATATTTGAAGAAAAATTAAAATAAAAACTCAGCGTACCAAAACTTTTGGGATGCAGCTAAAGCAGTGCTTAGAGGAAATTTTATGGCTGGAAACACCTATATTAAAAAAGAAGATAGAACTAAAATCAGTAACCTAAGCTTTGTCCTTTAGAAACTAGAGAAATAAAAGCCCAAAAGAAACAGAAGGAAATAATAAAGATTAGTATGGAAACAAACGAAATACAAGTAGAAAAACAGTACGGAAAAATCAATAAAGCTAAAAGTTGGTCCTTTAAAAGTATTAACAATTTTGACAGACCTTTAGCTAGAGTGACCAAGCAAAAGGGAGAGAGAAGATTCAAATTACTAAAACTGGCAATGAGAGGAGCACCTGGGTGGCTCAGCCAGTTAAGCATCTGCCTTTGGCTCAGGTCATGATTTCAGGGTCCTGGGATCAAGTCTGCTTCTCCCTTTGCCTCTGCCGTTCCCCGCTGCTTGCTCTCTCTCTCTCTCTGTCTCTGTCTCTGTCCCTTTCTCTCTCTCTCTCTCAAATAAATAAATAAATAAATAAAACTTAAAATAAAATTAAGAATGAAAGAGGAGATCTCACTTCTGACCTCACATAAATAATAAGGATTACAGAGGAAGCTCTGAACAACTTTATTTCAACAAACTACATAACTTGGGCGATATGGAGAAATTCCTGGAAAGAAACAAACTCATGAAACAAACTCTAAAGGAACAGAAAATCTGTGTAGACCTATAACGAAGAAGAAGAAGAAGAAGGAGGAGGAGGAGGAGGAGGAGGAGGGGGGGGGAAGAAAGAGAAGAAGGAGAAGAAGGGGAGGAGGAAGAATTATTAGTACCTTTAAAACATTCCATGGGGGAAAAAAAGCCACAACCCTTTCTGATGGCTGAGTAATAAGGCTGAATATCTACCATTTACATTGACATGGACAGAACCGGAGGGGATTATGCTAAGTGAAATAAGTCAATCAGAGAAAGACAATTATCATATGGTTTCACTCATATATGGAACTTAAGGAATAGCGCAGAGGACAATAGGGGTGGGGGAAAACGGAATGGGAAGAAATCAGAGAGGGAGACAAACCATATGAGACTCTTGACTTTGGGAAACAAACTGAGGGTTGCGGAAAGGGAGGTGGATGGGGGGATGGGTTAACTGGGTGATGGGCATTAAAGAGGGCACATGATGTGATGAGCCCTGAGTGTTATATTGAACTAATGAATCATTGAACATTATATCAAAAACCAATGATGTACTATACCTGGCTAATTGAATTTAAATTTAAAAAATTAAATTAAATTTTAAGAAAACCTCAGGCCCAGATGTCTCCACTAATGAATTTGAACACATATCTAAAGAATCCTTTACAAACTCTTACAGAAGTTAAAGGAGGAGAAAAAACTTCCAAAATCTTTCTATGAGGACTGTATCGCTAAAACCAAAACCAGACATAGACATGAGAATAATAATAAAAACTACAGCCCAATATCTCTTATGAATATAGGTTTTAAAAATCCTCCAGAAATATGCTAGCACACTGAATCTAGTAACATATGGAAAAGGTTATACACTGTGACCAAGTGGGACTTATCCCAGGAATACAAGGTTAGTTTGATATCTAAAAACCAATTAAGGTAATATATTAATAAAAGACAAAAACACATGATTATCTCATTAGAAGCAGAAAAATCATTTGACCCAATTCAACACCCAAAACTCAACCAACATGGTATAGAAGAGAATTTCCTCAGGCTGACAAAGAGCGCTTCTGAAAACCCACAGCTGACATTATACTTGACGAAAGACTGCGTGCTTTACTCCTAAGACCAGGAACAAGAAGACAAAGACATCCCCCACCACGTCTGTGCAACATTTTATTGGAGATGCTAGCTAGAGCAAGTAAGCTCTAGCTGACTATAAATATTTAAATATTAAAACTAAAAATTTACTAAAAAATAAAGACATTCACACTGAAAAGGAAAGGTAAAACCATTTCTATTTGCGGATAACATGATCTTGTATATAGAAAAGCCTAAGGAATCCATTTAAAAGAATTAGAGTAAACCAGATCAGCAACGATGCAGGGTACAAGATCAATATTTTTTTTAATAAACTAGCAATGAACAATTTGAACATGAAATTAAGAAAACAACTCCATTTAATATAGCATCAAAAGGAATAAAATACGTAGGAGTATATTTAATAAAAGAAGTCCAAGACCTCTATGCTGAAAATCCAAAACACTGTTCAAAGGGATAAAGAGAACCCAAGTAAATGGAAAGACATCTGGTATTTATGGATCAGAAGACTCAATAGTTAGTTATAAAATGGCAATATCTCCCCAAATGGATCTACAATCCAGTGCAATCCCTATCAATCCCATTTGCAGAAATAGACAAGCTGATCTAAAATTTTTATGAAAATGGAAGGACCCAGAATAGCCAAAACAATCTTGAAAAGGATTAACAAAGTCGGAGGACTCACTGAACAAAAATTACTTAAGTCATCATTTTACCCTAAATCCTTTAGTGAGGTTATGTCATATTTTTTAATGCAGTTAAATTCATTGTCACATTCGTCGTTCCCTCCTGGGATTGTCCCACATCCTGGTTGACATTTTAAAATTTGCATACATTAAAGTTCCCTCTTTGTGATGTGCGGTTCTATGAGTTTGGACAGATGCGTAGAATCATACAGTCACCACCTCAGTACCACACATCACTCTAACATTTCCCCTATGTGTCCCCTTCGTAATCATATATTACGTGTATTTTTAACTTTTTAAATATACCAAGTTGTTGTCCAAAGTAGCTGGACCATTTTGCATACCTACCAGACAATGAATGAGAATTCTTGGCACTTCACCACCTTGACAACATTTGGCATTGCCAGTTCCTTGTATTTAGCCATTCTAATAGATGAGTTTTAGGAAAGCAGTTTTTTTTTTTAAATAAAGATTTTATTTATTTATTTGAGAGAGAGAGAGAGCAGGAGGAGGAGCAGAGGGAGAGGGACAAGCAGACTCTGCGCTGAGCAGGGAGCCCCACGCGGGGCTCGATCTCATGACCCTAAGATCACGACCTGAGTTGAAATCAAGAGTCGGAGGCTTAACCAACTGAGCCACCCAGGCCGCCCAGAAAAGCCAGTCTTAAACTCTGCTTTGCACAGAGTAGGCATACATTTAAAAAACCAGTTCATGATTGATGGTGATTATATTTAAAGAATAAATGCCTAAGGAAAGAAGTTTCCCCCAACAGGAGCGATTATTAACTGAGGAAATTCATACTTTAGCATGAAGAGCAATGCCCTCACACAGGAGATGCTTGAGCAATGATCTTTTCCCTTGTTCCCATCCTGCTTTTTCTCAGGGATTTCCACATTCTCCAAAGGAAAAGCCCTCAGGACAAAGAAAAAATGTTGACAATAGACTTTCAGCCATCAGTCAGTGGGGAGCGGGTCTTCACCACCTCATCTAAGTACATCTGAGGTAAGGCCTCCAGTCAGCGGCAGACATTCTGTCAGTGAAGTCCAAGACCTCCTTCCTCTCTGTCTTCCCTTTCCTAGGACCCTCTACTGGGCAGCAGCTGAGGACGACTGGAAGGAAGGGGGGAAGGGGATGAGGGACTTTCTTTTTCCTGTTTGCTGGGCATCCTGGTTATATAGCCAGAACAGCAGCAGATTGCCCAGGCAGTGGCAGCTGGATCCAGCCTCCTTTGGGAACTTCTTCTGGGACTCTCCAGGACCAGTCCCACCACACAATGCCCGTTTTCAGATCATGTCCAAAGTCCTACCTTTTCCAAATTCCTCTGAGTTTCTATATTACCAGTAACCGCCAGCAGCCTCCCCCACCTTCAGAGGCCTGAGTCGCAACTCTGAGGGGCTCTCCTCTGAGCACCCCCTTTCCTTTGCTCCCGCAGCCCCAAGGGTAACAGCTGCTTTCTGTAGTTACTCTCTCTGGTGAACCCTACAGCTCCTTTTCTGTTCTCTAAGCCCTCTGATGCCTGTTCAATTAATTCCTTCTATTAAATTGTCTTTGGTGAAACACCTAACATATTATATATTTTCCTAATTTGTTCTTAGATTCTGATCTGTAGGTTATTTCCTTTTTTCTATTAAAAGCAATGTGGTAATAAACATTTGTACATGCCTCTGGGTACACATATCTGAAATTTTTCCCTATAATATGGAGCCTATAATTTTTCCTATAATATGGAGAAGACTGCTAGGTCACAGGTATGAGAATCTTCAACTTTACTAGACAAAATTCACGCCCTGCATGTCAAAGAAGCATTTTTATTTTCCATTTTGTTCATTACAGTTTTTGTTTCACCTTCCCTTCCTCAGGGTATTACTAATGGCCCTGAGACCGAGAGGGAACTGCCTTGGCTTCTATTTCAGAACATCCTGGAAGAAGGGTCTGAGACGGACCAGAGTTTGCTGATAAAGCTATAACAGATCCCTGGCCCTGTTTAACTTTGAGAGTTGGTAGCAACAGTTCTCCGAGGGCCAATGCTTCGGAGGGATGGAGCAGATGTCTCTCTTAATGAATCAATTGAGTTACAGATATTTTCAGACACTTTTTATACTGGTCACTGACAAGATACCCTTGTCCTGCTCCTGTGTCGTTCCTTGCTGTGTAGCAGCTTCGGGACTTTCTAAGCTTGAGGCGCTGAGATCTTGGCCAGGCTGGGTTCTCCAGAGCCAAAGTCCAGTCCTCTCATTCCAGGTCCTGCCACCTCGCACCTCCCTGGGGTTCTGCCAGGGAGCCTGCATCCGTCCACACCTGGAGGGGTGCTCACCAATATTTTCTTCCCTCCCTGTCTCAGGGACTTTCTCTCTTTACACACACACACACACACACACACACACACATGCAGACACACACACCCTTCCGTGAGCTTAGACTCCCACAAAAGGCACAAAGAGAAGCTGTCTCCCCATCTCCCAGCATGGCTGCCTGTGGCTGAACCTGGGGCAGTGAGAGGGACTGCCTCCACTGGGCAGCCACAATGGCTGGGAGAACACAAACCTTGTCTCAAATTCCACGACAGTAAACAGGAGCCCTAAAAACAGCCAGGGACTCAACCTCCCCACAATCTTGGCAGCTGGAGACTAACTAGATGAAACCATACTCATTTATCCCTCCAGAAAAACAATGTTATGTTTTCTGCACCCAAGCGGTTTCACAGGCCATGCCCATTACACTGTGCTATTTGGAAGTTTATTCACAGTATCATTCCCTGCGAGGGGAGGTGGGCAGTATCGTTTCCATTTCTCAGGTGAGGAAAGTGAGGCCCAGAAAAGGAAAGCAACTTGCCTGAGTGGCGGTGGTGGGACTTGAATGAGCTCAGGCTTGACTCCCCAAAGCCCGCATTCGAACTTACCACCGGAACTCCTTGGGCATAAGCAGTGGAAGAATCTGGGGACGTGCTTACTAGTCAGCCTCCTGCTTCCTGTCCACTCATACTTTCCCAAACTGCCCGAATACCCCCCACGGCAACCTGGGACAGACGATACCAGGACACTTAGCATCCTGCCTGAGACCCACTTCTTATATACTTGCATGGTTTGACTTATTTGCTCTGACAGATGTGGCAGCTTTGGTTGCATTTTCTCACCTGCTTCTGGCCGGGCACATCCCCTCCCACGGAGTCCGCGCCATCCCCTCCTCCCCAGCGCCTGTTTGACTTGGGAAGGTAGGCTCACTGCCTTAGACGCATATCCCACAACTGAATCTCCCCTTTGACAAAATATGAAGCAGGAGTCATTCTATATTTTCTTAATCCAGGTTTCTATTTTTCCTGTGCAAATATAAACGTAGGCATAATTAAGAGTTAAGGCTTTTAAAATATATGCATTTTGAGAATACATTGCTAGTTACAGTTTGCTGATGATATGAGCTTGGAGCACATCTTCCTTTCATAGTCCTTTTAAATTCATTTTTGAAAGTTAAAATGGTTAAATGATCTGTAATAAAAACCAGAAGAGACCCATATAAATCCAAAATACGTACTTGAAAATGCAGCACCTTTTGTATTAGGGCCCTGTTATGTAGCAAATGGGTTATAAAGTCAGACCACCAGAGCCTTCAAAGTTCCTGAAGCAAAATGGGGCATTTTTTTTCTGAGAAGAAAGAGGAAGAGGAGGAAGAGGAGAAAGAAGAGAAGAGAAGAGAAGAGAAGAGAAGAGAAGAGAAAGAGAAAGAGAAAGAGAAAGAGAGAAGGAAGGAAGGGGAATGAAGAGAGGGAGGGGAAAAGAAGGAGAAAGAGAAAAGAGAAGGAAACCTGCATCAATGGCTTCTCTGCATCAGAACAATGACTCACTTTGGGTAATTTACATTGTGTATTTAAGTGAAGGATGAACCATTAAGGTTATAATCCACAATCATAGAACCCAAATATAGAAATACCTTATACAATGGTAATGGAATTCTATTTACTGGATTAAAAAAAGAAAAAAGCTAGGTCCTGTACTGGGCACACTTTAGCCTAGTGAGACCTTTGCCACTGGATTCAATTCCAGGGGAGAGTGAGGCTTCCTCTCTGAGCGGAGAGGCAGTTTGCAAAGATATGGCCTAAAGGTCTGATCTTCTAAAACTTCTACTTGTCAGCTTTGCTTGACTGAGAAGGCTGAAAGGCTTGCCCCTGAACACAACTCTCCTCCTCAAGCCAGAACAGGCTGCCTCTGTTCCTGACTCAGGACTGAGGGGAGAGGCTGTCTTTAAACCCCTTTGGTGAGTTAGAAGGAGATGTTTCTTGTCCTCATCGAGATGTTCTTTTCTGTGAAACAGATTCCTGTTTCACAGGGGCTGGAGGGCAGGGAGTCGGATTTGTATCAAAGGCTCGAAGTGACCTCAAATGGGGCGACTTGGCTTCATCCCTTGTGCTCATCACAGCACAACCAAAGGCCAGAATTTCTAGAATCCCAAAGAGCACACAAGGAGAAACCAGATTCAGAAATGTGCCCCAAACTGTCTCGTGTAAGGTTGAATTTCAGATCCCACATCGCACTTCTAGCTTCTATTACATCTCCCTTATCAGAAGGTGGTGGCGTGGGGTGTGTGTGGGGGGGTGGATGACTAAATAATCTTCCATTTACAAGAAAATAAAGTTCAAAAGTCTAAAAATTCCCCATGGATTAAAAAAATAAGTGTTCTGTGCCCACACTTTCGTATGCGTGGACCAGAGACACCTGACACCCATACAAAGCCCTGCCTCATGCCGTGTTCCATGCGGACATCACAGTGGCCTGCCACTTAACTGGGACTGACATCATGAGCCCTGAATGAAGCTAAGTGAGGAAACTGAGGCTCTCTCCCGGGGCCACATGGCTTGCAAAGGGTAAGGAGAATGGGAATGCAACCCCACCGAGTCCTGGGCCGTTCAGCTGTGGCCACAGTGCATCACACCAACGGCTGACTCTGGGAAACAGGACACGGACCTCTGCCTTTCACTATTGTTTGGTCTCTGTTTTCTCAGCCTCCCCAGGAGCACACCCGTCAGACAGAGGGTGGCTCCCACAGATCTTCACCTGGTTTTCCAGGTGACTGAGACGCTGCTTCACCTTCATCTGGGTGGCGTTGTACTCGGCCAGGAGCCGAGCAAACCTGGTCTGCAGGGTGTCCAGGGAGGACTCCAGGTGCTCTACCTTCTCCTCGATATCCTTGGGGTCCGCCCCGGCCTTGGCCACGTCCTCGTCAATCAGGTTGTCCTTCATCAGGATCTGCCGTCCCTTCTCCTCCAGGGCCTTCTTAGCTTCCGGGTATTCGGTGAGAGCCTCCATCAGATCATCCTTGGAAAGGCAGAACAGGTCTGAGTAGCCGATGCTCCTGATGTTGGCTGTCCTGCGGTTCCCCGACTTGCTCCCCTTGATGTTTAAGATGCTGATCTCCCCAAAGTAACTCCCATCGCTGAGGACCACGAACTGGGTGATGCCGTCATCCGCCACCACAGCCAGCTTGCCCTCCTTGATGATGTACATCTCCCTCCCGATGTCCCCCTTCTTGCAGATGTAGTCCCCTGGGCTGAACACTGCGGGCCGCAGCTTGAGCACCAGCTCTACCAGCAGCCCTGCCTCGCAGTCTTGGAAGATGCGGACCTTCTTCAGAGTGTCCAGGTGCACGTTGATGGCGATCTCGGCCTTCAGTTTGTCTGGGAGACTCTTGAGCACCTCTTTCTCATCCACCGTCTTCTTGTTGGCCCATAGGTAGTCAAACCACCGGATCACCCGTGTCTCCAAGTCCTTGGTCACCTTGCGGAATTGCATGTACTGCTTGATAGAGTCAATCTTGGCCTGGAACTCGGCCCGTGAAGCATTCATGTTCGAGATCATGGAGCCCACGTTGCCAACAATGGTGGCAAAAATCAGGACGCCCACTAGGAAGTCTATGACCACAAACAGATACTCCTCGTCTTTCACAGGGGGTGGGGTCTCCCCGATGGTGGTCAGGGTCAAGGTGGACCAATAGAGACTATAAATGTACTTCCTGGAGAGGCGTCCATACTCTGGGTTTGAGATGTTTGGATAGACCCAGGAATCTGTCCCAAAACCAATGAACTTGGAAATGGCAAAGTAGATGCAGGCATTCCAGTGGATGATGATGAGGATATACAAGACCAGGTTCCCGATCCTGAACAAATTGGGGTAATTGGTCCTCGTCTCTGTGCGGTCGAAGAACTCAAAGAGCCGGGCAAACTTCAGCAGGCGATTGAACCTCAGTTCTGGGTAATTTATACCCAACTTAAAATAAGCCAGGTCTGTAGGGACCAGAGACAATATGTCCAGCTTGAAATGCACGGTCTTTGTGTAATGCTTCCACAGCCTCTGGCCATCCTTGACCATCAAGCCTTGCTCAAGGAAGCCTAAAGAAAAAGATGGAGGTCACTTGGGCATTAAAGAGGCTGTTTTTTTGTTTTTTGGGTTTTTTGTTTTTTGACCGTGGCCTACAGAAAAACATTTTACACCGTAACTAAGAAAGACGTGGTTATACATACGTGACAGAAACAATTTCAAAAAACCACATTTACCTATTACTACAAAAATGCACTCTGATATTTTCTCGTCTATAATGTTCTGACCTATTTTATTCAGTTAAAATGTAGAATAATTGGGTAAATTTGAGTGCAGACTGCTGTTAGATGATAGCAAGGAATGTTTATTAAATTTTAAAAGATAAATGGATGTGTTGTATATATACATTATTTAATATATATACTATATAATGAAATATATATGTGTATATATATATATATATATATATATATATATATATAAAGTTTATTTAAGTAAGCTCTACACCCAGTGCAGGGCTTGAACCCACCACCCAAAGATCAAGAGCCTTATACTCTTCTGACTGAGCCAGCCAGGAGTCCCTGGACATTACATTTTTAAAATGCATCCTTTAAAGTTAGAGATACATGTTAAAGCGGTTACTGTCTGAGACTGGCTTTAAAATACTCCAGCCAAGAAAAGGGTGGGGGGGGGGGGGAGAGAAGAAACATTAGCCAAATGCTGGTAACTGCTGAAGCTGGGTGAAGGTACATGGGGGTTTATAATACTACTGTCTCTGATTTTGTGTTTGTTTGGAAATATTAATGATAACCATTGTAGAAGTGCCTGGCCTACCAAACGGATTTCACCAGCCACTAATAGGGCCTGCACGACCTGCCTTTTACAAACATTGCCTAGGGAAGCCGTAGTTCTCCTTCCTGGCTGCACATTTCTGTCATCCCAAGAGCTCTGAAAACATATGCAGCTGAGATCTGCCCCCGAAACGTGAGACTGGCCTGGAGCTGAGCTGGACATCAGAGAGTCGTGAGGCATTATTACTGGTAAAATCAGTCAAGTAGGCTGAGACTTGTATTCTTCTTCTTCTTTTTTTTTTTTTTAAACATTTTCAAACATGCACAAAAGTAGAGGGAATGATATGATGAATGTCTTTTAGATTTTGGTTAAGCATCAGACTCATACTGAGGGTTCTGTGAAACCCAGAGTCTGGGCCATGCCCACAGTTGGTTCCATAGGTCTGGGGTCTACGTCTAACGAGGTCTGGGTGATCCTGCTGCTGATCCAGGGCCACCGTTTGAGGGCTGGTGGAGGCGGGACTGCCCCCTTTGTGAAAAGCAAGCATCAAGTTTCTTGTCACATGGGAGGGACACCCCGCTTCCCAGGCCCCAATTTCCTATTTCATTTTTTGGTTAGCATTGTATTTGTTGAGTACCTAGCTCATTCCACAGCACTCCTAGCACCTCCGGGCTCCTCCCTACTTCCTTAATAATGTCCTCTCTTGATTCTGGAGATTTTTTCCCCTTTCGAGTATGATCCATGGCCGCTTGGTTTCTGTGCCTACCAGGCTTCCCCTCTAGGCTTCCTGCTGAATCTTAGATTGTCAGCGATAGTACCCAAGCGCAGAAACGGGTGAGATCCCTGTCTGAGCGGGGTAACTGGTCTCACTGAAGCTTTGTTGAAACAAGGATAGCTGGCTTGATGAGTCTGGCCACCCAGGGAGCTCTCATGTCTCAGTAGGCTTATGTGACCACGAAGTGGCAGACCACCAGGATTGACTAAGTTACTCCTGCAAGCCTCCAGCTGCATA
Organism: Ursus arctos; assembly: GCF_023065955.2. Taxonomy (NCBI): domain Eukaryota; kingdom Metazoa; phylum Chordata; class Mammalia; order Carnivora; family Ursidae; genus Ursus; species Ursus arctos. Next base: position 11,028,042 of record NW_026623100.1, read on the forward strand.
CTTGAGGTCGTCTTCTTCTTCTTCTTCTTCTTCTTCTTCTTCTTCTTCTTCTTCTTCTCTTCTTCTTCTTCTTCTTCTTCTTCTTCTTCTTCTTCTTCTTCAAGATTTATTTATTTATTTAAGAGAGAGTGTGCACGAGCAGGGGGAGAGACAGAGGGAGAGGGAGACAAGCAGACTCCCTGCTGAGCTGGGAGCAAGGCAGAGCCCGATCCCAGGACCCTGAGATCATGACTTGAGCTGAAATCAAGAATCAGATGCTTAACAGACTGAGCCATCCAGGCTCCCCAGAGGTCTTCTAACTTATGATGCTGGGCACCGTGTAGAAGCAGGGGGCGCTGGTCTGGCCCTGCCGGGTAGTGACTGTGGACTTTGGGCCAGCATCTCTGGGCCTCAGTTTCTAAATCAGCAAGATGGAGATAGTCCTGCCTGCACTTCCTGACTCATGCAGCAGTTCTCATGAGAAACCAAGAGGTGCTTGAAATGCTTTGCATACCATGAAGCCACGTGAAGGCTTGCTGCTGCAATGTGGTGGTATTTATGATGACAACTATGGCCTGGTTTTTAGCTCAAAAATCTTGAAAGTGACAAGCCAGGCCCCTGCCAGCTAATGTGATGTCTTTGTGCAGATTAGAAAAAGGTGCCCCAAGGATACACAGTTTGGACCCTCAGACATGGGGGATTTTAGCAGTCACTCACAACCAGAGGCGATCTGAGGAAGTCATCATTCACCTGGGCCCTGTTTCTGATTTTATTCCTCCATCTAAAACCAGAGAGTAACAGGACCTGGATCCTCCAACTTTCTGGGGAAAGGAACTCCAAGATGGACGGAGCTCTCCCTCCTGTTTCTCGCCACATTGAACTGTCGCTGCTGGAGGGGTTCTTTGAGAGATGACAGTTTGGCCTTCTTATTTCACAGGTGATACAAATGAGGTCCAGAGAGACAACTCGACTTGCTCAAGGTCACACAGTTTGTTGGGACAGCAGAGACCAGAACCCAGGTATCCTGACTTCGGCTAAAGGGTCACCGCAGAAGGAGCTTACAGCAGTACGACACCCTCACTGTTGGGCCTTCCCCAGACCCGCCTGGGCTCTCGTGGTCAGAGGGAGGTAATGCCCACCATTCTGGATCTCAGAACCTGCCCTGTGGTCCCCGTGGTCCCCCTCCTGATGCATGAGGTGGGTCTGTGGCCTGGCGCAGAGAAGTCCCTGGGCCTGGACCCACTCACCTGTCCGGGCTCGCACCAGCACATCCAAGCCATAGAGGACATCTGCCGAGTAGTCCAGGACCAGCCACAGTATCACGTGTTCAGACTGCAGCTCATCGAAACAGGCCCTAAGCAAGCGAGGGAAGGAGTGCGCATGTCCGGGGCCTGGCTGGAAGCAGACGCCAGCTCTGGGCTGAACACTGCGGCCTTCGTCTTGGTCTCAGGCCGGCCTGCACGGTTTGTGCCCCAGCGATATCACCCCAGGCTCTGATGAGGAGACCCAGCTCTGGGAAGCTTTTCTGGCCCAAAGACAGAGCCCCAGGCCTCTCAACAGTGAGCTCTGGGATCCCGGGAGGGGCCGTTCTTCTAGGCCTCACGGGTGGAGTCATGTGCTGAAACGTGGCGCTTGCCCTTTCTGGGGTCAAATGCCAACAAAACTAGAGGAATTTCTCAGAAATTAACAACTAACAAGCCAGTAAATATTTTCTACTTTCTACATCCTTCTGCTCACTATCACTCATACAGACAGTACCTCTCAGATACCCCTCTTCACCTCAAAAGAGCAGCCCCTGGCTGTGTCCCCACCCTGCAGCTGGCTCAGCAACCTGAGCCCCCCGCTGCCTCCTCAGAATAGCAGGTTCCTGCAGCCCCAGCAACCCCCCCGCCACAGGAACAGCTTGCCCACATATCCCCATCCTGCAGGTGGGCTAGAGCAGCCCCAAGTTCTCCCCTTCTCACTCCCACACTTCTGCTCAGAAGAGCAGGAGATCCCCCCCCCCGCCCTGCTCAGATAATCCCAAAAGCCCCCACTTCCACTCAGACAGTAGTATGTCTCCTCGCCATCCCCAAGAAGCAGCCACTGTCCGTCTTGCAGGCTTGCTCAGGATTGTCACAGTGTCCCCTGGCTCTCCCCGCACGCCCCCATCCACCTTCAGAAGAGCAGCAGCTCAGCCCGCATCCTTGTCCTGCAGGCCTGCTGGGAAGGGCCCTGAAGCCCCCACTTATTCTCAGAGAGTAGCAGCTCACCTCTCATCCTGCCCTGAAGCTTGCTTGGAAAAGCCCCAAAGCCTCCTGCTTGGGTCCAGAAGAGCAGCGGCTTGCCCCTCAGGCCTCCAACTCCTTGCTCAGGAACTTCCCCAAACCCTGCCCCCTCAGAAAAGCAGCCTCATCCTCCCCGTCCAGAGCGCCCAAAGCCTCACCTGCCACAGGAAGGGCAGCGGCTCACCCCCGCACACCTGCCTCGTGGGCTTGCACAGGAAGGCTCCAAAGTGCAGCATCAGGAAACACGACCTCTTGTCCCTGCATCCTTGGCCCGCACCTGACTCATACGCCACCCAGACTCCCAGCAACCCCATCAGAGGAGAGACAGGTATCCCTACATCTCTCTCCTACAGACTTTCTCAGAAATGCCCCAAAGCCCCTGAGAGAGCAGCCTCCTGCCCTGCCTCTCTGTCCTGCGGCTGGCTCAGGGATGCTCAAAGGTCCTGTTTGCCCTCAGAAGAACAGAGCCCCTCGGCACCCTCCCCCCATTCTGTAGGCTTGCTCAGGGAAGCCCAGGCCCCCAGCTTACCGTCAGAGAGCAGCATCCTGCCCCTGTATTCCCAAGCAGCAGATTTCCTAGGACACCCTAAACTCTCCCTCCCCCGATCCCTTATTAGAGGAGTTAGCTCACCCTGCACCTGCCTCCTACAGCTCGCTTAGGAAAGTTCCAGAGCCTCCAGCTCTCCCCCAAGAGCAACAGCTTGCTTTGCATCCCAGAAATACATTTGCAGGGAACTTCCCGAAGCCCACAGCTACCCTCGCCCTGCATCCCTGTCCTGCAGGCCTCCTGAGGAGCACCCCAAAGGCCCCGGGTGCCCTCACAAGAGCAGCAGCTTGCACCCCAGCATCGCAACACAGCTTACAATCAGAGAACTGTGCCCTGCCCCCGCATCCTTGTCTGGTCGGCTGCTCAGGAATGCCCAGTCCCCACCTGCTTCCCCTCAGAAGAGTAGCTACTCGCCCCTGCATCTTCCTCCTACAGCTGGATTAAGAATGTTCCGAGGTGACAGGACCCTTGCTGTCATAGCAAGCACAGGTTCCCGCCAGCGCTTCGGGGAACTCTGCTGCTCCTCTTTCATATCCTTCGTATTGATGGAGAAGTGGGGACACTCAATTGATTGGTGGCCGCATAGGGCCCAGAAATCCAGCCCCCTGAGTGGGACCCAGAGCTCTGTCTTGAGGCCGGACTGCCCTCACCCTTCCCGGCCCCTCCACCCTCACCCCCTCCTTGTGTGGAGACCCTGCCCCGCCCCTACCTGCACACCAGCAGACACCAGTTATAGAAGACAGGCAGGGCAATGACAGTCAGCCAGCGGTAGTACATGTTGCTGGACGGATCCACCACCACGCTGTCCTTCTTGTTTCTGGAAACACCGACACACAAACAATGCAGTGTGTTGAAAGGTCACAGCATTGGACAGTCTTCGAGATCTGGTTTAGCTTAGAGACCCAAGGGCAACTGCAGGCTAAACTCGAGGGACACGTCCTGTCAGTCTCAGGGGGTCACATCGGGTGTCCCTGCCTGGGGGGGACAGGCTGGGAGAGGGCAGACTGCGGAGGTCCTTCCCTCCTAGGTCAGCTCCCCAGGAAGCCACAGTTGACGATAAGATCATGGTGGGGACATTCCCATGTGCCCATGGTATCACCCACGTCCTTCAGCATGTTGGGAAAAAATGCAGCGTGGTAATGTTGGAACCATCTGGGGGAGCTCTGTGAAAACGCTGATTTCCAGGGCCCACCCAGACCCCGTCCAGGGCTGGGGCTGGAGATGTGCACTTCAGTGGTTCTGAAGCAGTGCATTTGGGAGCTAACTGCATTTGTGCAGATGATCGGAAGACTCGCGTCCAACCGCTTGGATCCTGCCTCTCCGTCAAAAACCAACTAGGCTAGGAATCATCTAGGTTGTGTGGGCCAAAACCGAAGGAAGCAATACCTTAGGGTGCTTTCTGTGTTCATTTTCAGGACTTCCTGAGGATTAGAGTTTAGAAGTGGTGCTGGAGATTCTTCTTTTTTGGGGGTCCATGAGTCTTCTCCCCCACCCTGTATGCCCCACAAGCTAGCCCAGGCCTGCAGAGCTGCTCCCATGCCCCAGAGGAGACCCCCGGATGCCTTTCACCTTTGCCTTGACTCAGCAGGTGCAAATCAACAGCTCACTGACAGGGCTTTGGAATGTTCTCAACGCACATCACCACTGGGTTTGGAGTGAAGTTTGAGAATAGTATCTCCTAGTGCCCAGGAGTAGGCCTCAGCTTACCCCGACTGTACAGACAGGCAAAGGGAACGTGGGGTGGGGGTGCACAGGAGCAGGCTCGCAGGGACAGCCCCTAATCGCTCACCCAAGGCTGCAGACAGCCCTCTCTAGCTGTAAGCCCCCTCTGGGTGCTCAGGGCTGGGGCAGGACTCTCCCTGCAGTGTGGGCCCCACACACCATCCCAGGAAGCCTGATCCCCACCTGGGGCAAACTGCTTTCCCGCAGCGCTAGGCAGCCCCTCTCCAGGGCCGATGCCAAGGTCTGACAACACAGTTCCTAGACTCCCAGGACCAGGGGAGGGGCCAGGCCTGATGTGACCTCTGCACCCCCTTGTTGGAGGCAGCTCTCCTCAGTACTTACTCCTCTTGTTTTGTGCAGTTTTTCTCTTTCTCTTCCTTTTTCTCCTTCTCCTCCTTTTTCGCCTTGTCACTGGATGATACAGGGGGACATTTAACAATTTTCATAGGCCAAGGACACTACCACAGTGGAGAGGGTGGATAACGGTCACCAGGAGAGCGCACGGTGTAGGAAATGGATATTTCTAGCACACGGGGATGAAACGAGGTTACTGATTTTATTGCTATTACTCTTCCTGAGGTTTGAGGTAAACCACCCCATTAAAGCAAACACTGTATTCATTCAAGTATACGTAGTGGTCCCGTCTAACGTTCTACAATTTCTGGCCAACTTTCATGAGCCCCTAGGAAGTCACAAAGAGCTTGAGACCAGAGCCATTTTGAGGTAATGGGAAGTGAACCCACATCCAGACACAGAAGGCGGAAAAGTCACTCGGGGTTTCGGAAGTCACATGTAGCTCTTTGTTCTGGAGGGAAGGGTATGGCTTGCTGGCTGTTCTCAAAACCCACCTGTGTATCAGGTGAAAGCCTGGCCCTCGATGAGGAAGCCGGGAGGCGAAGGGAAGCATTATACACACAGGCAGGAACAGGTTTGCCATCGAACAGCAGAGCTTAGAGTTGTCTGAGGCAAACGCAGCCATGTTCAGACACTTATCCGGACGTTGCTGGACTGTGAGGCTGGGGGCTAGGTAGCCCCCTTCCATCCACATCTGCAGGGAGGTCCTGTGGGTGCAGCTGTCTCCTCAATACATGGCTTTACTCTGCTTCCTCTTCTTTATGGCATATCTTTATGGGTTAGCACTGATATGTGTATATACATATATTGTCAGTTAATAGTTATACTAGTTCTGCAAGGCAGGCATTATTGCCCATGGAATGGTTGAGGAAACCAAGCGGAAAGGTAAACAACCCTGGGAACCTTCCAGGGAACCCTCCAGAATCATCCACATATCTCTCTGATCCCCCTAGTCCTCAACCTGGAAGGAAGCCCGGGTTGAGAATAAGCACCCGTCCATTAAACGCTCACTGAAGAGGACCATTATACTTTACACAGCACTTGCTAAGGAAATAATCAAAGATGGGTGCAAACGTGTGTATGGAAAAATAACCACTACCATGACTTCTAACCGTCAAAAGCATAAGCAGTCCAATCCTGCAGCAGGAGGAGATTCGTCAACAATGGAATTCTATGAGGCCCCCCGAAAGGACGCTGTGAGAGAGTATTTGGTGACACAGGAAAACGTTTCTAATATTTTGCCAAATTAAAAGCAGCCTGCAAAAAATGCTCAGAATAATAGCTGTGTGAGTTTTCAAATCGGCACCAATGTAGTGGCTTAAAACAACCCAAACGGCAGGTCTATAGGTCAGAAGTCTGGCATGGGTCTCCCCGTGCTGCAGTTGAGGCGTCGGCAGCACTGTGATCCTTTCTGAGGATTCCAGGAGAGAATCTGTTTCCTGCTCACTTGCATCGTTGGTGGAATTTCAGCAGAGGGCCAACATCCTCATTCTCTTGCTGGCTGTAAGCCGAGGGCATTCCCAGCTTTTAGCGGCGATTGCAACCTTGGTTCATGGTGTGCTTCTTCTATGGTCAAAGCCAGCAACAGCAGGTGAGTCCTTCTAGAGATGCCATCTCTCCGGTTCTCTGTAGCTGGAAAGCTTCTTCACTTTCAAGGATGCATGTGATTAGACCAGGCCCACCTTGATAATCCAGGTTAATCTCCCCATCTCAGGGTCCTGAAATTTAATCACATCTGCAAAGTCCCTTTTGTTGTGTGAGGTAACGTAGTCACAGGAGGTGAGGATTAAGGCATGGACATTTGGGGGAGCCACTGTGCCACCTACCATAGTTTGTCCCTCGGCCTTCAAAGACTTATGTCCATCCCATGGGCTAAATGCATTCACCCTCATTCTAAGATCCTCCAAAGTTTCATCCCATTATAGCATCAACTCAGAGTCCAAAAGTATCATGGAAGTCTCATCAGCTCAAAAGTCCCAAGTCTTATCATCTGAACCAGGTATGGGTGAGACTGTGGGTGTGAGTAGCTCTACTTGTGAACCTGTGCAACCGAAACAAATCATCTGCTCCAAAGATACCAGGGGAGGGCAGGTATAGGATATCAGTTATAGGTATTCCAGTCAAAATGGGAGAAGACCCAAGGACAAGAGAGTGACTGGTCCCAAGCGATTTTGAAACCTAGCGGGGCAACAGCCATTCTGTCTCAATGCCTGAGAGTAAATCCTCTGTGGTTTTCACGCCTCTGCCCTCTGGGCTCAAGGATCTGCCCTCGGAGCCATCCTTTCTTTCTCCTTAAAGGGAGCACCTGTCTGTTTGTAGCTGAATATTCTAATCAACCTGTTTCCTGCATGGAAAATTTAGGGGTCCCACAGTCTCCCTCCACTTCATGCTGTTTCTGCCCCTTCAGGTCCAAGCTGGCAGTGTTTCTGCTGGTAGAAAATCTTCCAGAACATTTCGGGTCATGAACATCAGAGGGATTCACTGTGCTAGACAAGTGGCTCATCCACAGATCTGTCTGAGAAATCCCTGCTCTATTTTTGGCTTCTGCTGGGATGACAGAGGGGAGCTATGAGTCACACCCTTAATCTCTTCAGGGAGTCTTCTGTTGAATACTCAGAACTTTTGATCTTTCTGAGGTATTAGCAAAAGGTTGTTCAACCACACCCTGGACGTTTTCTCAAAGCACGCTTTCCTGACAGTTAAAAATTTAGTTATCTTTTCCATTTGAGTAGGCTGAGAATTTCCAAAATCGCAAAGTCCTGTTTCCTTTTTGCTTACAATTCTTCCCTCAATGTATCTCTTTCCTCTTGGGTTTTACCGACAGCAGCAAGACGACAGCAGGCTGGACCTCAACACCTTTGGTTGGAAATACCCTCAGCTAAGTACTCAAGCTCATGGCCTACTGGTTCTGCTTTCGCCCGGCCTGCGGGATGCAACTGCACTGCTTTCTGCCACCGTAAAGCAAGAGTCCCCTTGCTCCCTTTCTCTAGTTCCCACAGGCTGCTCCTTTTTTTTTTTTTTTGCGAGTCCTCACCACAGCATCCTTAAAGCCCCGGGTCCCTACTACTAGTCTGTTGATAACCATTCAAGCAACAAGGTGCTTGGGCAATTTAGGTTTTCTCTATAATGCTCCTCATTTCCTTCTGAGCACTCACTGGCAGAGTCTTTAATATCCATATTTCTACTACCAACCTATTCAAAGCAATCTAGGTTTTTTGGTTTGTTTTTTATTTTTGTTTTTTTTAAGAATGCTCTGCAGAATTCTTCTGGAGTCCGCTCCGAAGCCACTCCCACATCGTTTGGTATTTGTTTCAGCAGTAGCCCCCTCCTGGCGTCCAAACCTGCGTTGCTACTTTTCTGTCACTGCCATGACAAATTACCGTGGACGTAGAGGCTTAAAACAACCCAACTGTGCTATCTCATAGTTCTGTAGATCACAAGTCTGGTGTCAGTCAGACTGGACAAAAATCAAGGTGCGTGCAAGCTGCGTTTCTTTCCAGAGGCCGGGGGGGAGAATCCGTTTCCTGCTCACTGGGGTTGTTGGCAGTGTTCTGCTCCTTGAAGCTGTAGGACCAAAGTCCCTGCGTTCTTGCTGCTGAAAATGGGCGGCTATTCCCACCTTGGAGAGGCTGCTGTATTCCTTGCCTGGTGTCCCCCTTTCTCCTTCTTCAAAGCCAGCAATTACTGGTTGGGTCCTTCTCACATTGAAAATCCCTCTTCCTCCTCCTTCCTTCCATCTCATCTCACAGACCCTCTCTTCTTTCCCCCTTTCTGCTTCTAAGGACTCATGTGATCACACTGGGCCCACTTGATAATCCAGGATAATCTCCAAGGTCTTCAAATTTAATCACACTTGCAAAGTCCCCTTTGCTATCTAAGGTAATCTCTCCACAGGTTCCAGAGATTAGGATGTAGCCATCCTTAGAGAGGTGGAGGTGAGACTGTACTGCTTACCTCACTAGTCAGTATTTATTGGGCACTTACTATGTACCAGGCACCGTTCTGAGCCCTGTACATGTATTCACATATTTAGTGTTCACACAACCCTGCAAGTAAGACATTAATACAAACCCTATTTTACAAGTCAGGAAACTGATGCACAGAGAGGTCAGGTAACGTGCCCAAGGTCACAAAGCTCTTTGTGGCTGAATTGGGATACAAATGCACTTAACCAGCATATGTATATATTGGTAATATATATAGAGAGAAACGATATATATTGATCGCCATATATATATATATATATATATATATATATATATATATATGTATGTGTGTAGTTGTAATAATAAAAATAATAGTTATTATATACAATATATAATAATTATAGTATATACCAGTATATACATTATATATTTATATGTAGTATATTCTTTCTATCTATCTATTCAGTATATATAGAAAAACTTGGAGGGATATTTCCCAACACGTTAAGAGGGGTTATCTCTGATAATGGGATTCTACTACTAAAACGAAATATATTTTTTGAGGGTATATGCTCATGGGTGCTTTTCTATGTTTTCCAAGCTTTGACAGTGAGTACATGAATATATTGAATACAAATTTAAAAATATTAAACTTGTTAAATGAGAAGAGCAAGGACAGTCATCTGTCCTCTTGAATCTACCATGAAGTGTCCCTTGAAGGGTTTTCTGCCACTGAAGTCTTAATGTCAAGGCACCAGCAGAGGGCGCTGCCCACAAACTTATCAGGCATGCTTGGACCCACCGGGAGTTTAATCACACCAGGCCAGAATGTGTGGCTGGGGGTTACAGGCCTTGGGCTTTCCCCTTTATCAACCTGCTATGGGCCTATGAAAGCACCAGCGCCATCCAACTGCATCCCTGAATCCACCCAGCACTGCCCTGAAAGACCTATACAGAACCGCAAAACGCCAGTTTGGGCTGGGAACAGTTTGCTCCGGGAGAGTGAAATGATTCAGGACCAATGAGACTAAGTGAAAATGCTGGAAACATGGTGGAGGAATGGGGAAGGACGTCCATAAGAATGATTTCTGTAACTCTCTGCCCAGATTGTCACATTTTGGGACAGTCCCCAATTTTGTCCCTCTGTCCTTGGCCTGCAGTGTGGATCCAGGATTTGAACCCATCTGAAAAGATTTGTAAGAGCCTGATGTAGCCAACACCCCTCCCCCCTCATCCTCGCCTATAACCCAGCCCCAGAACAGAGAAGGCTAGAGACCCCCAGGACCTCTGTCCATGGTTTCCAGGGCCCTGAGCCCTTCTCTGACTGTGGGACTCAACACTGGGGTTTCAAGGGTGTTTAATATCAAGTTTGGCTTTAGATCAAGCACATATCACAATAGCTGCTATTTTGCAGATTAAATAACTTCATTTATCTTGACTGCTGGCGTTTGCATCTCTGGATTTGATATCCACATTTATGCAAACAAAATGCAACTAAGTTTCATCAAAGGAAATGAGAAAAACTTCTACCCAAGGAAAAAAGGGAAATAGGAAAAAGCTTTCACACTTCTCTTTCAAATGGAAGTCAGGAAATTCAGATTTCTTGCTGATATTGATGTTTTTTTCCCCTAAGCTCCAACTAAGAGTTCTGTGCCCACGCCCATGGTACTCCATAAAGAAGGCTGGAGAATGGTACACACACGTGCTAACACACGTGTATGATCACACATGCACACGTCCTCCCTGGGCTCTTGAGGGGCACTTGCCAGAATCACACCTCAAACACACCTGCCAGCTCAGCATCTGGTGATAAAAAGTAATTACAGCAGGTCACCATTTCAAGAGGCTATTCTCTGGAAATATTTAAATTTCCTCTTCCCACTGTCCTGATCACACACTCCAAACTGGCCCGGATCAGCCTGAGGACAAGGGCATTTCCCTGGGGCACCCTGGAGCTTGAGGTCGTAGGATGGAAAATGCATTCTCATCATGAAGGAGAATATCCACAGCTCTGTAAAGGAGCTCCCAGTTTGCACCCTCAGATGCATAATGATAGAGGATGTCAAAGCTTAAGGCATTTATGGAGTTCAACCCTTGGCATTATAGATGAGAAACGTGAGGGAAAAGAGAGAACATGACTTGCTCCAGGAAGTCATACAGACCAGGTTCCTTCCCCATTTGTCCACAGGGATGGAATTTGGATGAAAGGAACAGGATTCTAGTCTAGCTGTGTTCCGGGACGGTGGGAAGCAGCCGCGTTTAAGCAGGAAGGAGGAGCTGGGGCATCTATGGGGAAGAAGGTGGCCAGTGGGACGAGGGGAGACGAGGGGGCTCTGCTGGGGAGCAGAGGTACTCACTCCTCTGAGTTGTTGCAGGTGTTGGTGTTGTTTCTGGCCAGCGGCCAGCCACTGCAGGAAAGTAAAGAGAATGCAGCATGGGAATTTGAGCTCAGTTCCAACTGCTGGGGACCATTCCCCCCAAGTGATTATTCCGGTACCCCCCTCCCCTGTCCCCTGGGCCTTTCCACACAGCTCGAAGCATCCGGAACAAACATTTTCTTGTGACTGGTTAGCTCTAGTAGCTCTAGTAAAGCCTTGTTTGAAGAGAGGAAGAAGATATGGCTAAACTGAGTCTTCTGAGTAAACGAGAGTTGCTATGTGAATGCCACCCAATCCTGGCCTCACGTTCCACTCAATTTCATTCCGTTTAACCATGTGCCCAGCAGTGTGCCGGGAGCTACCAGGGGCACAGACAGGAAGCCGAGGTGCACCTGCCCTCCGGGTGCACGCGGGTGAAGCGCGCTGAGCGCCTTCCGAACGCACATGCGCAGCAGCCGCAGCAACTCCCCTCCTCTGCGCGGGGGGCCCGGCTCTCAGAAGGCGCCCTCCCCCCACCTTGAAAATGCAATCGCAGCAGCTGCTTCCGACTTGCGGGCAAAAAATAGACCGTGGGCAGAACTGTCCCAGTTTTGAGTCTATCCTGCCTTGGGCCCCTGTCCCCACATTAATCTTAACACTTCCGGGCCTGCCATCCCTGGTCTATGTGAGAATTGGGTAGAGCGTGGAGGCTGGTTTTGCACCCAACTGCACGTTTATTTAAAGCCGAATCGCACAGTCCTTCTTGGTGTGAAAGGCATTATCTCCTAGTGCTCAATTGCTATTACGCGCGTTATTTTGACACAGCTAGTTTAAGAACGCCGGCGTGGCCTCACAGCTGCCTGTCATCACCATAGACCATTCCAGAAGATGGTCAGGACCAAAGCCAGTGGCCAGTGATACTCCTGCCTGGCTCTCAGGGCGCCTCTTCTCTTCTATGATGCTGAACATCGAGCCGAATGTCATTCTGGTACTTCTGTTCACCCCTGATCAAGTCTCCCTCTCACCATACAGGATGTGGCTCTAACTGCTTGTTTGGGGGAGAGGTTCTGATCATCAGAAAGTCCCCCAAGGAATTTCCCAACCCCTGTGAAATTGGGAAAGAAAGTGTAGCTCCCTGCGATGCAGTGGCCTGTATTTACATCTCTTTGTCTGGGGTCTCTTATAAGAGGCCAAGCCAACAGAATAACCAAGACCTGTCTTTGCATACATTCTGCTTTGCCAATGAGATTCGCCTGGAAAATCCACAGTCTTCCTCCCCCAGGAAGCCTCCCTGATTGATCAGCCACCATCCTGAACCATCGCATGCACCTACCCACTCTGAACCTTGGTGAGTGACCAGGCATCCGAGGTACAGTCGGGACCTGGCCCTGATGGGGTCCTAGCTCAACCCACTGCTCATCTGGTCACATTGGGAAGTGGACAAGGAGGCCAGTGTTCATCTTCATTAGGCTAAGGTTGTAGAGAAGATAACTTCATCGTGTTAGCAAAGGAAGTCTCTGCATGCCCACCAGGAACTGAACCAGTCTGGCTGGCTTGGTAGCAAACCTCTCTCCCCTCCTCCTCCTCCTCTATGTTCTCTTCTTCCTTATCTGCCATCCCTCCTTTCTTTCTGGCTCAGTAGCCAACAACACGCAGGCCTCACAGTCACGGAGCTCCCTCTCTGTCTAGGATGCCTGGTCCTGGGACTTTGGGATGGCCCTGCACACGTCCCCACCAGCACCCAGGCCCATTGCAGTCCCTTCCCAAGCCCTGGTGAAAAAGTGAGCCCGAGAATGCCAGGACTTTGCATCTCAGCAAGCAATTCTCATGCCTTTCCCAGCAGGCAGACTAAATGTGGCTCTCCTAGAGTGGTTGCTAGCAAGAAATTTCCTTGAACTCTCATATTTTATCTTAAATATGCTTGTACAGCTTGCAATCTACTGCAGAATCTATAATAACCTCTAACACGAACATACACACAGGGCGGCAAAGCGGAAGCACCAGGAAGATCCGTCCTGCTTCCTCTGAGGCTGCATGACCTTCCCTCCCCAGGGGCCCTTGGATGCCTGTTTGAGCCCCTCGCACCTGAGCCCTTCTTCTGCTCATTTGACAGAAAAACTCAAAGGACTTTCTCTAGCAATTATATAGGGACCATCTGTTCTGCAACAACAGTGCTTGTGTTCACCTTTACAGCTTATAAATCTTGGCATTACCTAGAGAATTCAGCCAAAAGGTCTAAGCCCCCTTCTTCAGAATGCAGATTCTGAGCAAGACGCCTCCTGTTTGAGAGGCTTAGAGGCGACCAGCCTCCCCCTCCGTATCTCACCTCTCCTCCTCTCCAACTCCTCAGAGTGTCCTAAAGAGACCTGCTGCTGCTCCGTGTCACTGGATCCAATCTGTGGTGGCCCAGTGGTCTCCCTGCTGAGCACAGGCTGGGGAGACTTCCCAAGAACAAGAGAGGAGGGGAGGCAGCAGCTCTGTGTGTGGGGTGTGAGGGTGGGGGGTGTAAGTCAGCACCTGCAGATTTCTCTCAAATGTCTGCACCAGCCACGGCCCCCAGTCAGGTGGTGGGCCATGCATGAAGATGCTCGGGGCCTTTATTCTGCCGACCCTTCTCCTACCAAAAAGCAAACACTCTCCCCATGCCCGACTCTACCCCCACCTACGCTCCCCACCCCCCATGGTTCTTATCCTGATCTGGGATATGGATGGCTCCTCTCGAACATTCTGACCAACCTTCAGACTTTATTGTATGTAAACCTATGCATAAAATTGTGGGTACCATTTAGGTACTCCCAAGGCTTATGGAATAAAGCCCCTGGTTTTTAGTAAGGTGGGTCACGGTGCAATTTAGGATGAGGGTCCTTTGATGGAGACAGATGGGTGAGGCCAGCATCCCCAGATGCATCTGAGAGCACCAATTCCAGGGGGCACTGGTGGGAACTCTGTGCATGGTCAAAGGAGGCTGGGGACTCTGGTTGAGGGTTCACTCCTCAGTCCTTCTTGGACTCGGGGGTGGTGACTGTTGGAGCATGCAGTACTTCCCCACCCCAGACACCTCCTTCAAGGTCCAGGTCGCAAGGCTGGTGCTCCAGGCCACCCACACAGGGGATCTAAGCCGCAGGCACAAAGCAGTGTGTCCTGCTCCACTCCCGCCTGGTGCGGGCGACTCATCCCTTCCTTACCTTCTGCCTCCATCTGGTGGCTCCTGGTTGCCCGCATTTGGTTGGGCATTGCTTTCTCGGCTGCACACCTCCTTGAGCTCACCTCCGCGGAAACGCTCCAGGAAGGAGTCTGTTCTCTGGGCCTCATGGTGTAAGTGCCTGGTGGCCCATGCTCGCAGTGAGATGAACAGGCGAGACATCCTAGAAGGACATGGACAGGGAGCCAGTGCAGAGACGAAGGAGATGGAAAGCCCTCTTTCCCAGGGCTGCGGCGGAAGCAGAGATGAGTGGCAGGACATGGGTCCCGGGGATCCTGGGCTCAGGTGTGCTTCTCCACTCTGCCGGGGTCTTACTCCCTTCTCCTCCATCACCTGCAGTCTGGGGCAGAGCTTTCTAGATAAGGGACATTGTTTTCATTTTAACTTTGTCCTTTTAATACTTGGACTCTGCCAAAGGCATGATCGTTCAAATGGGGGCATTAGCAGCTTTTCTGCCTATTATTCCTTTTGTAGGGCTCTTTGTTATGACCGGTAAGCATAGGAATAGGAAAAAAGTCCAATTTGAAAATGGTGATAAAATTTAGAACAAGGTTTAAAGGAGCAAATACTCAGATACAACTTAGATTTTTTCCCCTAATCCTTGTCTTATTGTTTGTTATGCAAACTCTTGTTTCTTCCCCAGGCTGGTGCGTAAGTTCCCTTGCAAGTTGCTCTGGCCCGTCTCCTGGAGCCAGGGCCGCGAGCACCTGAGACCAGTCATACCACATCCTCAGAGCCTGCCTCAGCTCCAGCTTTCCGTGAGAAGCCTTCCCCATCTCTTCCAGAGGGGAATGAGAAGAGAGCCTGACCTCTGGGTGTCCTGACTTGGCACCTACAGCGCATGCCACTGTTCTCGATCAAAAAAATTCTGAGCAGGGGCGCCTGGGTGGTACAGAGGTTAAGCGTCTGCCTTCGGCTCAGGGCGTGATCCCGGCGTTGTGGGATCGAGCCCCACATCAGGCTCCTCGGCTATGAGCCTGCTTCTTCCTCTCCCACTCCCCCTGCTTGTGTTCCCTCTCTCGCTGGCTGTCTCTATCTCTGTCAAATAAATAAATAAAATCTTTAAAAAAAAAAAAAATTCTGAGCAACCTAGAACAAGGTCCTGAGCTGTCACTTGCCTTGACCCTAATCACACACTTGGGAACTTTGCCTCAGAGAATAAGTTAAAGCAAGAAGACATTCCACGCACAGGGATGTTGACAGCCACTGCGGCAGACAGACGTGGAGGTGCCCACCCAGCCCAGCCTCTCTGCTCTGGACATTCCTCCCGCCCCCATCCTCCCGCTGTGGAGGGGCTGGAACCCAGGTCACGCTCCCCACTCCAGCTTCAGCCGACAGGCCCGGGAATGGACAAGACACCCACAGAGTCACTCGAGCCTCTGAACTAAAAACCACTCCAAGATGGGGTTGGGTGTTTCAACTCAAGATCATATAACAAAGGCCATTTTCAGCTGTGCCTGCCGATGTGTGAACAGAGAAAGCCAGAAACAGAGGAGACATGCAGAAAAAAACAAAAGTCAGAAAGATCATGACACTCCAGGAGAAAAAGAGAGGAAGAGGGCAGGTGCCTCCCCTACTTCCCTCTCATGAGCCCCATTGGCTCCCTTCCCATGAGGTGCTCTGTCTGAGCTTGTGCCGGCCTCCTGCCTCAGCCCTCCCCCAGGCCTTTCAATATGAGCTGGTGTGACGGTGTCCTCTGCCTTGCAATCATTGAGCCTCAAGACAGCATTTTATTAGCAAGACAAAAACACTGGAAATCATGGAAATGCCCAGCTACGAGGGGCTAATGAAAGAAATATTCCTCCACAATGAGAAATACGAAGAATAACTAGAGGAATTAATTTTTGCAATAATCTTAAGCAAAAACTGTAGAACACGTGACTATAAAACTACAGCATTGGTAAAAGAAAAAAAAAATTGGTGGAAGGAAATAACAAGCCCCATGTTTGCTGAGCACCTGTCGTGAGTCAGCACTTGGTTCTGATGCCGGCCTCACGTTGTTCCACGCGTCTCCAGATGAGATCTGGAAAGGTAAGATGACTTCTTCAAGGTGGCACAGCTCTCGGAGCCCGAGTGCAGATACCGGCTCAGAGCCTGGATAATCTTGCAAATCCTTTTGCAAGGACGGGAGCTATGAAGTCTAGACATGCACCCAAGAGGACCTGCCAGAGGCTGTCGCCGACACTGCCCCTAGGGCCATCTGAGTGCCACCGAGGTCCACCAGTGCTCTCCTGAGGCTGGCTGGTCTTGTTTTTCAATTCTTTTGGGAACCCTTCCTGGTTGGCTTTTTCCTAAATTCTTCCAGACTCGGGCAAGTACTTCAATATCATTTTCTATGAAAGCAATTTCAGATAACAGCAGTTTGTCTTAGGTTTTTCTCGGCTTGGAACGCTTGACCTGAGACAGTATTACTCAGGGATAGATTTCTGACTGCTCTTCTCCTGCCCCTTTTCTTCTCCAAATCTTCAACTCCACCTCCACCACCGCCCCCTGCCCCCATCTCTTCCTGAGACTCATCTACCTTCCTCCTGCCTCAGTCTCCCTCTTCCCAAGGTGAGCACTGAGCCTGGTCGGTTACCTGGCGGGCCCCTGGCTGGTGTAGGAGCTTTGCCTGGACTCCGCCAGTCCTCTGGTCTCCATGGCGATCTCCTGCTGCAGTTCTGACGACGTCTCCTCGCTCGGCGAGTGGACCCTAGGAAATCAAATATGCAGCAGGCTAAATTGATTTCAAGCTCATCCCCTCCTGGACACACTCAGGGATGAGCTGGCCAGATGTCCTGCTTAATGAAGAAAGCCGCCGGCCCCGGTCTTCACTCTGTCAGTCCGTGCTCCAGCAGGATCCAGCAGATCCCAGCTTTTAGGCTCGACGTGGCCTTTCCTTTACAGCAAGCCTGACCCTGGAAGGTAGCCTGTCCAGCCACTGCCCGTGGAGTTAAGGGGGCAGGCCCACAGCACACGGTCCTCATCTGAGCTCCTGGCGGGGGTGTCCCAGGACCTGCCATCAGGAGCCGCCGCAGCTGCTTCTATGCAGTGATTCCAGAACAAGAATTTTGGTTCAAACACATCTCTGTATACTGAAATCCTATCTGCTAAGGCCAGACGTGTGTACGCCACAGTCACACTATCTGGGCAGGTATTTTGTGCTCGGCCAGCAGCCTTCCCAGGAGCCCATTCGGTATTTGATTAAAAGGGGTGTCCTAGAATATCGGAGGGAGTTGGCCTAGCCCTCCACGTGCTTTTGTACAGTGCTTTCGCATGACAATTCATTTCTCCTGGGCCCTTTTGTCAAACCCTAACCTCTGTCCCCTGCAGTGGGAGACTGGGCAAGTGACCTCACCCGTCTAGTTCACGGTGAAAAGCAGGGGCACACATAGGACAGGGGCCCACAGCTCAATGCGAGCACCAGTCACATCAGCAGAGCCTTGGTGTTTGTGGAACTGCCCGGAATCAGACCAATGTGTTCGGGCATATTTTGCTTTCGTTCCCTGTCTTTTAAAATCTCCTAGGGCTGAAAATTTGATCAGCTTGATTAAAAGCCATCCAGGCATTGGCCTCTAGGGATTTGCACTTCATTCTATGAGTCTTGAAGAGCCCAGGCAGGACAAATTAATTCCATCACGTGACCTATTCCAACCTAATCAGCCTTCTTAACAAGGTGGCAACACAGTTGAGGAAGTAAGCAATAATTAATGTCAGGAGAAGGCTCTCTCTCTCCTTGGTGAGGGATTAGAAGGCAGAGTCCTGAATCCCAGCCGCAGATCTGCTGACTCCTCTTTCCACAACCTCCTTGCCATCTCCAGCCGCAGGGCGCTCACGACCGTCCCATGGCCCGGCCGGGCCATCTCTGTAGTGGGTTCTTCCCTCCCTCAGTTTCCTCAGGCCAAGGCTCCGTTTTGTGCTGGAACTACACAGAGGCGGGCCACTTCATCTTCTCTTCATGTAGATGGGACACAAAGGGACAGCTCTCACACCTGCGCCACATCTGTTTCTGCAGGCTGGAAGCCCCCAGCTCACCCAGCCACGCCCGACCAGGTTCAAGGCTCTTCCCCGTCACGGTCATGCTCCTGTGAGCAGGTTCCTGCATTCCTGCCTGGCTGGGCAAGGAGACTGAGACCACTCTGCTGTGACTGGACCCCAAGCCAGAGGTCACTGTAGGTTTGTGACCTTGTGTGCGTTTGGTGTTACCATCACCAACTACCATCAGCTCAACCCAAAGTCCTGTAACACAGGCTGCTGCTAAGCCAGAAGGTCCTATCTTGTGCATGTACAATTGATTTGTTGGAAGTAAGTTCTGGACCTTTCCATTTATCTGAGCCACTTGATGTTTTGGGACCCTTGGTATGCAGTGGTGCCATGCTAACCTTTCCTCCCAACTCCATCTTGTTCACATGCAATACACAAACCACAGGCCATTTACCGAGAGTTTACTATATGCCAGGCACATAGATCTTATCATTTAATCCACAAAACCATCCAATAAGAGAGAAAACTGAGGTTCAGAGACGTTGAATAACTTCCCCAAGATCATCCGGCCGAGTGGCAAAGCTGAGGTTTGAACGTCATTCCATCCCACGTCAAAGTCTGCTCTCATCATCCACTCTGTCTGCTCTCTGTATTTTCATATATGGCACTGATTAAAGCAAAAGTTTACTAGGACATGGCTGAGGACTGAGCCCTGTGGCATGCCACTAGAGACACGGCTCTGGTCCACCTGGCTATACTGTGTGGGCATGGTTCTTTATTTTCAAACCATCTACTTGAATTCTCCCTCTCTACCCCTAAAAGACCACTGATGTTTCATCCTGCGACACATGAAAAACCCTGACAGAAGTCTCCCTGCAGTTAGGAAGCTCTGATCCCCTTGCCTTTCTAATAATCAGCATACTAAGAATGTGGAATGCACATTCCAAGGCCCCCGGGGCAGTTCCCAGAGGAGGGAGAGTGGGGCAAGTGAGTGAGTCCACATCTCTAGTCCCTGGATCCTAGCAGCTGGCATGTGGTGGGGTGAGGGGAGCAGCAACCAACAGCTGGGCTGCAGCTCCGTCACGGCATGTGTGCCCGGAAGATCCGGAGGCAATCCCAAGGGTGAAGGTGTTCTGTCCCCACCAGCACTTCCTTAGGGAGATCTGGGCACCAAGAAGTCGGCCCAGCACTTCTGCCCAGTCTGCTTTCTGTTAATTACGTGAGGGCACATCCTGAGAACAGATTTATCTGCATTAGTAGCAAAGGAATCAATGACATCAGAGCTGATGAGGATGTGAGGACAAAATGCCCCCCAGATTCCAAAGCAGGCCTGCTCCTGGCAGCGGTGAGGGCTCCCATGTGGGGGCTGGACCTAGGACACTTGCTTGAAGGGTAGGCGGCAGAGTGGGGAGCCAGGAGGCATGGGTTCGAATCCCTAACCCTAACATCTATTAGCTAGGTGTTCTGTGGGCTGGTCACTTACCCTCCCCGAAGTTTCGTAGTCTTCAAAAAGGAAGTAAAGGAAAAGCTGGTGATTTTATACCAACTTAAGTATTGTTCAAACAGCCAAGTCCAGAAAATGCACATTTCACTATGAAGAACAGGGAAAGTCTTCTAGGAAGTAAGTTCAAGGGACCCAAGGGGGCCTATTCTTTTTGACCCATCTCCCCACTTGTTTGTTTGTTTTTTTTTTTTTGATGCTTGAAATTCTCTGATGTCTTCTAGCTCCCGAGTCTTGTTCAACATGTGGGGGTATTTAAATAGTCAACCCAGTTAGTTATTCCTCAGAGAAACTGATTTTACCAAGCAGATGGAAGAGGAGATGGGAAGAGAGAAGAGCCAGATGCCTGAGGTAACACTTTGAGTCCCCAAGGACCCACAGGTACTGAGAAAAGGGGAGCCACTCTGGCAACCAGTGGAAGAATGGGGATCCAGAACCTCCCAGAGGAATATAGAGGCAAGAGAGACCGGGGGCCAGGCCTCGTCCTGCCAGGAGCTGGCAGAGGGGTCTAGGACCAGGACAACCCGGAAGCTGCCCCCCGCTTGCCAGCTCCGACTGTAGGTGGCAGGACAGTGATGACGCCTTTGCAGGAAGGAGCTCTGTGAAGTTGGCAATTAGCAAGAACAAGGGCGGCCATCACAACCCAACGATGTGACTGTTTTCGAAAGAGAAGGTAATTTTCAACTTGCGACGCACATCTTCTAAGTTTTCTTATAAAGAGGAAGTTTGTGTCTGTGAGGTGAAGGTTTCCCCTCCCACTGGGAGAAGACAGGGGTGCTCATCAGAACTGCAACTTGTCGTCAGCTTTGCACTTTGCAGAGCACCTGGTGTCTTCCTCTGGTGACTTTGGAGATTAAAGAGTAAACAAACCTTTGAGAGCAAGGGTGGCGAAGATGATACCTTGTTTTTCTTTTCCTCCTCTCCAGCTCTGAGGAACTTGAATGACCCACCCGCACTGTCTTTGGCCGCAGGTGACCAGGGAACTTGTCTTCAGTCTGGGGAAGCAGGGTGAAAATGGTGTTCTTTGGTGATAATTGCTTTGGGCTCTGCTCGGAGAGCAGCACAAAGAAGGCTTCTCTTTGGTAGGACACAAACCCCTATGCCCCAAAGCTTGCCCAAAATAGCTACATCAGGAGATTGATCTGAGATTTGAGGTGCACTCAGTCCTCATGGTAATTCTCTGTCGCAGATTCTGAAGTCTTTCCCTACTGCATTATCTTTTCAAATATGCCAGACCGCTCTTAAATAATCAAGTCAACTAAACAGATCTAAATAGCAAAGAAAAATTCAAGACATTTTTATTTCTGGTATTTCCAGCATTTTGACTTTTTTGTGCAAATGAAATCTTTTCATCCATCCTTATGGTTTGTCACTAGGAAAGTGATCCCAATAATTTAAAAAAGGAGAAACAGAGGGGCATGTGGGTGGCACAGCGGTTAAGCGCCTGCCTTCGGCTCAGGGCGTGATCCTGGCGTTATGGGATCAAGCCCCACATCAGGCTCCTCCGCTATGAGCCTGCTTCTTCCTCTCCCACTCCCCCTGCTTGTGTTCCCTCTCTCACTAGCTGTCTCTATCTCTGTTGAATAAATAAATAAAATCTTAAAAAAAAAAAAAAGGAGAAACAGAAACCTGGCTCTCCAATTTGGTGAAAGATTTGGAGACAGGGATGTCTCAGGGGATGGGGACATGATAGCTCCTCCCTCCTAGCGGCATTCAGCAAAGGGTCACAGTGACACACAGGTTTCCAGCACAGTTTCTTGATATCATTGAGGACAAAGAATGATTAATATTTAAGGACAAACACAACTATTTCTCACACATGCTTTCTTAAAAAATTTGAATTTTGTTTTTTATTATTTTTTAAAAGTTTATTTAAGTAATCTCTACACCCAACATGGGGCTTGAACTCATGACCCTGAGATCAAGAGTCGCATGCTCTACCAAGTGAACTTCCAAGTGCCCCCCAAAGAATTTGTTTTATTATTATTTTTATTATTATTATTATTTTATAATAATCTTTTACTATGTTACGTTAGTCACCATACAGTATATCCTTAGTTTTTGATGCAATGTTCCATGATTCATTAGTTGTGTATAACACCCAGTGCACCATGCAATACGTGCCCTCCTTAATACCCATCACTGGCCTATCTCAGTCTCCCACCCCCCTGGATTTGAGTTTTAAAGCAAGGATCTATGATTTGTTCAAACACTGTTTCCTCCCCTAAAATAGTGATTTGAAACTTTAAAATTTTTATGTGTACGTGCCAAAGTCCCTGTTCAAATAAATTTCTAGGGAAAACTAGTTTATATTTAGACAGATGTTAGGCTGTGCTGGGAAGCAGAGGAGGGGCCTGGACCTGGCCTCTGGCCCAAGGCTCTTCCATCCCCCAGCCTGAACACACATGCTCAATCCTTGGTATCGCGAAGGAACCCATTCTAGAAACTTCCATCTGTTAACTCAGTCCTGCCTCCATAAGATAAAGCAAACATCTGTCTCATGAAGGAAGCATTCTTTTTCTCTCTCCTTTTAAAACCTCCATAGTGTCTCCATGGGATTTTGTATTAATCTGTCAACAAGCTTTTACCACGGGAGTGGTTGGGCAACACCCCAAGTGAGACTCAGTGAGACCAGACTAGTGGTCAGGCTGAGAAAGCATGACTTGGTCACAGGCAGGAAATGGCCAAATCCAGATGTCAGGACAGCTGGAGCTGAGTTCAGAGGAGGAGAAGGCTTCCAGCCTGGAACACGAGGGAAGGCCCACAGGAGGGGGACTCATTTCCAAGACTGACAGTGAGCACTGACTGAACACTTTCTACACAGCTGGGACTGTGCTGAGAGCTTTCACCTGTTTTAACCTCACTACAGCCCTCCGAGGTCAGTACTAGTCCACTATGCAGATGAGGAAGGAGCAGCCTGGAGAAGTTGCACAACTTTTCAGAGCTGGTCAGTTGCAGAGCCAATGCTCAAATTCAGCCAGCCTGACCCTGAGCCTGTTTGTTATCACGCTGCTCCGGGGATGGGGGATAGGAGGGAGAGTGAAGGGCTTTTTCCTATCCATGAAGATGGTAAATAGCATTGTTGAAGGGCATCAATTCAGAGCCTCTATGTGGCTGTCCAACGCTCCTAGTGTGCATAAACCCAGTGTGAGCCCACAGAGAGTCTCTTGGGAGCCAGAGGCCCATCGCTGGGGTCCATGTGGCTTAAATTGAGCTAGCAACTTAAATAAATTGAGCTAGCAATTTATTTCACAAAGGGTCATCTTCCAGGAGACCCTGTGAGCTCTCTTGAATAGCCCACACCTCAGGCTGGGCTTGTAGGCCACTGGCTGAGGCAGAGCCAGGACAAATCAGGCAGAGCTGGACCATGGTGGTGTCTGGTCAAGCAGGCATTCTGGGCAGGAGCCCCAGCCCATCAATGGGGCCTGCCTTTTCTCGAGTATCTAACCATAAAGAGACAGACTAAGTCCCTGTTGTTCTCAGCCCCAGGGAGTCTGGAAGTTCTATGAGATGCTCTGATGCTGTCCCACTCAAGACAAAAGCAAGCAATGGGGGAAAGTTCCATTTTGCTTCAAATTCTTCTTGATCCTAACAGCTTCTGTCCTTCTCCCATTGGGCCCAAGGTCTCAGGAGCCCAGTGCTGCCCAGGGAGCTTCATTTTACTGCTGTGCCCCATGTGTGGACCTTTTCTCCCCTCCACCCCCATCTTCTTTGAACACCCTGCCCCAAGAGGTTTATTAGCACAGATGTGAAAAAGAAGATATTCGTGCATACCAAAGTCTTAATAGCAGATTTCTGTCCTAAGATTGTTCTTTTTTTTTCTTTTAAATTAGGGGCAATGACTTAACTTAAAGGAATAAGTCCCCAGTGGTGGGACACAGGTATCGACAGTAGGCCAGTTAGGAGGGAGAAATTTGAGTAGAATGAGAATTTCTGATGGCCCTGAGTCATATGAAAAATTCCTGGGGCTCTAGCACCATGTTAAAATGATTGGAGGCAATAAATATCTGTTGGGATGCTTTGAGATATTCCTCCCCTTGCCTGAATCCCCAAAGGTGGGGTCCTAGGACTACATAAATTTGTCGTGACAGAGACACAGTCTCTTTGGAAATTGTTGTCCATCACTCATGAGCAGGGTTAGCTAAGGAGTGGGACCAAGAATCTAGACAGAAAAAACAAACAGACAAATGTGCATCTGAAAGAAGAGGTGATATACATTAGTAACTGAGGAGAAATGGTGGATGAGGGCCCAGTACCAGGGATGTGAGCACTGAGGGACTATCATTGCACTTAATGATCATTGGATAATATGCAGTTACCATGGGAGTGAGAAGTTTTCATGGGAGGGGGAAGTTTTCAGTGTTATATATATGGGACAACAATAACATAAATACAGGAAATAAAGTTTCTCATGGTTCAACTCAATCAACTGTTTGAGAATATAAGAAACATGAAAACGTAAGTCCATTTGCACCAAACAGGTACACTCCCACTTCCTCACCATTGTGCCAGGAGTTTGGAAAAGAAGCTGCTCCATTTTGCAGTTGAAGAAACTGAGGCATGGAGAAATTAAGTGGGTTTTCCCCAGTCTACTAGTAAACTACGAACAGGGCTAGAAGTAGGACTCAAGGCCCAGATTTCCTTATGGCTGCCTGTGCGGGGATGTCATTGATGGGGCACTGGCAAGGCACAGCCCACTCCCTGCAGACCATGAGCACAGCATGAATCCTGACCTTGCACTGGAAGCGAGAGACAGGGTATCTGATTTGTACTACATTCCTAGCGCCCAGGACAATGGCTGATGCACAGAGTCCAATAAATGTCTGAGGTGTACATGGGAAAGTAAGGAAGTTTGGAGAAGTTTTTACTGTAAAATTTAATTTGCTGCATTTGAATCTTCATTTTGTTACCTTTTAGGAGTTACATAACATTTTGAGCCTCCTTTTCCACCTCTCTAAAATGAGAATAAAAACTACTTCAGTGGGTTGTGAAGCTTAAGTGAGATGAAATAAGTGAAGTCAGAAGGAGCACTGTGAAGAGCCAGCACCCTCCAACCTGTGGTTGGCCACAGGCTAAGGCACTGTTTACCCCACAGCCTAGATAGCTATGGAAGCAACTCATTTTATGGGCATAAAATGGAAAGTCCATCTTACCTGCTGAGGCCATTTTCAACGTGGTCTAGATCTCTGTCCGTGGTCCTTACCGCAGGGTGGGAGAATTGCGTGTTAATCTTGGCCATCTTCTTGCTTTGTCACGTTCAGCCCCAAGGTGTTTGCTGAAACGTGAACACAAAGCAGATCACATCAGGACGGGGAAGCAGCTACACACCCAACTCGTTGTAGGTAAGGGCTCTTTCCCTGGGCAAGCCCTGGCACACATATCCTCTTCCATTTCTCCCATAGTTCCAGCTACGCTGTGTTTTAGTTGGGTATCTTTGGGTTTTTCTTCCCAGCCTGAAGCACAAGCAAGGTCTTGCACTGCTTTGTGTATGCTGCCATGCCAAAGAGCTGCTCAAAGTTAAATGCTGATCTAGCCAACGAAGTTGGTACTTGATATAAGAAAGCTAAAATCCTCATGATTCTGTGGAATGATATGATGTTCCTCTTGACTCTGGTTTTCTCACTTACTTATTTTTATTTTATAATTTTGCACATGTTTTAGTAGCTCTCCCAAATCCCATTTTAAAACAAAGCATAAAAAAAACAATACTTGACATTCATAAAAACCTTTCCAATGTGTTGTTATACTCAAAACACATGCCATCCCATTTAATTTTCATAATAATGTCATCAGATATTTACAATTTTTATCCCCACTTAAAGATGACTAAATTAAGACTCAGAGATGTTAAGTATCTTGTTCAAGCAAAGAGATAGGTAAAACCTGTTGATGGCATGATCCTAGGGCTAGAAATCAGACAGTGAATACTCTCCCTTCAGCAAACATTGGAAGGTGCCCCCAAGACTGATGAGGAAAGAAAGCTGATGTGAGCACAGAGGCTATTTCAAATGGTAGATGGGTTATGTGTACTCCTGACTTAGGCCCCTGACAGGTAGGACAGGGGAAAATGTGTGTGATTAAAGGGAAATGTTAGTTTAAGATAAGTCAGAAGATCTTGTTTTCCCAATTGTTCATAAACATCATAATAGGTGTCTTTTTTAAAAAATTAAAAATCAGGATCCAAACCAGGTCCACATATTCTGATGGGCTGACTGGCATTTTTTAATCTAAAGTGTTTTTTTTTTTTTAAGATTGATTTATTTTAGAGGGAGAGAGATGCTCATGTGTGCAGGTTTGGGGGAAGGGGGAAGGGAGAAGGGTGCAGAGGGAGAGAATCTTCAAAGTTCCCCCCATCCCAATCTGAGCATACAGCCCAGTGGTGCGGGGCTTGATCTCACAACGCATGAGATCATGACCTGAGCCAAAACCAAGAGTCAGACACTTAACTGACTGAGCCTCCCAGGTGCCCCTAATCTAAGGTTTTTGCTGCGTTTCTCTTCTTTCTCTTTGTGGAAGAAACATAATTGTACTCCAGAGTTTACTATAGTATGGATTTTTGCCAATTCCAAATCAACAATGTTTTCTGTAAATTGGCTGTTGTACTCAGAGGTGTGGTCAAACTGGGGTTCAATTTTTTTTCAAGAATATTTCTTTGGGTGATTTTAGCACCCACTGATGATCATTGCCTGGACCTATCATTTCATTACGAGTTGCAAATTGGTGAAATTCTATCATTTCTTCTCTACCAATTAGCTGATATAGTCTTAAATAAAATTTTACTTATTATTTGGCTCTTCAGTGGTACTATTCATACAGGAAAGGCAAGATAAACAATTCTTTCCTCTTATTTACCAGTTTTTAAGTCTTGACATCCTAAGTGATTCCCCAACTGCCCTATGAATTTTCACATTTCCTAGCCCAGACAAATTCTGGGAGAACTCACAAATGAGATCATGAAATTACAGTCAATGATCCTGAGGCAGCTGTTGAAAATGAAACCTGCCATCCAGCCAGGGCCCCCTGAGTGCGAGGCCCTTGCATATCCACTACTCATTAATCCTCAGGAGCCCCAAGAGGTAATAGTGACGCTGGTTTTGCAGGCGTGGGTCTGTCTGACCCTGAAGTCCACGTAGTGGTTTGTTTTGTTTATCACACCCACTGTAGGAGATTAGAAATGCGCAAATATAATCTTAATTTTCAAGCACAGGAAGAAGATGTATCCTGCCAACTACCAGGGTGACCTTGAAGTGGATCCTAGGCGTGAGTCTAAGAATGGTTTGTGAGCATGTCTCAAATGAATGTGAGTTTTCTAGGGCTTGACTGGGGAACTAACAACATATCGTTTCAGACAATTTCCGTTTTCTTTACGGCAGTACTAAATCCAGAATGTTTTCTCCCCCTGCCCCCCACCCCCAAACACACTTATTGACTCCTTCCACATCCCAGACATGGTGCCTGGCTCCAAAGATTATGAAGATGAAGAAGACAGATCTCTGTCTTTGAAAGCACAAAAGTGCTTGGGGGAAACAGGAATGGAAATGGGGGGGTGTGGGTAGGATACAGAGGTGTAGAAATAGAGGTCGAAGCATGGTGGGGAGCAATGTGGAAGGGGGGAGGCACTAATTCTGCCTCAGGGACCACAGAGGTCTGAGGAGGCTTCTCAGGTGAGTGGTGATCACAGTATTTATTCGACATTATTCAACATTTACTGTGTGTTAGCCATTGTGCTATGCACCTTTAAGGATTTGATTGTGATTTCTGTGCTCTGGTGCATATTTTAACTTTCTCCATCACTCTTGCCTTGGACACCTAAGGAGGCCAGGAATCTAATACAGCTCATCTGCACTCCAGTGTTTCTCATACTTTTCTCATTCCTTTGTTAACTCCAAAAGACTTGAAGGCAAGAACTGTTTCTTTTACTTAAAAAATATCTTATCCTCCTAAACACCAGTGTATATACACACGGTGGGTAATAAAAAGCAGGTGGCATAAATGGAGGAGGGACAGGTGAGTAATTGCAACAATGACACTAATAGTAACAACTGTATGTTTACTGAGCATTTACTCTCTGCCTGGTACTGTTCTAATCATTTTAAATGTGTATTAACTCATTTGATTCTCACAATGCTCCATGAAGGAGTCACACTGAACATTTCTATCTTACTTAAAAATGGATGGAACTTTATAAGGGAGAGAGCAAGTAGGCAACAAAGGAGGTCAAAACATGTAAAGCTCTTTCTTCTTAACTAAAATGTGCTTCTGAAGAAAAAAATCTTGGTCCCTACTTATGATGACTAGCTCTTTATACTAAAAAAATATTGTCCATGCTCTGTCTTTTTCTATTATGGCTTAAATGTGAAAACCAGTCCTGGTTCAATTTGTGTCATTTGAAACATTATCATTTTCCAATCCCTAAATGTAGCTGAGACAATAAAGAGGTGTCAAGAGCCCAAGATGAGTACTCTTCTGACCCACTGGAGGATTTTCTGAATTATCATTGTCTTTGGTTATGATTCCTAGGAGCCAGTGGCTGGCAGGTCCCATTAGTGAAGCACAGAGTCTAGATACAAAACCATGCCAAAAAGACTGAAACCCCAATCAGAAGAGAGCCCCACAGTCTGACGGACAGGCACACCGGGTGCAGACCTTTATTTTCTCCAGCTGAAACAGATCAATTTTACCATTTAGGATCTACAATATTCTCAGAAGTAATATCTCTCTGGGTTTCATCCATTTCGGTTCCCTACAACTCAACTTTCTCAGCATCACTCTGGGCAAAAGTACTCAGCAAATTCTCAGTAAATGTGAGGCTGGGCAGCCTTGCTTTGTCAAACTAAACTCCAAAGATAAGCCAATAACTCTCTTATGGCCTACATGCCTTGGAACTTTTTCTAAAGCACACTTCAAATTGTCTCTCCCTTCTTCCCCTATCCCATCTGGAAACTGCAGGATGAAAGGAAGCTATCCAATACTAAGCCACTTAATCACTCTGAGACCTGTGAACCAGCCCACAGAACAAACACTTGAAACAGAACAGACATTACTATAGGCGATGATGAAGGCTGTGTTTTCAAGCATTCCTAGGTTTATGTAGGGGGAAGACACTAGTAAAATACCTTTTGTTTGAGGCAAATGGCATTGGAAAGACAATATAGGTGGTCAAGGGCACTGTACTGAGAGAAAGGAAAGCTGGATTCTCTTAGCTCAGCCTCCAATTTGGGCAAGTAACCTTGCATTTTGGTTTCTTCATCCAATGGTGGACATGGACTTATTGCAAATGAAATCTTTCACAGAAACTCAAAAATAAAACATTTACTTGTAGCATTTTATTTAAGTGTATTTGAAAACACTTATAAAGACAGTTAGTGGGTATTTACCTCCTCCCTAAAGTGGAAATACTAATTCAAAAAGATCTGTGCACCTCTATGATCACTGCAGCATTATTTACAATAGCTAAGATACAAAACAACTTAAGTGTCCACCAATAGATACTCAACAATTAAAAAAGAGAGAGAGAGATCTTGCCATTTGTGACAACATGAATGGACCTAGAGGGTATTATGCTAAATGAAATAAGACAGAGACAAATATCATATGATTTCACTTATACGTGGAATCAAAAACAAACAAAAAAAACCCCATAAAGAAACCCAGAAATACAGAGAAAAACTGATGATTGTGGTGGGGGGCAAAAATGGGTGAAGGGGAGTGGGAGATACAGGCTTCCAGTAATGGAATGAATAAGTCATGGGGATAAAAGGTAAAGCATAGGGAATATAGTCAATGGTACTGTAATAGCATAGTATGGTGACAGATGGTATTACATTTGTGGTGAGTATAGCACAATGTATAAAGTCATCAAATCACTATGTTGCACACCTGAAACTAATGTAACATTGTGTATCAACTATACTTCAATTAAAAAAATCAGTGGAATAGAAATTAATTTTGACCATGGTGTCCAGTATATTAAAATTTGGAGAAAAATACATCAAAAAACCTTAGAATGTACACAGAACACCTTAGGGAACTCTGTGGAACAAAGTTGAAAACCAAGGCTCGGTTGGTTATTAAAGGTCTTTCCATTCCAAGAGTTTCATGATGGAAAAAACCGTAGAGTGCAAAAAATGTGCCTGACAGTCCTCTCATAGTTTGTGTGTGAATGTGATCTTACTAGAAGAAATAAAATAAAATAAAAATATTCCAGGGCTTCAAAAACAGAAAGGAAAAATCTATATAATGTTAAAAATTTCTGGGCATGGTACAATACAAATAAAAACAACTTGAGGGGCGCCTGAGTGGCTCAGTCAGTTAAGCATCTGCCTTTGGCTCGTGTCATGGTCCCAGGGTCCTGGGATCAAGCCCTACACTGGGCTTCAGCCGCACCTTGGTCTCCCTGCTCAGTGCAGGTTGCTTCTCCCTCTCCTTCTGCCCCTCTCCCCCACTTGTTCTCTCTCCCTTGCACTCTCTCTCTCAAGTAAATAAATAAAATTAAAAAAAAAAACAATTTGAGTATCAGAACTTACATGAGAGGACACTTTGAAAATTACATTATGACACCTAGATCCTTCCCAAGAATGCAAACTTGATTTAACATCCAAAATCAGTCAATGTAATACACCATATTAATTAAATGGCAAAAGCCATATGATGAATGCAATAGACTTGAGAAAATCGTATGACAAAATCCAACATATTTTCAGGATAAAAACAATCAACAAAATAAGAACAGAAATTCCTTAAACTGATAAAGGGCATCTATGACAAAACCACAGCTAATATCATACTTAATGGTGAAAGACTGAACGCTTTCCCCTAAAATCAGGAACAAGACAAAGATATTCACTCTTATCACCACCATGCAACATTGTACTACTAGCCAGGGCAATTAGATTAGAAAAACAAAAGCATCCAGATTGGAAAAGAAAAAGTAAAACTATCTCTATTTGCAGATGACATGATCTAGAACACAGGAAATCTTAAGGAATCCATTAAAAAACTATTAGAATTAATAAATGAGTTTAGTGGTATGGTAGGATACAAGATCAGCTTACAGAAATCAATCATATTTCTATACACTAGCAGTGAATATAGGAAAATGAAATTAAGAAAACAATCCCATTTTTAACAGCAGCAAAAGAGAATTAAACACCTAGGAAATTTAACCAAGGAAACTGAAGTTTTGTACACTGAAAACTGTAAGACATTGTTGAAAGAAATTGAAGATACAAACAAGTGGAGAGATATTTACTGCTCATAGATTGGGAGGATTAATATTACTAATATGGCAATACTCTTCAAATTATCTACAGATTCAATGCAATCCTTACCAAAATCCCTGCTGGAATTTTTGCAGAAATTGACAAGACGATACTAAATTTACATGGAAATTCAAGGAACCCCAAATAGCCAAAACAATCTTGAAATCTTGAAAAACAAGAACAAAGTTGGAGAACTCACACTTTCTGATTTCAAAATCTTATTACAAATTTCCAGTAATCAGGATGGTGTGCTACTTAAGGATGGGTATATAGATTAATGGAATAGAATTCAGAGTCCAGAAATAAACTCCCACCTTTATGATCAATTAATTTTTGACAAGGATAACAAGATAATTTAATGGAAGAAAGAACAGTCTTCTCAACAAATGTTACTAGGAAAACTGAATATCCACAGGCAAAATATTATACACCATATACAAACAGGAACTCAAAATGGATCACAGACTTACAAGTAAGGGCTAAAATTATAGGATTCCTAGAAGAAAACACAGGAGTAAACCTTTACGGCCTTAGGTTAGGCAATGGTTTCTTAGATATGACACCAAAAACAAATTAAAAAAGAAAAAAATAGATTACTTCATGAAAATAAAAAATCTCTGCATCAAAGAACACCAAGAAAGTAAAAAATCAACCCACAGAACGGGAGAAAATATTTTTAAATCATACATTGGTACAGGTCTTGTACCCAGAATATATAAAATTACAACTCAATAATGAAAAGACAGCCCAATTAAATAATGGGCAGAGGATTTGAGTAGACATGTCTCTGAAGAAGATACATAAATAGTCAACAAGCATGTGAATATAAGCATATTTAGTCATGGGGAAATGCAAATCAAAATCCTGATGAAATACCACTGCATACCAACT
Organism: Ursus arctos; assembly: GCF_023065955.2. Lineage (NCBI taxonomy): Eukaryota > Metazoa > Chordata > Mammalia > Carnivora > Ursidae > Ursus > Ursus arctos. Next base: position 11,060,012 of record NW_026623100.1, read on the forward strand.
ACAATGGCTATAATAAAAATACAGATAATAACAAGCATCGGCCAAGGATATGGAGAAGCAGGAAACCTCACACACTACTGGTAGGAGTGTACATGATGCTCCCATGTTGGAAGACAGTCGGGCAGCTCCTCAAAATGCTAAACGTAGTTGTCATATGACCCAGCAATTTTGCTCTTGAGTACATACATAAGAGAAAAGGAAACATACATCTACGTAACAACTTGTACATGAATACGCATAGCAGTATTATTTTTAATAGCCAAAAAGTGGAAACAACCTACATGTCCATCAGCTGATAACCGGATAAACAAAATGTGGTGTATCTACATAGTGGAATGTGATTTGGCAATGGAAATGCGTAAAATACTGACTCGTGCTACTGCATGGATGAACCTTGAAAACATCATGCTAAGTAGAAGACACAGGATGCAAAAAGGCACATGTTGTATGATTCCATTTACATAAAATGTCCGGAATAGGCAAATCCATTGAGAGAGAAAGTGGATTAGTGGTTGCTGGGGGAAAGGGATCGGGTGGGGGGAGGTGGCCAGAAAAAAAAATGACTGCTAATACCTACAGGGTTTCTTTCAGTGGTACTGAAAGTTTTAAAATTATGTTGTGGTGATGACTGCACCACTGTGAATATTACTAAAAAGTGCTGAATTGTATACTAGATGTATAATAGATGACTTTTATGGCTGTGAATTATATCTAAGGAAGTCAAGTTAAATCTAATATCAAAACTTCTTTATTTTTTTAATTTAAATTCAATTACCCAACATATAGTACATCATTAGTTTCAGATGTAGAGTTCAGTAATTGATCAGTTGCATATAACACCCGGTGCTCATCACATCACACGCTCCCCTTAATGTCCACCACCCAGTTACTCCATCCCCCATCCCCCTTCCCTCCAGCAACCCTCCGTTTGTTTCCTATAGTTAAGAGTCTGTTATGGTGTTTTTCTCTCTCTGATTTCTTCCCAGTTTTCCCTCCCTTCCCCTCTGACCCTCTGTTTTCTTTAATTCCACATATGAGTGAAACTATATGATTTTTGGCTTTCTCTGATTGACTTATTTCTCTCAACATAATACCCTCCAGTTCCATCCATGTTTTTAAAAATGGTAAGATTTCATCCTTTCTAATGGCTGAGTAATATTCCATTGTATATATGAACCACATCTTCTTTATCCATTCCTATGTCAATGGACATCTGGGCTCTTTCCATAGTTTGGCTATTGTGAACATTGCTGCTATAAACATTGGGGTGCAGGTGTCCCTTCAGATCACAACATCTTTATCTTTGGGGTAAATACCTAGTAAGTGCAATTACTGGGTCATAGGGTAGCTCTATTTTTACCTTCTTGAGGAACCTCCATACTGTTTTCCAGAGTGGCTGTGCCAGCTTGCATTCCCACCAAAACTTCTTTTAAAATGCAAAACTAACAGTATCTGCTACAAGAAACTCACAAAATATAAGTGTAATAAAGGAGAGAAATATCAAAATAGCACATTAATAATGAGTTTGATCACATTTTTGAGGGCTTGCACTATGCCAGGCACTGCTCTACAGCTTTTCACAAGTCAGAACTCATTTAATCCTCACAATAACCCTATGAGGTAAGTTATTATCCCTGTTTCAAGACACACATTTCACACTGCCAGTGCTATCGCAGGCAATTTCGTTGTAGGGCTTGCAAAGTTAATACCCCGCCACTTAAGAAACAAGGCCAATTTCTGGGACCAGTAGGTATTCAAAGCTGCCTCCGTCTGTCCAGTAAAAGTCCAAAAGGGCAGCTCAGGTCTTAGACCACGAGGGTGTGTCCAGTTGTGCTCAGACTGAGTTTCCAGGTAATGAGGGGAAATGGAGGTCAGAATTTGTGTTCTCTCTTTTCTGTGGAGTGGAGGATAGGCAAACCCAGGAATGTCCCCACACCAAGATAGAGAGGAGTCCAAGATAAGGTTGTTGTGTCTGGTTTCCCAAGCAAACCTCTGAATGGCTGTGAGGTAGAGTTCTCTTCCGACCTTTATGCATTTTTATAGCACAAGCAGAGAAAAGTTTGCATATGACAGCTGCAGATTTTCAATTCCTGTCTGAGAAAAAAATTAACATTGTTCCTGAGAACAGGAAGAGATTTGGGGTGAAAGAGAAAGCGCTGAAATTGTAACAAGATTATCAATTATGTTACTCAACCACCAGACAGAGACCTATCTCATGCCTAGAAAGTGTCTTAGTCTTCTGCAGAGATGACTCAGAATTAATGGGACTCTGGTTTCCTCTGCTCTAAGTGTACTCGATTTCTAAGGGACTGCTTTGCAATAAGATTCAGCTGCTCAGGTTGAGATTCCAAGAGATTGAAATGGCTTTCCAGATGTTGCTAGAGCTGGAGAACCCAGATCTCTGAAGCCAGCCCTATAGATGCTCTCCTCAGAATTCCATCCCCCCCAACACACACACACACACACACACACACACACACACACACACACACACACACACACACGATCAACAAGGATGGGCAAGGAACCTCCCTTCCTTCCCCAAGCCAAGGGCATGTTTTACCTAGCCTAGGTGCAGGCACAGGGGTAGTGTTCTTTTTTTAAAATTAATTTTGGGAATGTGATTGTAGAAGTAATTCACTGTCCTTATGAAAAGTAATAAGATGTTCATATCTAACTTTGAGCACTTGGTGCGTCAGGTGCTGTGCTCAGGAATTCACTCCAATTACTTCACTTACTCCTCCCAACAACCCACTGAAGGAGGTATTATAACTATTACTTCCAATTTACACATGAAGAAACTGAGACTCAGAATGGTTGAATAACTTGTTCAAAGTCACCCGGTGGCAGAACTAGAAAACAAAAGCCTGTTTGAGTTTAGCCCCTACATGGCATTGTTATGATGCAAGAGGGAATGTGTGAAGTCTTGCAAAGGAGAGCAAACGAAGTGCTGTGGGGACTAGATGAGGTCCAGGGTGCAATGCGTGAGGATGCAGTACAGGCAGCGAAGAGCATCACTGGTACTAAACTACCCAGAATGGCAGCACCCCAACTCCTCGCAGATATGCTCTTCCTCCCTGGAGCCCTGTCTTTGTTAACACCATGAACACCCAGGCCAGCTGTTCACCCAGGATGAGCCTCTACTCCTACTTCTCCCTCACTTGCCCAGATCCCAAATCCCCAAGTCCCCTTAGTTGCACTGCCAACTATCTGTCCCCTCTTTCCCTTCCATCATTCATTCATTAATTCAGAAATGGAGTGAGGGTGGGGGTCCTGGCCTCCCTTCCCAGTATTTTTGAAATAATGGCCTCACCTCTTTAATGCATCCAAGGCGTGGCACTTAGGAGGTGCTCAATGAGTGTGGAATGAATGAATGAATGAATGAATGAATGAATGAATGAATCTTCTGCACTAACACCAGGATCTTTCTAAAAAGTAGTCTGAATCATGTCACTCAGAAACTTTCAGAGGTTTCCTATTTTCTCCAGCATGCAGACTTAGACTAACATTCAAGACTTTTCATAACTTGGATCAGCCTAAAAGGGAAGCTCCATTCAAACCAAATTACTCATGCTTTCCTTAAGTGTGCCGCAAATTTTCTTGTCCCTCCTATTGACAGGCTCCCCAAATCTCACCTTGGACTTCCTGTATTTCTCAGTCTCCCTTCCAGGCCAGGTGAGGGCTGAATAACAGGCTCTGGCCAGTGGACTCTCCCATGATGCAGGGTCCCCCAATTCCCTCTAACCTCAGATGTTGCATAAGTGATGGATGGGCTAGCCCCTGAGAGGTTCCAAGTCTGTACATTACCAGAGTAGGATCTATCCTCTTCTGACTGGTCCACACATCTCTGGTCCCATTAGTCTGTCTAGAGAGAGGTTTTTCCTCTTTTTCTCCAGTTGAAATTCCTATCATCTTTCAAATTGCAACTAGAGTATGACCTCCTCTGGGACTCAGTCACTCCCCCTCTCTCTACTTTCAGGGCACTATCATTACCTCTATTTCAGCCCAGAGCAGAGCCCAGCTGACAGTGAATATAAGAGCTTGTCTATCACACAACACTGTGAGGTCCAGAGAGCATGGACTGTGTTTGTTTAATTAATTCTGTCTCCCACTGGACTTAACCTTGTGATTTGTACTGTGGAGTAGTGTGCACCTAATATTAATTAGGTCAGAGAGAAAAGTATTTGCCCCTTGACCTCAATGCAATGGGGATGGAAAGTGAAAGCTTGACCCATCTAAACCTGGAGGGCACAGTGGTTGGCAGGGATTAAAGAAGGTTTCAGGTGAACAGGCCTATAGGCAGGGTGTGCGTGTGTGTGGGGGGGTGCTATTCACAGAGCCTGGTCATTGCCATCCACACTCCCCCAGGAAATCTGAAGTCTGTGCACAATCTGGGGGAGCTAGCAAAGAGCCTCTGCAGCTTCCAACTGTTTACCTCCTGGGTACCATGGCGACGGGAGATTGGTCACCATGGCAACTCCATTATTAACCAGCCGCAGCAACCGCTGGCAGATAGTGAATGAGGACAGAAAAGGCATAAAAACGGGTACATCAAAGACAAGGGGCACATGCAGTCCTGGCCAAAGTCCCAGCTGAAGTGATTGAGATCTTGCTCTGACCAGTCATTCACCCTCTCCTGGCATCCCGCACCCAGCAAGGACCCCATTTATGGCTGAACAGAGGCTGAAAAGAAAAGTGCATGTGCTTGGGCATTCATGTGCAGTAAGGGCAGTTTGTGTCTTCCACGACCCCACTCCTAGCAAAGGAGCTCCCACCAACTCAGTGAAATCCCAGCTGGGTCCCCTGGCCTGGTAGAATTTTCAAGACTTTGGCACACAAGACCTGTATGGAGAGCAACAGTGATAGTAGTCACCTCCCCTCTCTTGACCCAACTTTTCACCGCCCCTTCCAATGATTTTTCACTGAGGGATTTTGTGACTTTGTTCCCAGACAATTATATTATTACTGGGTTTTATGAAGGAAAGTGTGTGTGTTGTGTGTGTGTGTGTGTGTGTGTGTGTGTGTGTGTGTCCCGCGGGAGGCAGGGGGTGGGGGATGGTGCTGGCAGACAGTCCATAGAGAAAGTTAAGGGTCTAGACAGCCCAGTCCAGGAGAGAGCCCAAACTCAGGTGGGAGCACCACTGCCCAGTAGTTTGGGGTACCAAGGATCATGCCAACCCCAGTTTGTCCCTCTGGAAGATTTGGTGAGGAGTGTCCACAGTGGGGCTCTCTGGTTTCCAGGCAAGAGGTTGCAGAGCTCGCACTGGGAGTCCTGAGCAAGCAAATTGCCCGTTGGAGGCACCAGACCCACGGACAGAGGCCCAGCGGTGGGCTTCGGGTCCTTTCTACTCTTCCCCTCCTTCATCCTCAGCCACATTTCTTGTCTAGCTGGAGATAACCACTCTAGAATGACAAAGCTTAAAATCTCAGCAACAGTATAAAGTAGGGCAGTTGTGAATTGAGGAAGTACAAGGGGAGAAAAATGAAACAATCCTCCATCTCCCCAGTCACCCAGCCCCAGCTATTGTCGGGGATTGCCAGGACAGACAGAGTGTGAGGAAAGGCTAGCCCAGCCTCCTTGGGAATAGTGAGTGGGGGGTGGGAGGTGAGCTGGGAGAAAAGCCTGAGGACCAGGACAGAAAGCCCGTATGATTATCGGGTTAGGGGATTGCAAGGGATCAGAGGGCCCGCTGCCCTTCTCCTCAATACCTAAGCACTAAGCCCCAAGGCCCAGAGTGGCCAAGATCATGGATAATGATTTTATCAATAAAAAGAAGAAGAAAGAAGAGAAATTGTGCTCACTTCCCTAAATAATTTGAACTCTTTACCTCCTCCTCAGCCCACCTGTCTCTGGATCTCCAATGCAGAGTAGGGTCCAGCGGAGGCAGTCCCTGGACCCCGGTCTGCTGATCTCCCTAGCTCCTGCTGCTTCCAGACCACGGATACAACTTCCCCACGTGCGGCATGGACTCGGAGACACTCTGCTAGTCCCTGACCTGAAGCCACAGAAAGGAGGCAGCCAAAGAGCTCTTCCAGGACTGGCGGCCATGGAGGCGTGGGGCCCGGCCTCTGGGTTACAGGGTGTCTTAGGGAGGTGTTCCTGAGGTGGTATCATGCCCAGACCTCCTACCTGTCCTTGTCGAAGCCAGTCCAACTCCTTCTGCCTCCTGCCCCGACGGCTCAGCCCGTCTTGCCCAGCGCGGTTGCCAGACGTGAGTACAAGAGATGCGATGGACTTGGGCACAGGGGCCGGCTTTGTCCTGTGATCCCGGCTGGAGGGGTGTGTGTGTGCCGGGGATGGGAACAGACGCCAGAGCGGGCCCTTGATTCTGCCCCTTTCTCTCTCTCTCCCCCTCTCTCTTCTGCGGACAGCGCCACGCCCGCACTAGTGCTTCGCAGCCCCACTGCCCTGCGCTGACTTCTTTAATCCACCACTTGGCTGAATGGAATCAGCGACCCAGTACATCTCCCAGCGCCCCAGGAACTCCCAGCTTAAGAGCCCCTACAGTCCTTACCTGCCAAAGTTTGAGTTCTCTGCGATGAGCCTCTGACAAAAAGCGTCTCCTCCTCGCTCCCTCCGGGTTCTGGGCAACAGCTCTGGTTTCACTCCCTCCCTCCCCAACGCTCCGGCCCCAGGAGCCTCCTCTGCTGACCGCGGAAGGAGTCTGGTGCCTCCCGCTCTCTCGCTCTCTGGGAAAGTCAGGTGAGGCTCTGGAGTCTCAAAGGTGGTCCTGGAAGAGGCAGAAGCCGCCCGTTGGTATCAGCATCCCTTCCAAGGGAAAAGGGTGCGAGCCAGGAGCAACATAACAGGAAAGTCTGCCTCTCAACCCTGGACCCTCTCCTAATCGGGAAGCAGCCACCTTGGACGCTTTGCTGGGGTGTTTTACCAGGAATGTAATCCACACTGGATGAGGACACAGTGGAGATTTGGGAGTCTGAAGTTTAAAGGTGGGAATATATATCCCTTTTAACTGATTTACCATCTTAGGGAGGGTTTTGGAAACAAATCTCTCTTAGGGATAGTGTGTCTTCTCCTTGTGGAGATTTGTTTCTTTCTGCCACAGCAGACATCACCAGATTCCCTGATCTAAACATTAAACCCACCAATCCTGCCAAAAGGAACTTCAACTCCTTTTGGAGAAAATAACTTAAAGACTCCACGTTTCTCCAGACTCACTTTCCCCCACAGAAACCGTATATCTAAGAACACACCTCTCCATCAAGGATGAAAACGTAAACTCACCTCCCCCTACCTCTTTGGTTCTGGATTGCAGGAGCAGGTCCTGGGAGGAATCCAGCCTTCTTGTCTGGGACAAGGTCTGGAAGCCTTTTGGGTTCCAGGTCCCCATGGCTGACACCCTTATGGGAAGAAGCTGCAGGAGCAGATCTCACAGCAGCCAGAAAATGAGAGGACTTGGAGCTCATGGTATGTCCTGAACATACCAATTAAATTGTCTATTCATGGAACAGATTGCCTTTGGAAGGCTTAAGTTCTTGAGTTCATGCAACACTTGAGCAAGTGTATATTATTCACTGGAGAAATAAAGAATTAGAATCACACACACACACACACACACACACACACACACACACCCCTCAAAGAAGGAAAGCAAAACCCAGAAAAATTCTCCCCAAGGAAAAGTCAGGCTTAATTGTTCAGATTCAAGGGATTCTGGTAGGGGGAAAGCAAACAAATGGAAGTGGTGAGTCAACAGAAAAAAGTTGAAGCCAGAGAAGCTGGAGGAGAGGAGAGTTCTAGTTTTACTATTTGGGTTTCTGGAAGAAATCTGAAGTGAATTTAACACAAAAGAAAACATAATTCATGAGACTATGCCTCATCAAGACCTGTAGCATCCTTAATCCAGAGACTCTCCAGCATCCATCAGTTACCTTGTGCAATTTTTTTACAACCCTCATGGTTAGGAAATACTTTATTTTTTCTAATCCCAGTAATGTACACTACAAGTTAAAGCTGTTTCTTGTAGGAAAGGAAGGGAAGATTGGAAGCAGATGGTTATCATTTGTTGTCCAGAAACATTTCAGAGCTTCAAAAGAATCTTAAATACTGATTTGGAGAAAGTAGTAGTTACTATGAGACAATTCTAGCACATAATCCTGAAAGTGAAAAATCCCTTTGGACTTTGTTTTTGAAATGCAGACCATTCCTAAGATCTGAGGGAGGAAACAAAACCTTACAAAATTAACTTATAAAATGAAGTGAAGAAGTGCACTGAATTTGACAAAATGAGGCAGAGCATCCACGGCAGGACGGGGCACATCATTTCGCTCTTAGGAAATGATAAGTGTGACAATAGTAATTACTGAAGAACTTTCCATACCTGAAAGGTACAGATAAACTGAGACAGGAAATGAGCAGAACGAACCCAGAGGGGATATATTTGTGAATTTGCCTGCAAAAGGCATCCAGGAGCAAGATTCTAGGCTGTCAGGAAAAAGAGTCCAGATTTGGCCAAAGATTCACTGAGTGGGGTGGCCTCTGGGGTTCTCTCCCATTGCTCAGGTTTCATCTGAGGTACAACCAGGTGTGTATGGCACAGCATGGAAGGGACAGCAATCCTTCATCAAGATGCAGGATACAGTCAGCACCAAGCAATCCCAGATGAGTCAGTGGGTGTCCTAAGAGGTCCGTGGCTCCAAGAGACCCAGGAGAGGGATCCTCAGAAACCTAATGCCTTGTGCCAGAAGAGGGAGACCTCTGGAGGAGGGAGCTATGGAGAAGGCACCATTTCTTAATTCCAACTGGGCAGGTGATATTGGGGTGGGGGAGGATCAGGTGAATCCTAGGTTGCTTCAGCCTCAGTCAGAACTCACTAAGGAAATGAAGAGGAGTCTCTGTGGGAAAGAGTGGTGCATAGGCATCAGGAGCTGAGGAAGACTGGACTCTGGGAACCTGGTGAGACCAGTTCTACCTGCCTGTGATTTCATTGCCAGAGAAATAAAAGGATAAATACCACCTGTGCCCAGAGGGATTGAATTCAAGCATGAGCAGGAGCAGGTGTGGCTTGGGGGACTCCCCCAAAAGATGTAGTTTTAATTGTTTTTAAATTTTAGAAATAGTGTGATTATGGTCTATGTAGTCTGGGATTTGCTTCCCCCCGCCAATATTGATTTAGTGATGTTACTTCTAGCTATAGTTCTTTCAGTTTTGCTGTGTAAATATACAATTCATTATTTATTCTGGGTGCCTATTATACATTTTGATTTAAAAAATTGGGAGAGGAACTAAATTTTTCCTGTGCTAATTATGTAAAATCTGCCCAGTCCAAACAAATGTCAGATAGTACTGGGGACCTGATATTTATAGACTAGGGTTGAAAGGCACATAAATTGTGCCCATAGGTGGGCAACAAGGCAGCCACTTCTGCTGGGGGCCATATGGTGTCCAGTGTGTTAAAGAACACACAAGCTGATAAGGAGATAAACCAGACTAGCAGATGATAAGTAGAAATGCAAACAGATAAGCCCCGTTATCAGCAAGGGGGAGAGTGTGGGCTTGCTCTGGCAGATGGTTTAGATCCTTGGCAAGTGATAAGGCAATTTGTAGGAATGGCTTTTGGGAAATAAAATATTTAGTCAGAGGCAGGTGAGGTTCGTATGAGAAGCAATGCTGCGTCAATTTCCCCAGCAGGAATTCTCTCAGTCAGTGCAAAGTCGTCAGAGGGAAAAGGCCCCAAGGTGGGAGAAGCAGTTGTTTTCACTTTTTAAGGCCCGCTTTGCCCGCTTCTCAGGCAATGAAGAGGAGAGTCTATTTCCCTCACCTACCTGGAAGCTGGCAAAATAGAAGGAAAATAAAGTTGAATTAATGAGATTTGAAGAGTTATACGTTCTATCCGAATATCATGAAGACCCTAAGGAGGACTGTGGTGCCCTGGGATCTAATCTACTTTGTCCCCTGAAGATGTCCCTTGTAGGCAGCAGAGTCTGCTGCCTCTCTCTGGGAAAGTCAGGGAGGCTCCGGAGCAGCAGAGGCGGTCCTGGAAGAGGCAGAAGACACTCGTTCTGACCAGCCAAATCTCTATCTGACCATCAGTGCCTGGAATTCCACCGTCAGAACTTCATCTTTTATTTTCAAACGTTGATCCCTTTCACTTTGTTGCTGTTGCTGCTGTTTTTAAGTAATCTCTATGCCCAGTGTGGGGTTTGAACTCACTGCCCCAAGATCAAGAGTTCCATGCTCCACCCACAAGCCAGCCAGGAGAAACTTCGATCCCTTTTAAAATGCAGATAACTCCAGGAGCAGGAGACTGAGGGAAGCATTTGATGACCCTGGAGACCAGTAAGGGTACGATGGCACAGAAGCCACAGCAGGGGCATGTAGAATTGACAGGGCAAAGGTCCAGGTGACAGACACAGAATACCCAGGGCAAACTTGGTCCCTATCACAACTAAGCCTGGTCCTGGCCCAGGAAAATCACCTGAACTTTCCTCTAAGCCTAAAGCCTTCGTTTTCTCCCTACAAAAGGACAATCACCTTTTCTAATTGTTAAAGCTGGCAAACATGGACTGGAAGCAAGGCTATTTCAGTGAATTGTAACATGGAGCTCATTAGTAGATGGGATGTGCCCTGAGGTTCAGTGCTGCTCAGGTCAATATTTTCATCAAGGCCTTGGGTAAACAGATGGTGTCTTCTGTATATTTTAATATGGATAGGATGTATAGCTAACATGCAGTCAGGAAATACAGCAGATGAGGAATGTAAATCAGAATCTAAAAAAATCCTGAGACCTTTTAATGATGGGCTGAATATACAGACCAAGAAAAAATGTAACAGGAACAAATGTAAGATTCTGTACCAGGGTCCAAAAAGGGTCCTTTTAAGGGTCCAAAATAATCAGACACTCCAGGATGGAGAGAAAGACGCATTGCTTAGCAGACCTCATTCAATATCATACGAAGCCTCAAGATGACATGTGTCCACAAAACCTGGCAAAAGGCTCAAGACAACTAATGCTGACTTGAGAGAAGTGTATCATGTAGAAAAGAGGTGAGTCTTGCTCAGCTGTTCTCTTTTCAGCATACCTGGATTATTTTCACTTTGGTTGCCACATTTTAAAAAGCATTGCCCAGCAAAATTATATTAATAATAGAACTTTAAAATCAATTCAATAAATTAATTTTCTATTTTACGTTATGTTCTAGTTTTTCTTCACAGACACATCATTTTCTTTCATACTGATGCTAACATGTAAATACAATTTGGTTGTTCTATTTTTAATTAGGTGTCATATCTTCAGAAATAGCTTATCTTGCTGTGTTTCCAGTGATTTTTGGTCAATGTCCAAATTATTTATCACTGGTCATGATCATGGTCAAATGAATTACATAATTAATAGAATGATTTACACAGTTACTGACCTTCTCATGTACATTTGAATTATTTCCCATTTTCATATCCTTTGACTGCCAGGAAACACCTTTTCCTATTTTTTGTAACTACTTTTCTTAGGTTATATTCCCAGACTATATTCCAGAGATATAGGCATCTAAATTCAAGAAAAAGATTTAGCAATTTCTATTGCTATCAATCATTTACCAGTTCCACCAGTTTTTTCAGCAACATTCTATTTTATTTTTCAAATTTCATGCATAAATTGTGCCCCATTATAGTTTTAATTTGCATCTCAATAACAGGTAGTAAAGTTGAGCATTTTCTTATGTCTGTTTGCTACTTTTGTCTTCTCTTTGTGAATCATCTATTCATGTCCTTGGCCCATTTACATTAAAGTTGATATTTTTCCTTTCAATTTTCATGAGCTTTTTGTGCAATACTGATGCAGACTTTCCCCTGATTTATTTGATGAAAATATTTCCCTTAGTCTGCTTGCCTTTTTATTTGAGTTATGATAATATTTATTCTAGAGACTTGCAAACATTTCCCACTGAGATTCATTCAATTCATTGAAAGCCTAGAATGCATAATCCCTCTACACATATGATGTCTACTCTATTTTTTATGGTTTCCTATGCTTTCATTCTTAACTCTTTAATACAATTAGTCTAGACAATTTTACCTAAAATCTCTAAGTTTGAGCAATTAATTTAACGTGGGACTCGGGTTCCTCATCTGATACAAAAAAGGTACCTACTTGCCACTTTTATTCCAAGAATGTCTAATAGAATATTGGGTGGGTCCAATACTTGACTACCTAGGATACTCCATTCTTCAACAACACCATGGCAGCTACCAATTCACCTCTCAGTTCCAAATCTACCCTTTCGTACCTACTCCACAGAATTACTTTAAGCATTTCTTTACAGTGAGCATGATGTTAAGCTTTCTCAAGAGAGGATACTGGAGGAACAATGAAGCAGGAGGGGACTATACTGCCATTTCTGGTGGCTGCACTACTGAGTGAACATGTGAGAATGTCCAGTGGTGCTCTGCTTCAGCCACATGCCTAGAAGACACAGCTCCTTGATGATGTCCCAGACCCAGCCCGACCTGGTGGTCACCCTGGTGCAGCCCTCTTGTCAGCACTGTGTTCCAACTCCCTCCGCTTCCCTAGCCCCACACTCCCCAGGTTTGTCTTTTAGGGCCCTCTAGCGCCACAACCCTCCCGACACAAGCACCACAGCTCCAGGCTCCTACTCACACTGGCGCTTCCACTTTCTCTGCACTCCTGTGTGGCCAGCCACTGGTCCTGGCTCACCCTGCATGCATTCTGGGGATTGCTTCCTGCTGGTCCAGGAACTGCAGGTCAGTTCAGGCCTGTGCAAACCAGTGAACGTTCCTGCCATCCATTTTTGCTGCTATTATGCCAGCTCCAACAAGGTCTAAATGTGAGCCTTGGGGAGGTGGGTCCCCCTTCCAAGTTTGTGCTTCCTTGGTTAGTCTCCTTCAGCCCTGTAGTGCCATGTAGACTCTCATACATCTTACATTTAATAATCTACATATTAATCTCCTGTTTAAATTATTACATGGCTTCTGTCTCTTGATTAGATCCACACTGATATACATACTATGAACCAGAGTATCTTTTATATTTTTATCTAGAGAAGAGGTCAGAAAATTTTTCTTAAAGGGCTGGGTAGTATTTTAGACTCTCAGGACATATGGTAAATGTCACAAAATTCAACACTCATTCATGTGGGAGGGAGGGAGGAAAGAAGGCAGGAAGGCAGCAAGGCAGGGAGAGAAAGAAAAGAAAGAAAGAGAGAGCGGGAGGGAGGGAGAGGGAGGGAGGGAGGGAGATAAGAAAGAAAGAAAGAAAGAAAGAAAGAAAGAAAGAAAGAAAGAAAGAAAGAAAGAAAGACAGGGACAGAGGGAAGGAAGGAAGGAAGGAAGGAAGGAAGGAAGGAAGGAAAGAAGGAAGGCAGGCAAGAGAGAGAGTGGGAGGGAGGGAGAAGGGAAGACTCAGCAAATTAGAAATAGAAGGGAACTTCCCCAAGTTGATAAAAGTCAGTTAGAAAAGCTTACAATTAACAACATGCTTAATTTTAAATCTGAGATCAGGAATAACGCAGAGATGTTCAGCTTTAGCACTTCTATTCAACATCGCATACAAGTCCTAGCCAGTACAACACAGGAAAAGAAGAAATGAAACAAATGGCATAAAGATGAGAAAAAGATAACTGTCATTATTCAAAGACAGCATGATGATAGAAAAACCCTATCTCATCTACAAAAAATATTAGAATAAGTGAATTTAATAAGATTGCAGGATGCAAAATTAATATACAAAAACTCAGTTGTATTTCCATATAGTCTAGCAACAAAAAACAGAAAATGAAATTGTAAAAATACTATTTACAGTAGCATCATAGACCTAATTACTTAAGAATAAATCTAACACTATGTGCAAGACTTGTAAAACATTGCTAAGAAAAATTAAAGACCTAAATAAATGTAAAGATACACTATATAATGGTATCCTCTTATGAAATCTCAATAATTTTAAGATTTTTTCCCACAAAATTGAAATCCCAATCAAAATCCCAACAGGATTTATTTTGAAGAAATTAGAGTCTAAAATTTTATGGAAATCTGAAGAATCTAGATTAGACATAATAATCTTGAAAAAGAATAAAGTTGGAGGATTTATACTACCTCTCAAGACTTAGGATAAAGTTACAACAATTAAAACAGTGTGGTACGGGCATAAGAACAGGCTAGTGGAACAAAGTAGAAATTCCAGGGGAAAAAAATCACGTATATACAGTCAATTGATTAATAAAGGTGCCATGGCAACTCAGTCGAGAAAGAAAATTCATTTTTAGGAAACGGTGGTGAAACAACAGGAGTATGTATAAATTTCAACTCCTATCTCAGTCCACACAAGCAATTTAATTTGAGATGAACCACAGACAGACCTAAATACAAAACTACCACCATAATGCATAGGAACAAAAAGGTGAAATATTTTTATGATTTGGGGGTAGGCAAAACTTTCTTAGGACTAAAAGGCCCTAACCATAAAGAAACTCCAATAAGTTATACTCTGTCAAAATAAAAATTTCTCCTCACCAAAAGATATCATCAAGAAGATGAAGATATAAAATCTACAAAATAAATGGTGTATATTCTTCAAAACCATCATGGTCACGAAAGACAATACATAAATAGACTGACAGACAAGCAGACCGAGGGACTGTTCCAGATTAAAGAAGAGGAAAGATTAATGACAACTAAATGCAATGTGATCTTGGTTTGGATCCTTGACTCTAGCAATTCTTTTTCTTTTTCTATAATGGATATTGTGAGACAAATGATGAATTTTGAACAAGATCTGTAGATTAGATAATTTGTATCAGTGTTAATTTATTGATTTTGATCATTGTACTGTGGTTAAGAGGGCATCTTTCTATTTAGAAAAGCCTCATTGAAGTATTAGAGATAAATGAGCATCATTTCTGTAACTCAGTTTCAAATGGTTCAGAAAAAAATTATTGTGTGTGTGTGTGTGTGCGTGTGTGTTAGAAACAAAGTAAAAATGGTAAATAATAAAATTGTTAAACTGTGGGTTACGGATGAAAACGAAATGTAAACTCTTTGGACTATTTTTACAACTTTTCTATAAGTCAAATTATTTCAATAAATATTTAAAAGGAATTGTATAGACAGAAAATAGTCACAATACATATATCTGACAAATGACTCACTTCCAAAGTATATAACAATTTATACAAATGAATAATAAAATGATAACCCAATTAACAAGTGGGAAAAATCTGAACAGACATTTCACTAAAGAAGCTATATGGATGGCAAATACACACACGAAAAGTATTCAGTATCATTATTAATCAAATTACCAGTTACAAGTTAGAAATGCAAATTAAAACCACAATGAAATACTGCTACACACTGACTAGAATGAAAAACATTAGAAACACCAACAGCACTAAATTTGGGAGGTTGTGGAACACACATTACATGGATGGTGAGGATGTAAAATGAGACCTCTACTCTGGAAAACTATACGGCACTTTCTTGTGAAGTTTAACGTACACTTAGCTCATGCCCTCACATTTCGAGTCTTAGATGTTTTCTCAAGTTAAAACATAAGTCATCAGAATGGATTGTACAACAATGTTCGTAGCAGCTTTATCTATAATGACCTCAAACTGGAAATAACCCAAATGTCCATCAGTAGATGAAGGGATAAACAGATTGAGACTTGTTCCAACATGGAATCCTACTCAGCTGAGCAAGGAGCCCGATGTGGGACTCCATCCCAGGACCCCAGGATCATGACCTGAGCTGAAGGCAGATGCTTAACTGATTGAGCCACCCAGGCACCCTCCTTTGTTTATTATTACACCTTTCAGTGCCTAGAATAAAGTCTGGTACATAGTAGCAACTCAATAAATGCTTGCTGAATATGTGAATCCTAGCTTTGGGTACCAAGCTCCAGGAATGCACTATATCTGTCTATATCTATCATATAGATAACGGGGCTAATATATGTCAAAGTGCCTTGAAAAGTAAATAATGCTCAAATTTCAATCAACGCCATTCTGGAAGAAGGTCATCGTTTTCCCCTACACATCAATAACCACCTTACTTGTTTCTCATCTCGCAGATATTATCTTACCTCTTTCAATGCTGGACATTAAAATTCCCAGGGAGACAGAGACTAGATCTAACTTATTGGATATGATGACGAGGTGGCTCTATGTATGGGAGTGTTTGAAAGTTGCTGATGAAGGGAACATGGTTTGTTTTGACTCTGATTTCTCTTGGAGTAATGAAACAGCACAAGAAGTTTCAGGCACTTAGAACTTCAAACCCTCAAGTGGAGACTTAGCTGATGAAGTAAGAGTTCCCAGGGAAAGGGATTCAGGCCCT